>NC_088679.1:43727090-44037681 GCF_950023065.1 Planococcus citri
TAACGGGAATAGAGAATATAGACTTGTATGTGTTTAATTGAATCGCCTTCGAGAATCGTCATTGTTTTATCGACAAATTGTACGAATATGGTTACGTGATGCGAATCATTTATGTGGATATTTTTATTGTTGAACACCTAGGAAAAGCAATATGATATATTTAAATTTTTGCCAATATAAACACTTTTTTCCTCAGCTTTGTCTCTCGTCGCTTATTTTTTAATGATGTGTAATTCATACGCTTAGCTCGTAACCAAGCCTTCATCTGGTTTCTTTTTTTTTCGAGTTAGTGGAGAGTAGAAAAGGGGAAGAAGCGAGAAGGAGCAACAGCTTATCAAACACGAATCCAACTTGAAAGTCGGATGACATTGGTTCCTCAGTTTCATGTTTATGTAAACGGTCAAAAGTATTCTTAAAGCCCTATGTACATATTTTAAAAGATTTACTAATTACTTTACTTTCACTATTTTTATTGATATTTTATTCTCATAAATGATTTTTTTTATTGAAAATGGAACAATTTCCAGAAACAATTTTTCAAAGAGAAAAATTAAATTCAATAACTCAATTTTGCAATTCACTTTTGAAGGAAACTCATTTCATGTTATTAAAACGGTTACAAAAAAAATAAATAATGCATAATTCGATACGCTTTGCTTGAAAAAAAACTTGTTTTAATTATTTTTCTACAGGTTCTTATTACCTACCTATGGATAAATTAAGAATTTCTGGTATCTTTTTTTCCATTTTTCATAGTTAGTGATTTTTGAGCTTCCAATAGTAGCATTTTGAATTTTTTCGGAAGAACCAACTTAAGAAATGATAAGTGAATACGTACTTTCAGCCTGATTATAGTAAAAAAATCTTATGCAATGGAGAATTCATCAGCTAAGAGAAAAGTGAAATAAGAAGCCTAATTCATTTTGTAGATCAGGAAATGTATTTTTTTAATTTTTTCAAATTCGATAATGAAGTTGGAATTAGTTGAAAAAATGGATATTTTTAATTTCTGTGAATGAGTGAAAGGGGCAAACATTTTAAAAAAAACATTCAAGAATGATGATTGATTTAAATTTGAATGAAACATGTATCATTAAAATCAAGCGTCCCAGAGCAGTGAAAGGGAGGGAGTGTATTAGTTCATTCTCGTTTTTTGGATCTTGAAATGAAAGTTGAAACACTTTTTTGTCCTATTTTCATGTATCTTCCTTCCCTGTCTGATGGTCCAGGAATCTGAAATTCAGCGTTAAAATATGGAGGGTGAGGGGTAATCTGGATGTGGATTTTGACTTTTTGGTCCATTTCTGGACTTGACTTGGTATAGTTGAAATTTGGCGTGGTGAGTTCAAAACGATTGCACATATTTTTGGACGTTGGTCGTTGATGGAGGTGTTTTATCATATTTGTAGCCATTGGGGTCAAAATGCGAAACATTGAAGCGTATGAGGTGAAACACCCTCAGATCTAGAAATCACAGGAAAAAAGCTGGAGTGGTCTAGGAAAAACTCATCGAGTAGGCTACTCAAATGTTACACTCCTATTTCTCACATTTTTAAACTCAAAATCAGAGTTTTGAAAATTGTATTTCCTAATGTTCTTTTTTTGACGACTCTTCCCCCACTCCATAACTAGCTAGTATGAGATGATCTGAACTATTCAATATACAGGTGAGTGAATAAGTTGAGAATGTACCTAAATAATTGCAGATGAACGTCTTGCCTATCTTGAAAATCGAAGGGAATACTGTCGTTTGAAGAAAAAAAGGTTGAAATAAATGGTTGACTAAAATGAGCAAGTTTTTATGTGATAACTTTTTATTTACGATGTAACCTTTATTAACAACCCGTCATTTCTGGTTGAGCTGAAATTTGGCTTACTGAAAGAGCGTGATTGTCACTCAGACCTCAGGAATATAAATTTTGGGCGGCCGAAGTGAATTTTTCGATTTTTACAAGTTGAAAAATCCAAAATCGCCAACTTTTGCGAATCACCGTCATTTTTAAGCCGATGTTTTGGTAGCCTCTAGCAAAAGTTGACTTTTCTCTATAGCAATTTATAATCGCTCCAGAAGGTGTTGTAAGGGAAACAATTTTCGCAGGTGAAAATTTAATATTTTTATAATAAGCTCAATAATAATTAATTAATTATTTTTTAAAAATACCTTCCATATTTTAAAAAAAATCCATTTGTAACCCTTTCAGTGTGCTTCTTTCTTGGCTTACGTATTCATCTTATCCTTCGCTTTTTGAACTAGCAATTCTCATTTGAATCTACATTTTGAGTTCAATCACCTCCTCCTCCTGACACCCTATTTGTGAACTAGTAAAAATTTTATCATTTGCTATAAAATGATATTTTAATTTTATTGATCTGAATGTACCACTATGTGTTTTGATTTCGAACCTCCATGTGTGTAGCGAAACACGATGGTTATTATTTTAATTGAAATGTGCGAAGTAGCACCTTGATAATGAGTCTGGCATCGTTTGCGTTCAACAATTTTTCGGTTCGACTTGAAGTTAAGTATATTGTTCAAAAAAGTTGTTAAGAACCTTCGACCGTATAGTTTTTAAAAACTAATATGTATGGTCGAAGTAGAGGACATGTTAGTAATTTGATCTGCATTTACCCGGCAGCGATTTTTGTGCACTTCCTCGGTAACAATGACGATGTATTTCTTTAATTCGTTTTACGAGTTTTATAAGAATTCAAGCTGATATCTGCTTATATGTAAGTATTATTTTGATGGGTTTGTCCATTTTCGATGCGCTATCAACTTGGAAAATTTATACGTCTAGTGTTCTGTATCCACAAGTCTCGCTTGTTGTATTGTACTTACGTATGGTACTACGTACAAGTTCATTCACTTTCACATACTTACTTCAAGCATGGGTTCCCAATTCCTCGTATTCTTGTGTCTGTCGTATGTATCACATCCTCAGACCAATGTGACTCCTACAGTCCTACACCTTATGCTATTCATCTCACTCTTTATCGTTCTATGAGCTACATGTATTTACGAAATCGCAGTTTGCATTATTTATACTTATCCTGCGTGTTTGTAGTAGGGAGGTAGGTAGGTAACTAGGTATGGTAGGTATGTACTGGTACATCTTTGGTATCATACTTACTCGTATTTCACAATTTTTAATCTTAATTTTATGGTTTGTTTGTTTGATTTTTCTTCCTCTTCCAATAATTATATCGATTATAAACCGATCTCAATGCTTCTCAATGAATGTCACCAAGAGTTTTAATGAAACGATGTACACAATCGTATAGTTTAGCAAACGATGGTTAAAACCGGTTATTTATACAAAGCAAATATTACGTCCTTATCAATAGAGAATACAATGTTGATAGTTTTTAATTAATATTGACGTATAATTGATAATTTATATAAGAGATTCAACAACATAGAGAATTATTATACCATTTCAATTGACGAGTTTAATAAACCAAAATATGCGCACGATCTATTGACCTCATCTGGTTCGACGTATAGGGTTTTCGAACTCGTATATGCGTCTAGAACACAAGGAATTCTTACTTCATTAAAAAACCATAAAATTAATTTACGCTTATCAGACGTTTTAAAAATTTACCTAGAATACAATATGTATAGTCTATGCGTTCCCTATATTCTTATCGAATATTTTGCCAACTTATAGCACACGGTAACTGTAACTGTCGTAGATATAGGTACTTAACTTTATTAGCAAGCGAAGCGAACAAATTAAGAAGAATTTGTCATACATATTTAACAGAAGCAGACAAAGGGGGAGAATCTTGATTGTTCAGTAGTAACAAAATAGTCTTGAATTATGAACGCGAGTACCTATTTTAAACTTAATTCTATAACTCGTTGTTATACTTGAAACTTGGAACCAGCATCGGTTTCGTAATTAAACACTTGTCGCAAAACTGAACTGTAACTGTGCAATTGTCGCGGTGCTTTCTTAATTTACGTTTAAATTAAGAGAAAACTTTGAAACATACAACAGCGAAGAAAAATTTTCTTTCGCGTTGCTAATGCAATCACATCGTGTACCTACTTATGTACATTACCTATGCTGAATGTGGTAATCGCGAATTCGCGACATGGACGCGGAAAAATTACCACGGTTGTAAATTTTATTAATTAACTGTTAGGTGCTTACATAATTTTTTCAAATCGAGTTATTATCATAGGTATTATTGAAGATATATTTTTTTTTTTATCAAAATGTCAGTAATATTAGGTATTTTATCGCGTTTACGAAGCAACGCGATGTGATGATAAAAATGATTTAACTCATTTTTTTATTCGGTGCCCTACAGTTATTTATGAATCTATTCAAATTATGTGAAATGGTGGGCATTTTGATTGACAGGTCAACCGAAATCGCCGATTTTGCTTTCGAACATGGGACTTGCATAAACATTTTTGAACCGGACATAGCTACATTTAAAGAGCATACAAAAATACATCGACAGCCAAAATTTCAGGTGCTAACGTGCATTTTTTGATTTTTGGTGAATTTTTAAAAATCAAATTCGGGCCAAAAATGAGAAAAAAATTAATTTTCACCAAATCGACGTTATTGTTTTCAATTAAGATTACGTTTAAAATTATTGAGTGAATTTTTAAAAATTGGTATTTGAAAAATAAAAATTATGTACCTATCTTTATTCATTTGTTCATCTAATTTTATATGTAATTTCATTAATTTTTTTTTCAAACAAAAGTCAATTTTTTATTTTTATTGATTAGAAAGCTGAAATTTAGGATACCCTATTTTCTACCTGCCAACTCGACTGAAAATGGTTTTGAACCGTTTTGTGCTTGTTCCGGAGCCTCTAGCAGATTTTTGAAGCTTGAAATTTCCCCAAAATGTTACCAAATCAATTTGAAAAAATGAAATTTACGTTGCACTCTATTTTGACACGCTATCAAGTTGACTGCAGGTGGTTTAAAGTCATTTTGTGAGCCTCCAGTGACTTTCTGGAAATTCCTAGAGCCTTCAGCAGATTTTTGAAAGTTGAGATTTCCATAAAATTTTACCAAATGAAGTTAGAAAGGCGTAATTTTCCGTGCACTCTAATTTCAACGCGCTTTCAGCTGTAGAAAATAAACTCAATGTTTTACTAGTAGGAGGCCATCAGATTTTTTCCAAGACATACAGTTCATCGGATAAGTATGTGCGAAAATTGAATGAAGTTGGACAAACTTCTTTCATAAACTTCTTGGTGATTTTATTTTGTGCTTCGTGGAAGCTCACAACACTTTTGATGATTTATTGGTTTTTCTGGATGTTCATGAGAATGAAGCAGTAGGTAGGTACCTTGCAAAACAGAAACAAACATACCGATACTCATCTAGAATTTTGACGGAATTCGACGAAAAAATTTACGTACTTTGAGTGAGAATTTTTTTAGAACTGAACAAAATCTGTTGATTTCTCCGAACTTTAATATTTTTTCCAGATTAAATTTCTAGATATTTGTTAATTTTTTTTTCTGCTTTACTTTTGACACGGTATGCAATTTATTTAGTGATCTCTCGTCTCTTCTAGTACACCTGCCTGAGTGCCTATACATATACGTATTATATCTATATCTACTTCAAGTCTTAAAGTCAATGATTTATAATTATGCAAAATGCAGGTACATACCTATGAAAAAAATATATATATTTTTGATGTAAATCTATCGCGAATAATTTTCCCTGCAACAAAATAAGCTCACTGTTATTTTTCAAAATCTAGATTAATTATGAAGGATAAATTTCTGCCTTCATTCATATTCAGGTGGAAAAAAATCGTCGCCTTAATTTTTTTGTTTCGTCGAAGGACATAAAATAATAATGTTGCAATAATCTCTTTTTTTATTTTAAAAGTAACCGTACCGTAGGCTTGATTTGCTTGCAAAATAATTGTATTTTATTAGCCTATTCGATTCCTGCCAATAAATACGTTGCTGGAATTTTCGTATCTGTTTTCCATTCCGATCGCATTTTGTATCTTTTCAATCGACGGCACAGATTGTCAGTCGAGTTTATTGAATGTTGGTCCATCGTTCCATCGTTCCGTCGTTCTGTTCACATAGAAGTACAAAATATATAAGTACCTATCTACGTGAATTGTGTTTTATTGCTATTTTCATCTTTCAGCGGTTTATTCATTTTATTTATGGTCAAATATACGCATCGTTAAAGCTTATATTAACAAAGACGCTTGATTACATTTGATTTATTGTCGCAGATTTTTTTTTTTTTAAATGAGAGAGGTATTAATAAGGATTCTAAATTAAGTTCGTTTCATAAATATCAATTATTTGGAATTGCTCGGAGACCGCAGTAAATATCGCTAAACGATTACTAATGGGTGCTGTCATAAAACCTTTTCATAATTTTTTTCTTGAATTTTATTTCGTTACAGTTTTTTTCCAAGGTACTTTAAAGAAATCTAATATCTGAAAACTGTTTATTGATTCGGTTTTCAAAAACGCATGGGTCTAATATTACATATTATTTTTCCTTCCGATATAATTCCGTGTAGGTATTGTTATTTTCAAGGTAAGGTGCATGGCTGGCGATGGCGTATCGTTGTGCAGTAAATTTTAGGCCCATGTCGCGACGACGCGTCTCGTTATGGAAACTCTTCTGTGCTTATTTTGTGTGCGTTTTTTAAATTCCGAAAAAAACTTCGCACAGGGCTTTCTCGTATGATATATATATATAGAGCTAGCGAGTTTGAGCTCTTGGTTTTCATTTTCTCAATCAATTGTGTGAAAATTCTTCAAATTGAGGGTCTTTGGTACTTCTAAACAGAAGGACAAATTGGTAGGTAGTGAGTTTTTTCCGACAAAACTTTCCATAAAAGGACAAGGGCGCAAAGAAGAACGACAAATCTAAACAAAGATTTTTGAGGTGACGAGAGGGAGGAGGGGTATGCAAAAATATTTATAACAAAATTATGTAAATTTTTTCTATACAGTATATCAAGAGTCAGTATGTTGGAAAATTAAATGAAAAATCGATCACATAATTTTTTCATTTATACCTACATTATACCTTTAGCTCTTCAAAATGATTCCCATGCCTTCTGCGGAAATTTTAAATCTCGCTGGAGGCTCCAGAATAACTAGAAATAGTGAGATTTGGCTGGAAGAAGCTCATATTAGTTCCACGATTAATTGTCATCATTTTTACTGAACAGATGTATTTTTTAAAAAAGTGATATGACCGAAAATGGTCAATTAGAAATTTTCAGAAATTTGCCAAAAATCAAAATATCGATTTGGGCAGTTGAAATTTTGGTTATGGGGTTTCAGGTCATGTTATTTCCAAAAATTGCGGTCCCGTTCAAATCGGAGGCGTAGGTGGGTACATCTCGACAGAAGTTCCCTTGTAAGCTGTACTTGTGATTTTTGAAATCTGAATAGTTCCACCGAGATCAATCAACCCAATTTTGAAATTTTTTGGAGGTGTAGCTAGAGCTACCTACCTGCAGTTTTTTCCCTGAACTCTTCCGAACAGATATGCACACCGCGAGTTAGCTAATTAAAGGAAACCCCTTATAGGAATAATAAAACAGCGATATAAATTATCGATAACTTGACCAATAAATTATTATTTTATTAAAAATAGCTACCGACTTACACTCACAGATTAGTACCTATGTGAATTTTTTAACGGTACGATTTTTACGTTACTGAAAGTTTGATTTGATAGAATTTTCTCGATTCGGTAACAATTCGTCTGGTAACCTGGACGTTTTATGAATTTAGAATCTGTTCACGTTCGTTATTCTGACTTTTTCCCTGCGTAAAATCTTTTCAGTTTTGCGAAAAACGTTAATGTACATTCGGTATTCGAGCTATGAAAGAGTGAAAGAAAAATTCTCAATTGTAATGTAGCGCCTAAAATTTCACGTTAAAATTTAATTCAATATTTTGAATAGCGCGCCTTATTTTCTTCTTTCGACGTACAACAGTTTTTGATGCAGCTCTAACCAAAGTGCTGATAGGGGAATATTTTTTTTTTTAAAAAAAGGAAAAAAATCACATAAAACCCGTTACGGTATGCCATATTTTAAATGTTTCGCGAAAACTTTGTCCGCAATATCGTAAATTACTGAGAAATGTTTCTATTAAAATCGCGCCTCTTTTCGAAAATTTTACCGTCAACATTTGGTCTTATAATTTTGCTGCGGTTTCAAAGTATAATGATACGGAATTTTAACGTCGGATTTCGCATATAATTTACTCTTTAAGTGGAGTTCTCGCCAGATTTGTTTGAAATATAAATCCTATTATTTTTTATAGCTTCGTTATTTTAACTTACATCTGGTATTCATTTTTTAATATAAAGAAGCGTTTAATTTTATCCAATTTATGCAAGTGGTTGTCGAGCAGTGTAAGCTAATTTTAACACTCAATTTGATTAGCGGAATTGTTACTTCGTTAACGTACCTTGTTTCTGTTTTATTCTTGACTATAATATAGGCATATCGTTGATTATGATTGAAAATGATCTCGCCTTGACGATTTTCTCGTATCCGATTTTTCTTTAATGATTACGTTGCTTGTACGCTATTGAAAAGTGAAAACAATGTTTATCTAACTTATGGTTTCTTGTGATGTACCTTCATTGGGTAGATTATACCTACAGTATAGAAAAATTACAATTTTGAGTACTTCACTCACAATGCAGTTGTACCGTCTACCAAACCTTTAATCCCCGTCCGAAGAATGGGCACACTGTTATTTATATGTGACATATGATTGAATTATTGAATATTAATAGCATTCAGCATGAAAACTTTTACTGAAAGTTACGTTCGGATTGACCCCTCCCCTCCCCCCTTAATCTTTCTTTACCTGTTCTAACTTCGTAGAAAATATCATCTGAGCTAAGGTAAGAAACTCTCTAAATTTGCAGTCAAATTTCACTGCTTAGCAGTCACGACATTTTGCCTTTTTAAAAGCAGTAGTTTTTTACTGCAAAACAGTGAAAAACTACCTACTGCTTTTAAAAAGGCAAAATGTCGTGACTGCTAAGCAGTGAAATTTGACTGTTTCAAATTTAGAGAGAAGACTTCCACGTGCGTAAGTAGGTAACTACCAAACAATCGGACTGCCATCACTGTTGAATCGGTTGCCTAGCGGAATGAAATAGGCTCAGATTTTTAATATGTTTTGAATTGACTGCCCATTTTAATGAATTGTGACTGTCTATGGCATGCATTCGTTTAATACCTACATATGATTGGAATTATAATTTTCATCCACTCTTCGAAGTAGATGAGCAAAGAAAACTCTATGCTTGACTTTAAATAAGGTCACAAAATTATCCAAATCGAATGTTGACTATTTTAAATAAATTTCAATAGCAACCTTTCAAAATAACTATCGTGCAAATCTATAAAATATCGCACAATTGTCCGGTAAAATATTTTAAAGCTGGCGATAGAAAATCGAAAGAGCATCGAAAACTACACCAACAAGGAAACAAGTACCAAATCTCATTTTTCGATTATTGGCAGAGTTTTAAGAACTTGAATTTGGCTCATGATGATTAGAACTGGAACCATTTGAAGTAGAAACAAGTCGCTCGAACCTTCCAGCGTATTTTCAAATATTGCAGTTCCTTTTCAAAAAAACCTAGATACGTGAAGACTCAGTGGACCTACCTACTTGAATTCACCCATGACAAACTTGAATTACTTAACCCTTCTTGAAACACCTCAGACGATTTGGGTTGATTAGAAAGTCATCATTTTTTTCGGTTTGCTGAAAAATTGTTATCACTTTGTGACCTGGTCGTAAATATGATTTGTCATATTGACGTTTTCTAATCATATTTTTATTGTTATAGAGAGATACATTGTTTACTTTTCTTTTGATGAAGCCTTTATGAAAGTTACTTACAATTTTAAATAAATTGGATTATAAAATAATATGTACCTATCTAAATTGCTCATTTTCTACAGAACAGTATAAAATGGTCTTTTGCTATTTTTTTAGCATGTATTCAAAAATATTGCATTCGTTTGAATTTTGCACTTCTAATTTTCAAAATTAAAAAAAAAATAAGAAGAAGAAGAAGAAGAAGAGGTCGAATAACAACAACTTAAAACAAGCTGAGGAAAGTTTACGCGATGCTAATCGACTGCAGTGTGTTCAGCAAAGCGATGAAAATACATTTTGAAAATTCGATGAAGCAATTATTTCGAACCGATTTAAATTAATGATTGCAAGTTTACTTCGACGAGCTTGGTTGTTGATTACACATTACTATTTAAATGAAGAGTTTGGTAAGATGCATGCTGAGGAAACGAACTGTATGATTAAATCAAAGGATACGCCGTAAATAAGAAGTTGCTCGTTGTCAAAGAACGTTCTAATATGTATAATTTCATTAGTACTGCTTTTCCAAAATTCCGCGTTTTGTCGATTTACATTTATTAAAGAAATTCGTGTTCAAAGTTCCAATTTGTGCATGGTTCGAATCGATCGTCGCCTTGATGAACATTTACACGAGCAAATGAAACGTGTAGCAAGGTACCTCCGCTGTAATAGCTAGGTAGGTAGCGAAATATGGTCCAAATTGCAATCCGATATTGAACTCTTTTTTTCGTTAGCAAAAAACTAACGCGTTTCGGTCGGTGCTTTTTTTATGGCAAAAATTCATCTTTATTCCAACATTAATAATATTTTTGATAAAGTCACGTTTTATAACTATTGCCACAGGTCCTCCTGAAAGTTTTTAAAGCATAGTGAGAAATTAAATTAGGTGCTTGGAACACACTACGCAAACAGCTTTCATTCGAAATCACGCTTTACCTTGGTCTTTTATTTTACTTATCACGTATATTGGTTTTGTTTTTCTCGATTAACAACAAATTTCAAATTTAATTCTCATCTGGCGTTCAACTTCATTGTTTTTATTTCGTTTTGTTTAACGCCATTTTTTCGATGTACCAGTGCTCTGATGTTATTTACCTACAGAAAGAACAATTGTAACCTATCTGATGCTTACCTATGTACTTTTAAATTTGAAAGAAATAAGGATTATTGCATTACTCTTGCTTTTTTTTTTAAAAAAATGCAAATTCAACATTTTTGCTATGTAAAATTTTCTGAAAAATTTCAAATAATTTCAAGTTTTTCAACTCTTATATTTTTAGTAAGAAATAAGTACCTACTTTCTCAAGTTTTTTTTTTTTTTTAAATGGCAGTTTCTTGCAAAGCATCTCTTTATTCCATGTTGAAATTAACGATTTTTTCGCTATTTTCACGTGAAAGGTACCCCATTTATCATGATTACATCAAAAATTTTAATACTTTTCATTCAATTTTTTTCTAGAAAAACCGAGTAACCTTTGTAACTTGACTCTAAATTTTCATAGTCAAAATTCACTTATAACCAAGGTAGGTATTACGAATTTTTGCGAATTTCAATTCTCGACGTTGCATTAGGTAAATATTGCTTGGGTGTGTACCTACTATATATAAGTACGCTAGGTAGGTAGTTTGATTTACGATAGTAAAATTAATACAGCGAGGATTATTTAATGCAAATATCCAACGAAGTGGTGTTTATAAAGCAGAATGGAGGATCTTTGCAGTTTTTATTAATCTCGACCAAGTTTCATATTTTCTTTGTGTTAGCGAAAGTCTTGTGAAAGAGATGGAGTAACTTTGTCAAACTTTACGCTGATGTATTTGATGAAACCTTTTGAAAAAGTAAAAATTGCAAATTGAATTTCTTTTACAAATGTATTTAATTTTGATAAATTAGCATACTCTTAAATTTTAATGGTATGAAGAAAGAATTCAAATAGAATTACCCTCTTATAAAGCCTTGGCGATTTAAATAAGTAAAATATGTAGAATGTTTTTCTACGTAATTTTATCAACGTTTTTAAATGAAAAATTGTTTTTCAATAATGTGTCTACTTATTACATTAATGCAACATGATTGTAAGTGTAGTAATTTAATGAACGTATAGACAGACAGACAGACACATTTAATACATATAGGTAGGTAGGTACATTAAGTGTCGAGTTTTGTTCAAAATGTATGTTTTGTTAGATTTTATGTATCTACTTAAATACGTACCTAGCTACCTACCTATACATGTGCAGGGTTATCTTCGTGTATGTGTATTGTGTATAACTATGCATTCATCGTAATAGAAGTACATATCTTGAATTTAACGACGTGTTTATATCTTTTTGAGATAAAGAGATAAATAACGCGAAAACGCGTAGGATAGATACGCTACCGAAGACGTGAGAATTGATGTAAGAAAATTTTGAATAACGAAAGTGGAAAATTGGTAAATTGAAATCTCTGTTTGGCGCGTTTTGTTAAAGGAGAAAATACACGATCCCTTGCTTATAACAGGAAAATGCTTATTTTTCCTTCAAATCAGCCATAAAATTACGTTTAGCTCTCAAATACATGATCTTTCATTAGCGACGGTATTGTATCTCGTATGTAGGTTTATATCCAGAAAATGTTCGTTGATTTGAAATTTTTGCGCTTACACATTTTGATTCCACTCTAATCCGCGTTCGTGACCAAACACATGAAATAAAAAAGCCTTCTCACCTAGTTTCACAATCATGTTTACAAATATAAATTTCAAAGTATTAGGTGTATTTTTATACCTGAATTTCGATGGGTATAAGTATTGTACCTACATTGATTATAATTTCGAAGATTTTTGTGTTGCGTTGAGTAAATCTAAAAACGTTACTGTGAGCATTTTAAAAAGCTTAGGTAAACTGATTTTTCTATTCGTACTCGTATGTACCTTTTTACGGTTTGCGGAAATTCATTTGTTCTTTCCGTGATCATTTTGAATCAATTGAGTTTGTATTGTACCTACTTACCTAGCTGTTTTAAAGTAGGTAACTAATAATGGATTTCTGGGGAGGGGGGAATCCCAATGATAATTTATGTGAATTTATATTTGTGTTGCTCGTAGGGAATGAAACATTTGACGTTTTGATTCGCTTTTCAGGCTGAACAAAGGGTTCCATGATAAAAATGATGAGAACTAACAGGGGAGGTACCCCAGGTGACATGCACCGATTTCAATGATTCTTGCACCACTGGATAGAGGGTATCAAACATAGTCTACCACAAAATTTTCAGCGGCTGAAGTTGATATTTCAGCCTTCCAGGGCGATTTTCCGATTTTCACGTGGCAATTTTGAAAAATTGGGCAAAAATAGTCGGCGGAGGTCGCATACCGAAACCTTCCATATTATTTGGGCATTTCAATACATATGATAAGACTAGCCCATGGTGAAATTTTCAGTTGCTGAAGTTGATATTTCAGCATTCTAGGGCGATTTTCGATTTTTTCAAAATTGCAATGTGAAAATCGAAAAATCGCCCTGGAAGGCTGAAATATCAACTTCAGCAGCTGAAAATTTGGGGTTAGGCTATGTTCGATGTCCTCTATCCAATGATGCAAGAATCGTTGGAATAGGCGAATGTCACCTGGGGCACCTCCCTTGTAAGATACTAGAGAATTAAATTTCATTCGCGTGCTATTACTTTTTTTTAGAGACTCAATTTTCGAAGTTCATAGATCAGTTGGTAAATATTATTAAAAGATTGAAAATTTCGATTGTAAGATATCACAATGATTTTATCTTGAAAACTCAAATTCTCAATTGTGTTGAATATCAAAAATCAGTACCATAATATTGAAATGTTTCCTCGGAGTAAATTGACTTGCTTGCATCAATGCATCTTGTCATCGGAAAAATATGACAGGTGAAAAATTTTTTGATTTAGGTATGTACGTAAATAACTGTAGTACCTACCCTACTTACCTACCAGACTCAGAACCCCCTCCTGTTTTAACCTACTCAGTCCCTAAAATTTTAAAAATAACACATTGTTAACCATGTCAATTTCAATTCATACAAGTACAGCTTACGATTTTCATACAATTTTTTTCATCCGAAGTTTAAAATTGAAATTTTTCGAAATTTTTATGAGCATTTTTTTTTTTTGCAAACGTAATGGTATTTTTCGTTGACACGAATTTGCATTGGCTAATTTTAAAGATTTGAATTAATTGAATGCCAGACATTTTTCTCAAAATTTCATTTTATTCAAATTGCGAACACGCTTCGACATTTTTATGAGACTGCTGCATAGAATTTTTTACTGGCGCCTTGGCTGTTATATGTTGATTGGAATTTTACGGTAAAGATTGTTTATAAAGGAATGCCATATTTTTTACGTAATATCAATTTTTTTCCTTTTCATTCCCATGAATTATCTGATCGGAGATTGACCTCTAAATTATTATTACATATGAAGAAAAATATGCTGAACTGTAAGTAAGTTGCCTTTTAAATGTCTACATTTGTTCAAGTTTTAAAGTTCCTTTGTTCTATGGTTATATAGGAACATATAGGGCTCTTTCAATTTTTACCTAAATGCCAAATTAATCTAGGAACATGCTGAACAGAGTTCATATTTTCAAACCTTTGATAGGCCATACCTCTCGAAACTTGATAAAAAATTAGGTGAAATTTGTTGATGGTTTATTCTAGGAGAACTCAACCTACTACCTAGTACCTACCTTTTTACGTATTGACAGAATTATCGAGCTTTTAGAAAAAATTATGTACCTTTTTTCCTCATCAATGAAGCAGTTAGGCGAAAATTGTACGTGACTTGAGTTGGGCTGGAAAACCTAGTTGTCTAACCCATATAAAAGAAAAGAAAAAAGTTGTAGGTGCGTGACAAAATTTGTAGTAAAAAGTAAGTACCTATTATATGTACTTGCTGAAATGGTTGGTTACAATACTTGAATTTTTGTGTTTTAACTTTGATAGTCTGTAAAGTCATTGCAGTATTCTAGGTCTCAGTGGTCTTTTTAGATGTCATCGATAAATAAATATTCTATAATTATTGTTACTTGATATGTGAAAATAATAGGATTAAACGGCAGAAAAATGAGGGTTTTCCATTTGTGAGTTTCATTGACGCTATAATTCAAGGTTCAAAACGTTTTGAAGCATACTTAACCTATACTTACTTGGATTGTTCGAATCGTAACATTGCGAAAAAATGAAATCTTTTTCATAACCTTTCAAAAAACAAAGGCTTCGACTGCCTCAAGAAGATAATCAAATTTAAAGAAATTTCTGCATGTTGAATTACTTACGCAACTTTTTAATAATTCATCTTGGATCTAGATTTAACTTTGAAAAGATACTTTTTGGGCCTCCATTTTTCAAATGGAAAATTTTAATTTTGTGAGTAGAGGCTCAGTTGTAAATTCAGTGAATGGTCGCAGATTTGCTGTTTACTCGATGTAGGAATCAATTAGCTTCGTGCATGTGTAATATAATATGTACCTATACCAAAAAAAAAAAAACATTCAATGAGTTTTCAATTCATATGCTACGTACCTATACGGATTTAAGACAGGTATGAAAATGAAATTTGAAGTAAGATAATAGGCCTACGGATTGAAAGTGTATAGGAAATTATCATTTTAACCATCGGTTGTGATTTATAACACCAAAAACTACGAGATATAAATCTCATATACAATTTTGTGCTATACGTAGGTTAGTTTATATAGAGAATGCTTTCCTATAGAGTTCACGTATGGCCCACGCATATTGCCTTTACTATATGGTAAATGGGTGGTTACCTTTATCTGGAAAAAGGCCAGGCACTTCTAGTAAATCCTTGATTTACGGTCTTAAATCCTTATCACTGATAAGAGGCCAAACATGGAAATTTAACGCTTGTATGTCTGCAGACCCTTTATCAAATGTACATATTCTTCTCTACGGAACAATTGAAAGCGATAAATTCCAAATGTGTTCTTAATATATCAAATTTTCAAAATTTTACGCAAACGTGCTTTGAAAAAATATGTTTCGTTGGTCAAACTCGTCATCGTTTTTTGTTACCTACATACGATCTACACTCTACAGCTACCTACCTTGGCTACATAAAGCGATGACGAGAAAACTATCGTAATTAAATTGAAAAACTACAATATGAGCACGTTTCACAATATTGTCTGGATTGGGTTAGGTTTTGAAAAAACTGCGTTTTTTTTTTTTGCCTTTCAGCGTAATAGTTTAGCGGAAAAAATGTTACAGTTGCTGAATGAATAGTTACATAGATGTATCCTGTCTATCGTGTATGCTTACTCAGATATAGCTGCGAGATGGTTCGATACCTACATACTCGTATATGCATATATGCAAAGGTGGTGTGCGTCTGCTAATCTTTTTTTTTTTTTGCATAAATATGCAGATATCTGTGTTATTAGCTATTTTACTATATTATTTTAACGAAACGTTGCAAGTTGCAACTAACTTGATTATTATTTTTCCCGTTTCTATCATAACTATCACTTCATTTCAAATCCAACGTCATAAATGAGTCGTACGTGTGAAAAATTACACTGTGCAAGTGTTTTTTAATTTTGAATTCGCACGAATCTAATCTAGCACAAATTTTACATTCGTTATGAGCCGCAATTAACGAGGATTATTTCATCAAATTTGTTAGGTGTACTTTAAAGTCTGCACTTTACACATGTTTTTTTTTTAATACAAGTTGATGTGTTTATGTACTTACGCGTTTAAAAATCGGAGAAAGTTTACCATATTATACTTATTGATGGAAAATTTATCAATTTGAATCGTATTACTGTTATTTTTATTCCCGGATATTTTCTAACAACGTAATGTTTTGTTTCCTTCAGCTCAATGTTATTAAATGGCGTTTTAAAATGAGGATAACGTGAATTTTATCGGAATGCTAAACTTGCAATCTTCTATCCAAGTGAATTCGGTGAGTTGAGATTTTATTATTTTCATTCCTCGTAGGCTACTTGGAGCAGCTAGATATTTTTCCATTGGCGACAAAAAGGTGTCGTCGGGCAACTTGGCTCATTTTTGTTGAAAAAAAACAAACGAAGTAAAATTGAAAGAAAAAAATGAAAAAAAGGCATAGGAGCAATAAATTTTTAATATTTTGCGCTCCGTTGGATTTTCGAATTAATGATGAATAAGATTACGGTATGGCAAGAAGAGAAGAACATCCTTCTAGTGTAGCAGAAAAATGGATTTTTTTTTCAGTACCGGATTGAATTATGTATTACTCAGTTTCGCCAAACCTACCACAATTTTTTTGTGGACAGAAAAAAGTACAATTTTGTTTTATTTTTGTATCGAGTAGTTGCACTCGATTTGATAAAAATTATTAGGTACTCGATAAATTAATTTTCTCAAGAGCTTTTACATGTGAACATTTTGAGAACAGAATGCTTAATGTACGGGTAATTTAGTTACCTATGTTTTTCTTGTAAACAATCAGTTCGTCTTGTGTTAGTGAGACAATGATCCATTAATTTGGAATCATCCTGAGTGACAAAAAATAGTAGATTTCTTGTTTTGAAAAGTGGATTAGGTGTAAGGTACGTTAAATAATAATGCTACCTACCTAATTAGTTTTTTTTTTGTTTCAAAATTAAAGGTAAGATGAAATGCGAATTTATGCTAACACAAAAATGATTTCAAAACCGTAAAAGATGAAGCCGGAAAATTCTATTTTCGCCAACTTGCAAATTAAACGTGAAAACAGCGAACCGACTGGTGTCACAAACACGCGTCATTTTTTGTCGGTCTTATTGTTTTGATCTATGAAAAGGTTTTGACTTTTGAATACGGTTCCATTAATAAGGAGTTACTAGCGTGTATAAAACAAAAGGACGCGTACGGTATTAATTTTAACCTAATCGAGCTTTCAGTGACCGGAATAATTTTTGAAAAAATCCTTTAGTATGTTGTGTATGATACCGGGTGTATAATATTTTTCAATGCGCTAGTGGGTTACGAAAGCATTCGCAGAATTATGTATTTTGTTCTTCGAAATTCCTATCTTGAAGTGAATTTGTATTTAGTTTGCGGCAAGGGTGTACAACAGGTTACTCGATCGTGTACGAATACTAGAAATGAAGGGCGTGAAAATCCTCAAAAGTGTACGAAAACAAAATCAAGTTCAACGTTAGGTTTAGATCGTTGTATACCAAAATTTTATGATGTGGATCGTCAGGAGTTCAATGAAATCTTTAGTTGAAAAAAATTGGTAAATTTTTGCCTATATTTTTTGATTTTTTGGAATTTACAATAATGGCTGACACATTGGTATCACTGTGTCTCAAAATATTCGCCCAGTTTCTGGAATAATATCTTTCGATGATTTAGCATAATTTACGAGTATGTATTTCATAATGTATTCGAGAAGAAAACTTTTTTAAAACACGAATTTTTCCAGAAATAAGTGATAAAAGCCGATGTCGACGCTAAATTTTAAATATCATTTTTTGGAATTACCTAAGCCTTTTTTCCAAAACACGTTTGCTAGGAGCTGAAGCGTCGAAAATTCTCCCTCCTTGGGACGTATTTTCGGAGCTAAATTTTTACTGGATGACTTTCAACCCAAAATGAATGTTTCCTCCAAATTTGGTCATAATCCTTTGATTTTATTTCTTCGTGATGACCCTACCTTTTTTTTATTGGGATATCCCTAATTTCAATTCTGTCAGTTCCTTTCGCTTTCGTTTGGATATTTTGAAGCAAAATGAAAAAATAGTCTTGACTCTTGAAATATATTTTTTCCAATAAGCGTTTTTGGTATCTTAGTTGAATTTTTTCTCGACTTCATAAATTTTCATGTAAGAAAAATTCGATCTTTTCTAAAAATTATAGTTGACATCCCAGGAAGAGAGAGAATAGAGTGTTTTTTAGGGTACGAGTTTCTAAAATGGCACTGAAGGGGTATGTGATCGATAACTTTTTTTGGAAGGTTGTTTAGTGATTCGAAAAAAGTTTTAAGGTGCAGATATGTCAAGGATTTTGGGGAAAATTTTGGGTCTCTGACTCAAACTTACATTTGCTGACTGGGGGTTTCAAATTTTTAAATTGACTATAAAAATCAAAAATGCTGATTTGAAAATTTTTTTTCTGATGATGATTTATCGGGTCAGTTGGGGAAGGGAGCATTCTGCATTTTTTTTCACTTTTTCTCTGAGTTTCCTCACTCTAAGCTTCGATATTTCTTCATGTTTAAAGCAGTATAGGTATGCTAAGATCCTCCAAATCCTATGCAAAAGAGTATAAAATTCAGACATTAATTGCACTCTTCTTTGAGTGATGAAGACAAAGCAGTGAACTCTGAGATGGTTCTCAGAAAACGTATTTTTCCGCCCCGCCTCTGCACACAAAACTTACGCTCAAAAACATATTATTTTACCTATACCTTCGACATTGAGTAGGTTCACACTTGATTCCTTCCCTCCCTGTTAATTCCTAAAATCAAGGTATAGTAAATAATAAACCCCCTCTTCTTTACGTACTCAACTAACAAGATGTGAAAATTATTTCATCAAATTGCCGGGTAGTACGTACAATTTGTTAATACCATTATCATCTAAGCACCTATCCATTACTGCGATGAAATTCAAAAAAGAGAGAAAAAAAATGAAATGAAATAAAACACGAAAGGAAGCAATGTACTGGTGACAACGAATGCAATAATTTTTCGAAGATAATCAAATCTATGTCGGTAACAAAATACGAGTACACCAAGGTTTTAAAGGGAGGAAAAAACAAGCCCCTATTTTTCATTTGAGAAACGGTTGAAATTAAACGTCGCGTCGCTCGTTTATTATTGTTAAAATAATATACTTTTTGAAAAGGTTAAAAGCCTCACTGTTGATGCAACGCAACACAACGAGCAGTAAAGGGGGTAGTTGAATCGTGAAGGCGATAAAATACGCGTATAAATAAACCAGGTAGGCAATAAAAATACACGCGGTTTTTCCTCTTCGCCGTATTAAACATGAATGAAAGTATATGGACAGGTATAAGTTTAGGTACATACACGAGGTACCTACTCGATGAATCGATGGTTAAATTGATAATTATTGCGGATTGTGGGTGATTTTCGAAAAATAAAAGTTAAAAATTGAGCGTAGCGTTGATTTGGAATAAATACTCGTATTTTCCAAAGATAAAGATCAACAACTCGGATGCAAGTTCGGCGAAGGTACATAGTCGAATCGGAGTTAAACGCTGGATAATATTCGTGCATTCATCAATGGTCGAAAAACTAAAACGACTACACTTGAGGTTAGATATATAAAAGGTTGCATTTACTCTAGCAGTGTAAACAGTCACCGAGTTGAAAGCGAATCGATAGTGCAAAAATGTTCCCGGGACCCGATCAAGAACGTTTACTCGCTGTTACCTTGCGACTGAAACGGCCGATTTAGATGGTAAAACTTTGCACATTTATGTCCCCCTCCGATTTTAAAATTATATCTCAGATATACAAGGCTTAAATTTTCGACTGCAAACTTATATAGGTACTTAGTTAGTGAAAATATGCGTCTTTGTTGAACCATCGAATAATTTCCAGTTTATATTGTACTCGTACTTGGAAGTTGCATTTCAGCAATATACGTACGTAGATTGTACGTAGCATAGGTATCATTAATCTCTTGACGTATTCAACGTGCGCGCATATTTTTCACGGCCGCTGAAGAATATACCATTTGAATTGAGTTTTTGCTGTCGCTTTAGAAAATATCTTTTGGCATATGTCGCTGTATTCTTTTTTTCTTCCATTTTCTTCCACGTATGAGCTCCCCGGCGTGGCGCGATAAAATGAATGGAAATGAAATTAAAGATAATGGAATTTTCTTTTCAAAAAAACCGCTTTCACTTTTTCGATTAATAAATCATTTTGCCGGAAATTCGCTTCAAACGCCACCATAAAAAACTCATAAGTTGAACTTGTAAAGCGCCTTGCCTACATAGTACATACATACCATGACACAGAGATCGAAAAAACTCCGTGGATTGCGCTCAAAACGCGTGGAATTCTTCTGTTTACACTTATAAATATTTAATCAAATCTTAATTAAGCGTAACCCACGATTTCCTTTTTCCTTCAAAATAAATCAAATCAGCCGACTTAGGAATTCCTTCACCTTTTCTTCGTCGCGTCGCACACCTCGAGGAATTTAAAATTTGTGAGAATAAAACGATTTATATTATCGTTTGAACAAGAACAACCGTTGTTGTATGGAAATGATCGGTTGAAAATTGTTTTAGACTCGAATCGAAGTTTTGAAAATTTCAGTGATTTGAAATCGCCGAACGAAATTTTCAACCGCAGGATCCTTTCTGGAAATTTTTTATGTAAGGTAAAAGTTTTCGATTATTGACGTGAAAAAGAAGAAAGGCCTTTGACAACTTGTAAACGTATGAGGAAAACGGTTAACAGCGGTGGTTGAAATGACTTTTATTCTTACCTAATACTCGTGAAAAAGTGAACTCTTTGGGGTGAAAATTTTTAGATCATCGTTACCTACGCTATGTCTTTCACACTCGTGGTTCTAAGTTGCCATTCAGTATTTTGAAATAATGAGAAATAAACCAACGGATTTATTGAAAATTTGCTGAAAATTTAAAAGCGAAATTCTGTGAAATTCGGTCCCCGGTAAGTAGTGTAATTTTTTGGAGCTCTTTCAATCGATTTTCGGTAAAATACCAGCGTCTGGTGTCTGGTCTATTGAATTAAAAAATTCGACTTTGAGCAGGGTATCACTAAAATTGAAACAACCACTTGAGATTTAATGTAAATTACTTTTTTTAAATTGAAAAATTTCAAATGTCATGTGTGGCGTCTTTTCATTTTAAAAGTGCAGAAAAATAAAATTCTAATGATATAGAAATTTTCTCATTTTTGATCTTGCTATTAATTTGTGATTGGTTTGATTCAACAAAATCTGTTCACTTTACACCAATATATTCTACGTAACTGCCTTGATTTTTTTTCAGCCTTCAGATCAATATTATGAATAACAGCTCTGTAATTTGAAAATAGAGTTGTTGACTTCACATAACTTTGATTTTTTCAGTCCTCTAGTCAATATGAAGTATAAACAGCTCCGTAATCCGAAGTCAGATCTGTTCATTTCACACGACTTCGATTTTTTTAGTCCTCGTGTTGATATGAGAAAACAGATCTGTGACCCAAGGACAGATCGGTTCTTTTCATACTGCCTTTATTTTTTCGGTCTTTATGAGGGAAGTATTCCAACCCGCACTTGAATTTTCGAACTGGACAAAAGAGTATCGAAAGATTATTAGGACCCCAAAATACACCACCAGCATAAAATTCATTTTTAGATTTTTGGAGAATTTTTAAAAATTTAAGGGTCCATTTTTCATGAAAAAAAATCAAAATTCGATCATACAGATATGAAAAGCTCAAAAATTTGGTTTGTATACAATTTTGACCTCCTGAGTCGATTGGTTCTGGAGCCCCCAGCGGATTTTCTGATTCTCCAAAAAAGAAAAAAAAACTCGTCCGCGTTATTACTTCTAGATATAGGTAGGTATCTAAACAATAAACATATATGACTTATTGTCACTATTTATTCATAAAACAAAAATTCACAAGGATATTGGTTGATTAAATAATAAAATGGGTAGATAAAAAAATTATTTTTAAGGTCTAGCCTATTTCTAAAGAGTCAGACCTACTTATAAATAGCTAATTTTTATAAGGCAAAATTCACTAAAACGAATCATTCCTTAATTACACTTTTGGAAAATACCCAATTTTTTCAGAAAATACGTTCATTTCCTGTGTAGGAATAGCAGTATAATTCATTAACTTATTGAAAATGTAACTTTCACGAGGTAGTAGGTATTATGTATACTCGTATGCTACGAGGAGAAGAGACGGCGGCTATAATATTATCTCGTAATCGGGTTAAGTCCCATTATTCGAAATTAATTTTACTGCTTAATTCCTCGTTAATAAAAACTTGAAAAAAATACGTGCATGAAGAAAGATTTCTTTTAAAAAAACCTTATGGCATGGCAAAGATTGAAGTAATTTCAGCAAAGAAAAATTAATCAACGAATAGTGGGCGAGTGCGAGTAGGTTTATCGCTGAAAATGGCGTTTTTTAAAAAGGTGCGTACAATTTTACACAGTCAAAAAATGTCACAGGTACGAAAGCTGTGGAAATTCGATTGTACTAAGAAAAACATGGTGGAAATTGTGTTAAAATTTAATTTTTACTTTGAAAAGTATTTTAAACGAAAAAGTCGACTTATTTAATTAAAATTATTAGCTCGGCTGACTGAATCCGCGGCTAATCTGTTTTTTAGTTGGCTATATAAAACTTTGATAAGTGTATTTACGAGATGAAATAACCCTTGTCAACTTTATTGTTAGGCCTAGCATTCTCGTGAAAGATTTTTTTCAAACGTTTGTTTCGGGAATAAAAGCAATTATGTATTTTATCCAAATACAAAACATACCTTTGTTGGTACGAGTACTTTGCGTGTCAACATTTTTCATTCAGTTGATTTTTCTATCTTATCCTACCTTGAAACTAATATTTGGTTATCGGGTTAGAAATTACTATAGGATAACCCTTCAAATAGAATTATTTTGGAGGTCGAAAAATCCCAACATGTACACCGCGGGAATTCAATAAAATCTTTCGCGTCAAAATTAATAGCGTTAAAGTGTTTTTAGTTCATCCGTAAAATTGATTAGTAGGTAATCTTAATCTTATATAAAGTTGAATCAAGTTGTAATTTTAGTTGGTTTCAAATTTCAATAGTTAGTCGACGCGACGTGTTCTGACGATTTTTCATTTGTTGTGAATTTTCAAGATTTTCTTCGAAAGTTCTGTTTTTTTTTTTCAATTATGTAACCGATACGAGTAATTATAACGACGTAGAATTTAATCGATCGCAAAACATTCTTCACGCTGATTTTTAATTTTATACTTATGCAAAAACAACCCTTAAGACTGCTTACATCCAATAATGTTTCGACCCTTTTTTCTTTTTTCTGTTTTTCAAATTCCGTTTTTCAAACTAATCAAGGACACGCAACTTGAAAACCCAGTCCAGCTTCGCGTGTCATGCTATCAGTTTTCATTTTTCAAGGTCGTGATGTTTGACAATTGAAAATAAAAAAACTTCAATGGAATCAAACATTCCTTTACTCGTATGTTCATAGAATTGGGGGATTATTTTCTAAACAACTTTATCCACCAAAAAGTGCCTATGGAATTCTAGTACCGTACCTACTTACTCTCATTAAACTAATTGTAAGTTAAGGAACCTCGAAAAATTAAGTGAACTAGTAGGTAAAATAACAAGGACCGTAGACGCCTGATCTAATGATAAAGTCGTTTAGGATTAAAAATTCAAAGCGTTTCAAAAATTTCTCACTCTTGTTTTCATTTCACAAAATACTCAATTACTGAAAATTACCTACTAGGTACATCATCATCATCGAGTCGTATAACCGCTCGTGGTGGTATCGCGTACAAATCAACGCGTACCCTTATGCCGAATTGGGTATTTGGGCTAACATACCTACTACATACAATCTTCTAATTCAATAAAAAATTTCAAACTTAACCAGAAATTTCCGTTTGGATTTTAAAAAATGGTACGGTCAATTGGACTAAATCTACCTACTTACCTATTTTTTTATTATTCTTTTTTTTTTTTTTTTTTTTAGAAAATTCCATTCTTTTAAGCTCTTAAATAATTAGGAATGGATTCCGACGGATTTTAGTCGTCGATATGAGAAGAAAGACAAAACAATGTAATAAGGAAACCATTACTCAAGCTTCGGGCATAAATTCATAATTATACAGCTCTAAAAAATCTCAATCGAATTTTCCAAATTCATCAAATTAATACATATGTACCTATACTCTTGTATCTTCTCCGATTAGTCCGTCATTCTAAAGTAAATTCCAACTGAAATGCCAACTGTCAAAATCAGGAACGTGCAGGTGAGATAATTTTTTTGACGACCAAGTGGTCAATTTTTGGGGAGAAGGGCAAGGAAAGGATTAGGAAAAACACGTTGGGGGTAATCAAAACAGAAAACAGCTGTTATCAAGTGTAATTGATTGATTCAATAATAATCCATATTCAAGTATTACAAGTATCTTTCTAGTGTTTACGAAGTTTTTAAATTTAAGATGAAAACAAATGAATAGTTACTTCGTTTTATAATCATTTATGTAAAATTTAAATAATTAAGTAAAAATGATCCGATGGGCACCATCATTTCAAAAACACTAGGTAGGTACTAATCTTGGCAATACTGTGCCGTTGGTTGAGACACATTCGATTAGTCAAGGAATGATACCACCAACAATAAGTACCTACATCATATGTATAGACGTAAGTTATCGAACATTATAGAATTTCATTTCTTCAACAAAAAAAAAGCTTATTCGTGAAATTACTCCATAAAACGGCTTTTCAAAAATCAAATGAAATCCTTCTCTTGAGTAAAATTCGAGCATCTACTAGTATTCATCTGCGAAAAAAGAAAGAAGAATAAGAAGACAATTTTCATTTTTTTTTTTTTAGCAAAATGAATTACGAAATAAAAAACCTTTAATCTAACTGGTATACAAAAATTAATTAATTAATAATTCGGAAAGCTTACGTTATTGACGTTACGTTACTAAGTTAGTAGGTCCAACATGAACTGAAGGATTTATGCAGACGCATAAGGGAGAAGGGTATAAAATTAAAAATCTTCAATTATTAGTTGGACGATATTTTTAAGCATAGTATACATTTTTTTTGTTTCAGCATTCATTTTATTATTAAAATAAAACGGTTTTCAAAAGCTACCATGATATTGTAAACAATTTCATGTACAATAGGCTCTATGTACATGCGATGTAAACACTTAGCTCACGTAGGTATGTACTAGGGTAGTTAGGTAAGTATACTCGTTCGGTCCGCTTTTTCTCGCTACTTGAATGCTCGTAATTCATTTCACTAGTGAAATTCACCACAATACTCGTAAAAATTCAAACACTATACCTACTCAGCAACTTACGTATACTACCTATATACATATGGGTGATTCTTAATGCAGATTTTTCTTATTTTTACTCTTTTTATCAAACTTTTACAATACGTCATTTTTTCATCGGCCTACACTACAGGTAGAGGTACCTACATATCTGAAACATACTACATCAAATTGTCGAATGAAAAATTGAGCTTAGAACAATTTCTCGACGTTCATGTACAGAATGAAAGATACATATTTTCAGTTTAGCATGACAAATGCGATACCTACGTATTTACCCCCCTCCCCCCACAAAAAAAATGATGTTGAAATTTTTTGGAAAATCCACTCTTTTATGGTCAAAAAAGTTATGTACTCGTACTTGAATATTCGATGGAGTCTTACAATATTTTTTCAATACAGTATCTATGTTAATTTTCAACTCTTCGCGGTTTTCTTCGAGGGATTTTTATTCATTACGAGTATTTTGAAATATTTTTTACTCCAGTAACCGCCTAGACACGCGAAGAAAAACGATTGACAAAACACAGAAAAAAAACAAGGGAAAATACATTTGAAAATTTTTTGAGTCCCTAATCAGTACATATAAACATTATCATGGCCATTAACTTCTCTTCACCATAAAATATGAGATGGCGCTTTGAACATAAATATAAATAAACTAGGTACTCGTATGTCATGTACTGCACTAACAAATAACATATTTCCTCCTAAAATAACAATACTAGCTCTGTACCTAAGTATACCAAATAGGTAGGCACCAAAACTATAACAAAATCTACGATTAGGAACTTTCACCAAAGCAATTAATGAGTCAAAAATGTTACACTCAGGACTTATTAAAGTCAAGATATGCAGTTAAGTGCCAAAATTACACGTAGCTGTAGCCTACATCTTGATACAATCGAGAACTATATCATGTACGCTTGCAATCAGTTCTACTCGTAATTACATCATAAGAAAATTTGCAATAAGAACATGGAAACTCGGAGCAAATTAAAAAGAGACAAAGGCGTATTTTATTTGAAAAAAAGTCTCGATTACACATTGATATGGTTCACGTGTAAGATTTACGTTTTAGTTTCAGTTGAAGAATTAAGTCTTCAAAAGCTTGTAATTTATTTAATGTTACCATAAAAAACTTATCAAGCGAGAAACTATTAAATGAAATAACGCCCGTGTAAAAGTTGAAAAGTATAACTTGAGTGAGGATTAGTGGTCCGATCTTTATGAAAAATTATATCAACTTTTCACCTTGACGAAGCTGCACTTTCATCGCATCACCATCACGACACCTGTACTTGGTAGGTATAGGCCTAAATTTACGTCAGCGTCATTTTGAAAGCCCTAAAAAAATCCCTTGAAGTACGTTCGTTAAAGAAAACAGGTTGCTGAAATATCCTGAATGTTGTAAAATTGCATCTATTATTCCTTTTATGAAATAGTATATTATTACTATATACAAGAGTTCGATTCTTGCATTGTAAGATATTTTTCATAATAAACGCAATGAAACAAACCGATTTACGTACATAATTAACAAAATACTTGATTGCTTTTCTCCTTCCCTAGGTAAGGAGAAAAGCAACCAGGGAAGAAAAAAGTGCGGTTGCTTTTTTCCTTCCCTTGGGTGTTTTTTTTCACCAATCGTTGCGCGTTAAAAAGTAAACAAGTTGGGAAAAATCTTATGTTTTTTTTCAATGATAGGTAATTCTAGCGTTTCTCAACATTTATCGAGTGTGTTATACCGACGTTTCATTGCATGTGTTATGAAAAATTAAATTCATAATGCTGCGAAGAACTTCATAGTTTGCCACATACATGATAATATACCAAACATTAGGTATATGGACTGCATCACGACTAAAATAATTTTACAATATTAGGTACCTATAGCGATCTAAAATTTGGTTTCATTAAAATATTTTTTTAAGCGAAAAATTAATTTTAGGTACGAGTGAAAATTTAAATTCCCTCAGGATATAGACAATCGTCGACGTATTTCATTCTTAGAAATTTTCTCACCGAGAGACGTTTAGCGTAATAAATCAATGTTCATCAGCGTTGGAAAAAATGTCGCCTTACCGATTGGTAGATACAGATACCGGATATTATGAAGGAGACAATTTTTAAATAGGAAAGTTATTGCATGATAAATCATTTTTAATCAACTACCAGTACTGTCGGCAAAACCTGGTATGAAAATTAAATAATGTTATCTAATGATAAACTAGAATTACGGAGACGAAATATAAGGTCAATTTCGCAACGTGAATTCAATATTATTTTCTTTTCGAATGACACGTACTATAATTGATAGATTTTACAGTTCGACTGTTCGAGTTTCAACCCAACGATGCGCCCATAATGTCCAAATGTTTACGCTCAGGTCTTCAACTATTGAATATAGGTAATAAGTACATAAGCAGGGACGTAGCGAAGTGGTTTTGCTGGGGGGGGGGCAAAGATTCTGAGATTCCCAACCAATTTGACTGAAAATTCCCAACTTATTCGACTGAAAATTCCCAACTTATTCGACTGAAAATTCTCAAGTTGGATGAAAAAAGAGGGTATTTAAGTTACAAGTAGTGAGAGGATTGCATCACGACATTTTGTAGCCAAAAAATTGTAACTTTGACGACTATAATCAAAATTTTTAACGTGCTGAACACTCATGGTGTTGAAAAATTTTGAAAAGCTAGTGGTTCTGTTCCGAAATAAATGAAAAATTTGCATTTTTTTATAAGCTTTGAATATTATGAGTATTTCTGGAATTTTTCTGTTTTATTTTCATATTCTTAAAATTTCTTAAAGTTTGGGAAATTCATGATTTGAAAAGTAGAATAACATCAATTTTAATGAAAGAATTCGGTTTTTCTAATCTCAACATTTTTCAAATTCAATCATAGATTTTTTAAAGTAGGTATTGTAACTTTGCAGATGAGAATCAATTTGGGCAGAGCGAAGCGAGGCCGAAAGCTTTGAAAAGTTTGTAGTTCGCAAAGTAGAACAACATCAATTTTAATGTAAGAATTCGGTTTTTTTTATCTCAACTTTCTTTTAATTTTATCAGTGGTTTTGTGAAATTCATAGAGTGAAAAAAAGAATTAAATTGGCCCGAGTGAAGCAATGGTGACTTGAAATGGAAAAGTAGAACATCAATTTTAATAAAAGAATCCAGTTTTTTTGGTCTCAATATTTTTCAAATTCAATCATACGTTTCTTGAAATTGTAACTTAGTAGAAGAGAATCAAATTGGGCCGAGCGAATCGAGGCTAAAAGCTTTGGAAAAATTGTACCTAATTCAAAAAGTAAAACAATATCAAAAATGAAAAAATTCGGGTTTTCTGATCTCAACTTTTTAAGAAAGTTATCAATAGTTTCTTGAAATTTTCAAGCGTGAAAAAAAAACAAATTGGCCCGAGCGAAGCGAGGGTAAAATATTTTCAAAATTTGTATTTTCAAGAATCAAAACAGTTGTAATGTTGACGTGAAAAGGCACAACAATTTTGCCTTCGCTTTGCTCGGGCAAAGATTTTTGAAAAAAATGTGAATTTTAGTTGGGAAAATCATAGATTTAGAAACTGGTTTGGCTTCAAAAGTTGGGAAAGTTTTAAACTTTGATGATTGTAAAAAATTCTAATATTTGAACCCAAATTTCTTGTATTTCTCACAATTTCCCAACTTTTCCCAACTTTGCGGAACACTGGGGGGCAAGCTGCCCCCTAGCCCCCCTTCGCTTCGTCCCTGTACATAAGTACGCGTAGGTATTACTTAGGTACTCTGTAGTATGATGCTTTTGAAATAACAACCCTATTTCTTTGAGTAATTTATTCGAAAACATATTAACCGATGATAACATTCGCCTACCGCGTGCTGTACTACTCCAAATATACGAGTGTTTTAAAACTCCTACACCAAAAAAATTCAAATCAATATTCTTCTTGGCATCATACAAGTACGCTTGAATAAAGTAAAAACCATAACCATACCATTTTGCTGTCTAATCGATCGATCACGCGTAGGTACAAAATTACAAAAATTAAATTTTATCGTTCAATCTAATAAATTAATATGGTTGGAAAGGAAAATTACGGCGAAATCATCCGCTTAACGTTATTCATTCATCCGATTCATCCGACGTAAACGATTCGTGTAGCTAATTAACATTAATATCACGTGTAAGATATAGGTTGTATAGTGTTTTAATCGACACTGCAAAATTAACAGCAAATGTGTCATTTTGGCATTTGAAGATAGTGTTTTAAAAGGGGGGATCAGTAGGTATGTGTTTCGCAAACGGCACGCGTTACAAATAACACCTCCTCGGAACACTGAAATATGACAGGTCTCGTCGTACAAGTATTTAAGTGCGCTATTTTACGGTTGCGCTGCTTTTGGTGTTTTATATCACATTCTTCGAATTTTTCGCATTTTGTGCGAAACTATTCAATACAAACTACAACAGTACAACCAACCTATCGTGTACATAAGTGCATTTAAATCACAGTGATTACAAGAACTGAAACAACCAACTGAGCAGAATTGTTTTTCATTTGACACTCGAAAAAAGATTTATTTTTGAAGAGTTGAGAAAATACATACCAAACCTAAGTTAATAATGAAGAGTGAAGAATTCTCAACACATTTTTTTCTGAATTGATGTAGGACAGCATATTATTTGCGTTCAATTATTGATAGCGATTTTCTAGCAAGAAGCTTTTTACGAACTGTCAACTCTGAAGCAGTTTAAAGGTTCTCTAAAAGAGCTACTCGATTTTAGGTGACAAAGGAAGCAAAAATGAGTGCTTTTGGTATAAGAGACCCAGAAGTCAGCAAACATTTTCAATATCTAATGTAACCCGTTCTCATGCGGTCTCTCTAATCAAGAAATCATCCGCAATAAATGCCAACGGCGTGTTTGAATAAACTAGGTATAAGTAAGTTTTAGTCGTGTTGAAAGTAAAAAATTTTAATAATTTTACAGTGCAGAAATTCGTTTGAGTTGCATTAAATGAAAAAAAAAAGAATGGATGAACTGTTCTAAAATTGAGTCTGTTATAACAAACATTTTTTGATTCAAAGTGATTCCTTAAGTTCATTGATTTCTATACAAAACCTATTTTCTGATCACCCTATAGTTCAAAATATTCTTAAAAAACTATTTGAGCTACAAAATTCCCAATTTAGTATCCAGTTTATGTATGTTCCCATCCACATTGGAATCACTGGAAACGAAGCTGTTGATACTTATGCAAATTCTGCAACTACTCTTTCCCCCCTTACCATCATCACAGCTGACGACATCAAATCTTTTCTCACTCAAAATATACCTATACATGAATTGGCAAAATTTCTGGTCCCAACAAACAACCAACAAGCTCTTTCAACATAAAAAATCAGTTCATCCTTGGAAAAACCTATCCCACTTAAATAGACTTGAAGAAGTTATCTCGACAAGACTGAGAATTGGACACACCAAAATTACACATAACCATCTTTACCTAAATAAAAGCCCCCAAGCCCTCATGTCAATTTTGCTCATCTGAACCTATATCTGTTCAACACCTACTTTTCTTTTGTCCCCAATTACACCAAGATCGATTAGCTCTCCAAATAGATGAATACTCTCTCTCCATCCCTGACAGCCCCTCCGATATGGAAAAATTTATTACTCTTGTTAAAAAACACAACCTGACAAATTTAATATAATCTTACGTAGGGTGTAATAATCTAGTAATTATAAACACAAAAAAAAAACATTTCTCAATTCTGCACCTGAAGAAAAACTTATTTCATTCAAAATCAATCTTAATTTTGGCTTTATATTTTTCGATTGAATTTGAATGATTTTAACTACTTACTATTTTTTCACCTTATTTTTTATTCGTGACTGTAAGTGGACGAGTTGATTATTATTAATTTATTGGATTCCAGTGTGCCGATTTTCTGTATTTTTTTTTTGGTAGGTATAGAATTGAAAATTTCTAAAACTACTGTTCCTCAATTCTATTAGGACTATCAGACTTTCATGATCTTTGAAGAAATTATTTATTATTCTTCGACATTTAGCATTTTAGTGGAGGCAAATAAGAAAAAGAAAAAACATTTTTGGCTACCCAAGCTTTTATGATGAAAAATTGTCAGGGGTGGTCCCCTGAATAATTCCTGAGAACTACCACCCCACAAACCCCCGGCTAATTTTTTCATGGGGGGTTGAACCCCCCCAAAATGGTTTTTTTGCAGTTTTATCCTCAGGGGTTGACTTTACGTCAAAAATAGCTTTAGTTTTGTGTTCTACGTCAAATTTCCGATCTAGTGATGTGTCAACCGTCTTTCTACCCTTAAGGGGGGTGGGCCTAGAACCATTCAAAAATGAGGGGTTTTCTAAAAAACACAAAAAAGTTATCGGCACATATGAGGAGTGAAATGGCCTCCGAGAGCGTTCGGGTTGATACTAGCATGGAAGGTGGGTAGCATCAAAGAACTACCGCGTGAAAAATTTCAGATCCACACCGCCTCCCCTTTTTGGGGGACCCCCCTTTTCTGAAATTTCAACAACACTTTTCTCAGCCCCATTTCAACCGATTTTGAAAATTTTTCACTATGTGATGTATATCCTTAGTAGGTATCCCCACAAAAATTTTCAACCCCCTGCCCTCATATTTACCCCTCAAAGCAACGTTTTTCAACTCATTTTATGCTTTTTTACAATAGTAAAAATTGAGGGGGCTAAGTGCTCTGGAGGGGGCTAGATGAGTGTAGCAAATAATCTGACTACATATTCGTGCTCAGCGGTATCGAATCATGAGAAAACGACACCCTACTCATTAATACTTAGTTATTTTCCCCAAAATTCCCATTTTACCCCGACCCTCCCTAAGACACATTTTTACACCGTTTTGAGGGGTAAATAAAAAAGGTAGAGGGTTGAAAATTTTTGTGGGGTACCTGCTACGGATATACATAACATACTGAAAAATTTTCAAAATCGGTTGAAATGGGGCTGAGAAAAGTGTTTTTGAAATTTCAGAAAAGGGGGGTCCCCCAAAAAGGGGAGGCGGTGTGGATCTGAAATTTTTCACGCGGTAGTTTTTCGATGGTACCCACTTTCCATGCTAGTATCAACCCGAACGCTCTCGGAGGCCATTTCACTCCTCATATGTGCCGATAACTTTTTTGTGTTTTTTAGAAAACCCCTCATTTTTGAATGGATCTAGGCCCACCCCCCCTTAGGGGTAGAAGGACAGTTGATACATCACTAGATCGGAAATTTGACGTAGAACACAAAACTAAAGCTATTCTCGACGTAAAGTCAACCCCTGAGGATAAAACTGCAAAAAACCCATTTTGGGGGGGTTCAACCCCCCATAAAAAAATTAGCCGGGGGTCTGTGGGGTGGTAGTTCTCAGGAATTATTCAGGAGACCACTCCTGACAATTTTTCATCATAAAAGCTTGGGTAGCCAAAAATGTTTTTTCTTTCGAAATATGATGCTAATTTGCCTCCACTATTTAATTTATTCCACGTGTAATCAAAAATGTTGCGGGCCAGAATTTCAAATTTTTTAGAGGTTTGCTGAGTATGTATTGTAGGTCTAGGTACATACTCACTAAATTTTAAAATGAAAATTCAAGGTAGGTAATTTGCCCCTGTAATGTGACAATAGACATTATTTATATACTGTACGTCAAAGAGAATGTACCTACGCGTAATTTTATCTGTTTTCGATTTTTTAAAACTTGAATTTTATTCATAAAAACGCTAATTAAAACTATAAGAAACATTTGTGATATTGAAATAGGTTTCGAGCAAGCATTATTTCGATTTTATAAATAGTGTTATCGCTTTTCCAGTCGGTCAAGTTGAATATTTACTTACCCATTCGTATTCTTTTTCTTTTTTTGTTCCATTTGGGTTTTTTCCCATCCGCTTATCATAAATTTCACATTTCAGATTCGAGGAAGACATTATACGTAGTTTAGCAGCGTTACACACATTAGAAAAAATATATCTCAACAGGTTGAGAGAAAGAGAGGAAAGAGTGAGATTATGTGATCAACATGCATCATACCTGCTGCTTATATATTTGCGCACTTCTCTTCTGAATCATTTTTTGGTGACTTTTTTGACACAAATTCTGATGAAATATCGCGTCGTTCATTATAAATGTACCTACCTTACAGGAAAAAGTTTTGAAAGACATTTTTAATTATTGCCAAGATTTTCATTATTTTCCTCGTTGACTTATTTTTATTTTTAAATTTGAAATCTTTTTTTATTTAGTTCAGATATAATGGTATGCAAACTGTTACGAATCTGAGGATAAAAAATTGCCTTAGAGAGTGTAGTCCGCGATTAATTTATTTTCGTAAATATTCATTTGAAATATTTTTATTGTCGCTAGACTGTATGGACATGTTACACGTGCGAAGGGAGACCCAGACACAAAGAAGCAAGTTACAAAGTGATGCATTGTTTGAAAAGACGATCGTGTATATCGATACGTGAAGTTTGAATTACAAATTCGAAATGACAAAAGCGTCGAAATTTTTGCCAACTGCAGTATATAACTTTTTTCCCTCGACGAATAGATACATATAAAAGTTGAAATGAAACAATGCAAAAAATCCTTTAACGACGTCAGTTCAATTCAGTGAAACGTTGTAACCCAGATGTCGATACGAATCTACTTTATACGGCGTGAAAGGTGCATGTACAATTACAGACCTACCTTTGAAAATTTTCATACGGTAGGATAATTCGGTTGAAATTACACATGTAATAAATTTTCATTGCAACGTATCCGTCAACGAATAGAAATTGCCAATCATGACGCTTGCGCTTTCCACGTATTGTTGGCGCGTTTTCACATTCCCCTTGATAACTATCCTTACGAAAAGCGTTAAGCATATAAAAGGATTGCGTGCAGATCCTCTACTAGAAGTATTTAGTTTTGTAGTAGCAGTCTTAAAAGTTCAATGCTAAATGATGAGCGTCATCGTTCGACATTTTACGATATTTTACGACGCGATGATTTGGTGAATAAATTTTTATTACTCGCCGGCTCGTGTTGTTTTTTTTCACCTCATTTTTTTTACACTTATTTTATATTTTATACAATATTTTCAACGGTTGTACCAAATTTTCGTCAAATGATTTTTAGTGAATTTTCCACGTGTTTTAGGTTTCGTATCGAGGTGAGTGCTAATTGTATATTTGCTTAGCTCTGCCACGTGCGAATTTAAGCTCCAAGTCCGAATATCCAACTTGTGTCTATCCCAGTTCTCTCTGAGAATACAGGTGGCATTCCTGCAGGTGATTTAGGTTTTTTTTTGCCAATGATCTATGGATTATGAGTCGATCGATTGATCGAGTTGATCATTTTCACCGATCAATCTTAATGAATAATTTGACGTGTAGGTATTTTGAAAAATCCCCCAATATTGGATGATTTCCAAGTCTTCATTGACGCATTTGTTGCATCTTTTGTGACTTGATTTCTAAAGCTGGGTATATCGCGTAAATTAATTGTTGATTAAAATATTTACTGAATACATCAAATCCACCCTTTGATAACCTCTTTTTCATGATATTACTTTCAAAAAAACGTCTTTCATTATATACGTACTTTTTTAAAAGGGATTTTTTTAACCGACGTGCTCCTTTACGAGGAGATTAATGTCTGGCTTGGGTAGAATACCATACTCTACTCTTTGATGTAGGTATAATATAGTGTAACAGTTCTGAAGTCACAGTCGATGGAAATTTTATGTTAAGTTTGACCAGAAATTATATAAATTCAACGGACGGTTGTAGCGGTTAAATTGAGTAAACGTTGAAATAATACGCGGAAAATTTGCTCTAGTATTTTGTGTATAAAAGCGAAATAACAGCGCGTGCGGTTTGTATTATCATAATTAATAAAGCATGTCGACGCCTCCGCATATGAACGCTAATTACTTGTTGGACATAATGACAAAAATATTGAAAAAATTCTGCACTAATTTTACATGCTAGAGTACCCTTTTCCGCCGACAAAATTCAATCAAAAACGCTCTACGATAATAAAATAAAAACAATATCGCTTCGATGAAATAGGAAAAGAAGGGTATTTTTTTTTTACTGTCATGCAAAGTAATCATTGATGCGTTGAATTAAAGTTAATTTTATTCGGAAAAGCCATCAGTTCGAGTGTACAATTTAACTTTTTTCCTGAATCAAACATAGGTACGATAATACCTACACTGTGCGGTGTGCCTTTGAATTATAAAATTTGAAGTTGAATTTTTAATGAATAAATAGGTATAGGTATTTAAATAAAACTTGATACAGTTTTGATGCATTTGAATTTAGTTCCTCATTCAGTAGCTTATGAAAAATTCACGTCCACAGTCAATACAGTCATACATACATATATAAATAATTTTTTCATGATGTTGATACTACTCGTACTTGCTTGCTTATGTACACTATGATTGAAATCGACTGTTGCGAGAATATCTCTATGAACCATCCAAATGTACCTACCTATGTATTATCAGATATTTTCATAGAATTGTATGCATAGGTCATTAAAATCTCATTTAGGATCAGCTTTAACACCTACATCCTTTCAGTTACTGTAGGTACTGTAGTAGTAAACACATAGTAGAACGTTTGTAAAAATGTGACATTTCCAACAAAAAAAAAAGATTTCTCTCTTTGAAACATTACGAAAGACTGACGTGAAAATGCTCACAAATGACAGATTTGGATTTACGTAATTCGAAGGTATTTCTGTGAAAATGTCGTCGACGAGATTGTTATAAAGGAAATTAAACTGTTTCATTCTTTGTTATTTTGGGAAGAAATTTGACACGAATTAAGTTCCTTTAAATTTGATTCTCGCGCTGTTTAAACATTTTCCAACATTGTTATATTATTCGTAACGAATGTTGGTATTTTAGGGGTAAACTATATAAGAAGCGAAGTTATTTTTCGAGATTTTTTTTTTTTTTGTTTCTATTTCAGGTATTTTATTGTAATCGACCTTTTCTGTTTCTGTTTTTTTCAGGGCGAATATTAAGTTATGTAACGTTTCGAATGTTTTGAACGCAACAATTTCGACGATTTTTCGAAACGGGTATGGTAAGTGCCAAAAGACCAAATTTATTGCTTATTTAAATGCTGTGTGTATAACCCTGCTATCTTAATTCAGTCTCTGCGCTGTTCTCCCAGTGATTGATAATTTCATTAATTCTTCTCGTGAATTTGGCGAAATTTATGCGATACAGTGATTCTTAACGTATAAAAGGAATACCTATTCTGTAGTACGTGGGCCAAAGCTATAGATATTTACGAGTAACAAAATTGAAAATTTTATTATGGAAATTCTTCGTGATACATACTTACCTTTATAGGTATTGGCAATTTTTTTCATAAATTCTATTAATATTTTCTCAATATTCGAGTTTGCTAAAGTCTTTTTTAATTAAAAAGTCACCTACTTTACTTCGCCATAGGTGAGTCTGGGTACATGGGTATATTTTAATTTTTTCGCAATTTTAATTTATTTTTCAAACAATTTGAAATTTTTGTAAATTTTTACAAATTGGTAGAACCTAGAAGTACGATTATCGCTTTTTAATTTATCATGATTGAGTACGAAAAAATACACTCATAAATAAAATTTTAGTTGTCCAAATTGGCTTTCCAATTTTTGGAGGGTTTTTGAAAATCTGAAATTGGCCATTTTCGACGATTTGTGCTTTTAGAAAAAATTTATTCAGTAAAAATGATGGAATTAGTCCTGAAATTGATATTAACTTACCAGAAGTGAATTTCACCATTACGAGCCATACTATGTGGAGCCTCCAGCGTGGCTTCAGATTTTTCCAGAAGGCGTGGGAATTAATTTTGGTAGCTAAAAATCGAGGCCTGATGTACTGTTCCAGCCTGTTAAATTAATTTCCACGTTTTCTGAGGAAGTTCAAGATTTCTGAAAAAATCAATTGTCGCGCTGTAGACCACACAAGGGTTCAAAATGAGAAAATTAGTTTTATGTGTAGCAGTATTGATTTTAGGACTAATTTTTATTGATTGAATAAATAAGTATTATATATATTTTTTTTGAAGAAAAGCATAAATCACCGAAAACGTTTAATTTTTGGAATTTCAGGGATTTGCAAACATCGAAAAATGAATGTGAGAAGCTGAAATTTTGGGTAGGTACGAGAAGTTTTAGACCACGTTCTTCACAAAACTCGAAGGCAGACAGCTTGAGAGGTTCAGTAGGTTCTCCTGTAAACTTCATTTCCATACCCTTCAATTAAGTCCAAGTTGAGAAAAGATACTCGTACCTAGAAATATATTTTCGGTCGCATCGACTGTATACCTAGTACTTAGTGAGAACGCACCTTTAATGCTATTGGAATTGAAATGTGTCTTAAGTATCCTTACAACAATATGAGGTAACTATCCCGGCCAGTGTTACAGTATGAATTTGAACTGTCAATAATGATTTTTTTCAAATAGAATTTTTTGAAAACCAAGAAATTCAAAAATCTACTTAAGGCTTCGAAATGGCTCGAATTACACCACGTTGAAAGTTTTAAGTTTTCTAAAAATCGACCCCCCCCCCCTCAATGGAGAAAAATATCGATATGTTTTGGCAAAAATGAAGCATGAAAATGAGCGTTCTAATTTTCGCTGGCGGTTTCAAAATGAATTGATTCCGCCACAATTAACTAGAAGAACGAAAATGAAGCAAAAACTTTTCAACTTTCCAACTAAGCCTTCAAATTTTAAAAAGCTCCTCAGAAATTTGGAAATTATACTCACCATCCTATGGTTATGGAGGCATTTCTGATTCCAGGAAAAAATATGTGATCTCATGATATACATAGTTATGTATGTACCTCCCTAGTCCCTAGTGAGAGAAAGTGAGTAGAAATGTGTGAAAATATTAAAAGTGAAGATACTGATGTACTGAGACTGTATCTCAGAAGGGAGAATGGTTCAAAGAAATTAAACAAAGTCCCAAAAATAATCCTCGATTAGGAGGTGCGTCATTTTTTTAAATTCTGAAAAAATTTAGTCGAAATTTGAAAACTATAAAAATTTTGAACAATAGAGATATTTAGAGTTACTGCAGAGAATAATTTGAAGAATAATGGCTTAAAAATTCTATTAAGGAATTTTCATATCATATAGATACCAACTTTAACCAGAGTAAGTTTGGAAATTTGAATCGAAGATTCATTCACCCGTTTTATCGAATGTCTTTTTCAAAATTTAACCCTTTCAGTTTCATATTTCAGAAAATACAAAACGTGATGTAAATTAGACACATACGATAAATTATCGTTTGAGTATAGATCAATAATGTACGGTCGAAATATCAACACTGTTGAAATTTTAACCATTTTCTCATTACATGCGTTATTTTAAGAGAATTTACTCTTCAGCTCTTGTCGATTTTTTCCATCTTCTATAAAAAATAAAATTTTATGAGTTTCTTGATAGGTTTTAATCTTGCTTCGATGTTTTTATTTTTCGTTTGGCAATGTTGAAAAAAAATTCAGTCGAATCGTCTTAATATTGATTCTGAGAAAGTAAATTTATAAAAATTCAGGTGACTGAAGAGGAAAAAACAAAAAAAAAGGGTAGGTAATACGTGTTTAGATGGAAATGCTATCTCACAAAATCTACTATACCGTTTCGCGAGCATAATCGAGTATTTGAAAAGCTTATTTTAATATTTCACTGCTATGTCTAAGCTTAACGTAGAAATCTTCTCGACGCCTCTTAGTCTGCGATGGTTAAAGGGGGACACCGCAGTTTAAAGCCTGATATTTTCATAAATTAACATCAAACGCGCATTTAAAAGTTATGCCGCCTATAGCATGTCTACAACTTTGCTCTCTTAAAATTTAATGTTTGGTCTTTAAGAAGAAAAAAAATCAAAAATTTCTATGCGAAATATATTCCAGCTATGTCTATATTTTTTCTATTTTTCTTATCTATATTAGATACATAAAATAAATTGAATTTTTTAAAAATTATCATTTTTCAAATTCATAAATAAAATATTATTGCTCAGACTTTACAGTGGATGTGTCTGTCATGTCCATGCATTCTCAATATTCAAGTTTTTTTTTTGTTTTTTGTTTTGTTATAATGTTCTCATCTATTGATGTGCGCAATTGCGCCTGTTTTTTTTTTTTAAATATATATTTATGATAGTTGCTCTCTGTTCAAGTAAAATGGTAATGCGGTATTCGTTTCCTTCATTTTTATGATGCGGTCTGGACGGCAGAGTTTTAAATTATAAATACTGGTAAATTAATGAAAAAAGTTTCGACTTTCTTGTTTTTAGTATTCAAATGAGATTTGATTTTTTTTTTCGTTGATTAATAATTTAAAATTTCATTCTGTAAAAGTTTTCTGATTTTTATTTCCAGAGTAGGAGCGTGTATCTATATTACATTACGTTGAAATTCTTTCCAAGATCTCTTAAATTTCGATTTGAAAAAAAAAAATGTTTTTCAATAAAAAAGCGAATTTGATCCATTGTCATTAAAATTATGCTGCATTGAGGTGTAAAAAAAAGGACGCACGTCATGGGTACAAAAAAAAATCGCCGATATTTTTATGGTATGAAATTCTGTTACCTATACATAGGTAGGTATACACTTTTATTATTACGTATACCCAGAGTGTCTACTGGCAAGAAAAAGGCAAGAAAGTTAGAAAAAGGCGAGAAATTCGCATGGGTGGCAAGAAAGTTAGAAAATAGTATAGAAATTCCTTCGAAAAGCAAGAAAATTTCCAAGAATTCACATCAAAAATCTTTGAAAAATTGAAGTTATCCCACCAAAATTTCAAGTTTTTGTTTAGTTAAAATTGATGTTGTTCTACTTTTCGAATTAAAAATTTTCCAAAAATTTTGCCCTCGCTTCGCTCGGGCCATTCAAGATACTGTTTTACGAGGTTTTAAGAATTCAAAAATTAAATAGGAAATTTTTGATTTACAGGTAATACCCATACCATTTGAAAAGTGAAAATTTTTCATTTTTTGAACAGAAGGACTAACTTTTCAAAATTGTTGATATTATTGTGCTCCTATGAAAATGTAAAATAATGCATACAAAATGGTCGTTTATCTGTTTTTCACACCAATTTTTTCAACAAATTTTTGCTCTCGCTTCGCTTGAGCAGTAATTTTACCTGTATTTCAATATAGTGATCATTCATTGTGAAGGGTTTTCTGAAAACAACCTACTTAAAATGCCGATTTTTCGTGTCCAAAATTCTGATTTTGCTCTCCCCTTAATCACAAATAGAAATATAAGTCCTTTCATGGTTTGATCCTGTAATTGTACATATATGTCACTGGTATTCAGCACGTTAAAATTTTGATTTTTGTCGGAAAAATGACAATTTTTTGTTGGAAAAATGACATTATACCTTCCCCAAAATAACATGACTTCGATCCTCCGCATTCGAGTTTACTTTTTATTTTGTTACTATTATCATCATAGAATTGAATTAATTTCGCCTCAACGTTTGTTTTTGTTACGTTTTTTTATTACTATTTTTTCATTTTAGAAATTAATTCACTTCTCTGCTTTAAAAAATAAATTTTTGATAAATTTTGTGGGGGGGGTGGGTTAGAGGGATTAGCGAAGATTATCTAGGCCTATGCGTAAATATGAAGAAGGGTAAGAAATTTCATTTTTGGAAGCAAGAAAAAAGCAAGAAAAAGGCGAGAAATTCGCTTTTTTGATTTTAGTAGACACTCTGAATACGATAAAAACAGCTTGTTACTTGACAGATTTTTCTCCCAGCGAATGAAAGTCAGAAATGTCTTTTTTAGGCATGTAACTTTAGCTAGACATGTTGCTCGTACGCCACTTTAGATTTTGAATGCGTTTCTTGATCCGGGATTATTATTCGTAATATACTCGTATGTTCTTTATACACGTATGAATTGAAATTCGGCATTGTGATTGAGTAAAGTATGTTATTACGATTCAAATGTTGAATATACGTGAATAGGTAGAAGTATATCTTCTCTCGATTCTCGACAGTAAAATGTAGAAGGAAAGGTTTTTTTTGGGAAACTTTTTGTTTAATTTAACTTGAAAAAAAATGATGAAAAAAGTAAAAGAATTCTAAAATAAATTTGTGCAAATCCCTGGTGGTTGTATTATTATAATTGTTTGCATAATTTTTGCAACCAATGAAAACATCAAGTCAACAGTTTTAATGCCTGTTAATTCCAATTTGATTATAACTTACCAAATCTTAAATAAACTACTACCCAACATGAAACAATTAATTGGAGGTTATACCATGTCTTATTCCAGCGACATGCATGCAACGTAAACTTTTCAAAAACTTTATGAAAGAAACATTCCCGTTAAATTGAAAAAAAAACTGCTGCGAAGGTTTCGAAAAAAAGTCATTTGTTAACATGAATTGTGCTGATAAGTATGGTATAAGTGTGTAAAATTGTAAATTTTATCAACTCGATTCGTATTTAGCGTGATGATTATGATACACGTTTCATTTGAATCAATTAACTAACTCGAATTACGCCCTAGTCGACCTTTTAAAGGAAAATATTTCCATACAAAATTATTCTCACGTTTAACGTCAAAAAGGTGGCATTAAACGATTTGATTTGAACGCCTCTCCAATGGTTGTTTATTAATCGAGTTGACTTACGAAATGTCACCGAGTATTATATGTTTTTATTCGCAACATTTAGTAAATGCCGACACAACATAAAAGCTTACTAACGATTACCTACCAGCGTTGATAACTTTCTGTTTTTCACATCGAACTCAGTTTTACCTTAACCAAAAACTTACATGAAAACTCTAATTTTGAAATAAGATTTTTTTGAAAACATGATGATAAATTGGGCGATTACTCTTACTGATGTTCAACTTCTTGGATGGCAGGGAGGTGAGGTTTAAATTTTGATTCAGTAACATCTACGAGTATAAAAATTTGAAAACTGCAAATTTTAATAGTTTCACTCTTCACACATGTAATTCATTTGAAAAAATAATGCTACGAGACCAGATAACGTACCTACTACCTACTCGTACTTCACGAGGAGCAGAGAAATTCATACAAATAGGATGCCTATCTTGAAATTTGAAGGAGCTACAGTTATAATAATTAATTATGTAGATTCCGAGTCTAAGGAAACTGATCTGACGAACCTACATGTTTAATGGCAAAATTGCATATCTTGAAAATTGAAGGTCTGCAAAAAAGCGAATTTCAAATAGAACGTATTGATTTTCTTTCGCAAAAGTTTTGTTGGCAAAAAATTTTTAAGTAGCCTGAGGCAAGGTCGCGTAATGACGTACAAAAAAGTTCATGTTCACTTTTGGTTTTGGTTACCTCTTGTTTTGAAGGACGTAAAAGTGCTTGATCTGAAATTATCGTAAAAAATTCCATCTATGTATCACGAGGTGAATTATTTTCGTCAATTTCTTTGGAACGAAAGTTGGGCAAAAAGTGCACCATATGATCTGCTATGTCTTCATACGATGATCTAAAAACTAAAAAATGTGACAATGAATATTTTTGGCATCAAGCACCACTGTTACCTGGTTGTTTGACCGCTAATGCATGTGGATGACAAAAATCCACCATGATGACTTTGATAAGTACGTAAATGTTTTCGGTTTACAATACACTAGTAAGTAATGGCAATTCTCTAACTCAATAAAGCATTTATTTTGTTTTTCTCGAATATTCACAAAATAAACTTAAATCGTTAGACTCGTTCTTTTTTTTTTGAAATTTTTGTAGTCGCTACTTCTTTAAATTTCAATGTGGTTTCTTCGTACGATGCGCAGAATATTTTGCTTGTCTGAAAAAATTATGTACAGTAATGTAATGTACTAAGCAAGACGTATTAGATAAGTACCTAGGTAAATATATTAGGTTTTTTGCTCTTCTCCCACACAGTCTAGAAAAATATGGCAGATATTTCTTGAAGAACTTTGTGGGCTAGGTATTTCATGAATCTGTTTACGCTATATTTTCGTACATTTTTTTCTTTTACCACTTATCAATTTAGAAATGAAAAAATATATGCGTTGCTTTTGTCGCTGAATGCCTTCTGTATTTGAGACGATTTGAAAAAATTACCACGTAAAAAAATTCTTCTTGAAAGTGTACTTTATTCGATGAATTTTTTTCATTCAATACGAAATGATGTAAGCTTGAATGTACTTGTAAGTAGATCACTCATATTCAACTTTTTTCCTATGTTTCGAAAATTCCACGCATGTTGGAGATGAAATAGGAAGTTTTTTTGACTGAAATGTCGATTACCTTTTTATGTGCTGTGTGAATATGTACCTACAGAAAAAATGGAATTGACTCAATTTTATATTCATTTTGATCTTTTTCACGAATCTCATCAATATTCCGTGTTGGATCATTTTGGTGATCGAGAATGAGGAGAATAGGCTACATTTTTTGAATGTGAATGAGGGGTGGTTACTGTAAGTTTTTTTCTTTTTGAAAAGAAAAAAAAATGTTCCTCTTTCGCAAATGGCCATAAAGAGTCCTGAGGGGCTATGAACTTTGTGAAATACAAATTGCCCAAAAACTACTAAAATGGATGAAAAAAAACAAATTTTCAGTTATTGCTTTGATTCAATAACAAATTTCGATACCTTGTGAAGAATTATGGATTTTACAGGAGCATGTATTTTTCAAAGTGGTCAGAAAGTTGCATAAATAGATGGAAAATTATATACGAGTACATATAAGTTAGTAACTAATTGTTACTTAGGAAAACATCGCTTCTGGTCATGATTTGAAGTGGAAAAAAATGTATTTTTTGGCTCAAATTTTAAAAAAAAATATGTAAAGTGCCATAACGTGGGGAAATGGACTGACAATTGCAACTCAGTAATCGATTCGTAATTTTCAACCTCAGACCCCTAAATAATGCACTCGTTATGAATAATTCAACGTACATACCTATGTACTTGATTTTTTTGTTTCAAAAATCAAAATCCTTATCTAATTTTTTGCACCCATGAACATTTAAAAATTACCTAGGGTAATTCCCTTCAGTTAAACCATATTCGAACTCAGGTACGTTTGAAATTCGTAGCAATCAATGGGCAACTTTTCTTGACATTTTTTTTTAGGTTCAGTTTGACATCTTAAAATTTTAATTACCTACTGATTTTGAACCTCATATTGATGTAATATCTTTAAAGGCTTGTAAACAGATAAGCTCTAAAAACTACTAGTTTTAAAATATTTGCCTTTAATGTTTGACTGTTTCGCAAGAAATCAGGAAATAGAAAGAATTGAGAGTCACTTCAACCATCAAAGAGTTGGAGTGGAAATAGTGGTCATTTTAGAAGATCAATGAAAAAAATTCGTAAAACAAATGGAGCGAAATCGGAGGACTCGACTTGATTTTCGGTTCAAATTAATATGAATCTTGCAGTGCTTGTACTCGTATTTACGGCGAACTAGTTATGCAAATCTATTAACATAGTACATATTTTCAACGCGACTTGATTGCGTGAAACCTGGAAGCATGTCGTTTGAAGAGGTATACTTGGATTTTTCAAAAGTTGAATTGCGTTAGTGTTTTACAATTGAATTAGAATATCCCCTCTCCCCCGCACCTTGGATTTTTTTACTAATGCATTAAAAATGTCTTAAATTGCAGTAGCTCATTCGTGAATTTCAAAGTTTCATTCAAATTATTCTAAAGAAATTCTAGCTCTAAAGGTGGGTGTAACTCTATTCCCTCTCACATTGAAAGTGAGTCTTTTTTCCCATTTGAAATGTAGGCTTTAAAGATACATTTTTGCAGTGGCGTAGCCAAGGGGGGGCGAAGGTGGCCATGCCCCCCTTGAGAGCGAAAATTTGAAAGAAAACATGCAAAAATGGACGTTTTTTCGTTGTTTAGACCCATTTTTTCTAAAAATTTTCGCTCTCGCTTCGCTTGAGCAGAAATTTTGCCTTCATTTTCTTGAAATCACCACACATCACAATGGATTTCCAGAAAATTACCCCTCATTTCGATTTTTTATGTCTAAAAATCTGGTTTTGCCCCCTCCTTGAGAAAATCCTGGCTACGCCACTGCATTTTTGCTCAAGTTGAAAGTAGACCTGAAAATGTAATGCAAAAGGGCCAAACGTCGGCCTAGAGTCAAACACACGTAACTCCATCGGCACTAAGGACTCTGTGTAAAACGGTCTTTGCACTGTGGCGCTCCCTTTTGGACTTGAATGCTCAACTAAAAGGTAGGTCATTCGGGGTGGTCACCCGATGTTACCTATCTCTTAGTTGAGCGTTCAAGTCCAATAGGGAGCGCCACAGTGTAAAGACCGTTTTACACAGGGTCCTTAGTGCCAATGGAGTTACGTGTGTTTGACTCTAGGCCGACGCAAAGGGGTAGGGCTAGAATAAAAGATAACCAGAGTTTGTAGCTGCTCGAAAACATCTTCTTTGAAAATCCTTTCCCTCACTCGTGTTAAAATTAGTCCTCGCAATGTGATAGTATGTACTTAACATGATAGCTATTAAAATGAAATCGCAAAAATTTCTCAAATAGTTAGCTATGCAACAGTTTATAAATTAGGAGATACAATGACGAAGGAAAATCTACCTCTGCAGAATCGAAGTACGATTACGAACGCTTGAAATGTTGATACTTATGGGAAAAACATATACTTAGGTAGTCGAGAAAAGTGCCTGGCGAATAAAAGATGGAAAAGCTAAAGTTTTATTTGTTAAAAGTTTTTCTTAAATTATCAATTTTTAATTCTATTTCTGTCCATCGTAGAATGTTACAAGAGTGAAAGCTTTAACTCATTATTGATTGAAATATGCCTACCTAATTAATTATAGATACTGATACATTGGTGTTAGATTGATGTAAATAAGTGCTATCGTGCCGCAGGCCACAGATTTACGAATATTAATGATCGAAGAACAATGAACTTAAAATTCCTAGTATAAATATATATGTTGAGCCAATAAATTTTATGTGATAATAGATGTTATATTATATTTTGCAAGTTATACTAGTCTCCGTTTCTTAAAAGCTTTTAGCAATGTTCATGGACCACGTTGGAATTTAACAAAAAATAAATTGATACTAATAAAAAAATGAAACTCTTGTTTAGAAAATCTGTCATAATATATTGAAAATTAATGACATCAAGGGCGAATCAATCTTTGTCTTACCTAAATCAAAAGTTAAATATATCATTCGGACGTGTTCGCACCGCCGACCGGATAACAAATGATTTTTTCCCAATCTCTAATGTTCTGCTCTGTATTTCATCACACAATAGAGTTATTTTTTTGCACGTGAGTGTGTGTTATCACAATACTCGAGTTTTGATGAAAATCCAATGAAGTATAATTATAAAATACTGTACTCGAGTGTAGGTACCTACTTTTATATACCGAGCTATTAATGCCATAATACTACATAGTCGTATGCTTGTACATATGATGTTGTGTTGTGTTGTGTAGCTGTAGACTGTAGATGGTAGACTCCTCGCGTATACTAATCCAATTATCGTTAAGATGTGTCCACTACCTACTTATACTAGTGGGTGATAAAACAAAAACTTGGAAATACTCGATAATTCAAAATATTGATACGATATGACAGCAACAAGTATCTAGAGATTGCATATACCCTTATTCGATCGCGTTGAAAGTGAAATATGTCAACTCGACGAAAAAACCAGCTAATCATAACGGTAGTAATGATATATTATTAAGAGGGTTTATCAAAGCGAGAGGTGAAATACGCTGTCTCTCTTTTAAAGTTTATAAAACAGCTATGAAATATGGATTATACGGTTACGGCCTCAAAAGTAAATTCGTTAACGTAGCGTTCAATAGTTCATCACCCTGAAAATTTATCAGTGTTACGTATTAAAGTCTGACGCTTGACAGTCATCTCTTTGTTACATTTGTTTTATTTCGCTTTTTTATTTTCATTTTATTACTGAAAATATTTTTAGAGAGGATTTTAAAATGTGCTACATATTTGTTCTCTCTCATTATTATGTAGAACAACTATTGAGACAAAAAAAAACTCCTCTCTGATGTTCGAATAATTAATAAAGAAAGTTTTGTCAATCGAATGCAATTTTTTATGGATTCCATTTTCAATCAGAACTGTCGAAAATGTTTTTACCCTATTTTTTTGGTGAGGGGCATGGAAAGATATATCGAGATTACTCTTGTGAGTTCGCAAAAGTGAAGTAGCTATTGTCTAATGTCTATACATTGTCTATAAGGTAGAGTGGGGTAATTGCAAAAACGGGGTAATTGCAAAATTGTGACCTCATTAGAGATGTGCACTTTTCAGAAAAGTAATTTTGGTGAAATGAAAAGTGAAAAGTTCATTGAAAAGTGTGAAAAGTTGTGAAAAGTGTGAAAAGTAAATCGTGTGAATCTCATATTAAAGCTCTCTGTAAGAGCTTCAAATTGATGTATTTTTTGACTATCTAAAACACACTAAAAAACAAAATCATTTTTTTTCACCTACTTATACAAATAGTGGTAGTTTTGAGCCTTTCTAGAGCTTCTGACATTTTTGGGTTTTTCAGTTTTGAAAAAATGTTGTGAAAAATATCAAAAATGTGCACTAAATTGCGAAGGTGGAGGAGTGGAGAGAGTGAAACTTGATATTTGACTTCATCAATGAGGTCAGTGATCTCTGATGAGTAAATTGATTGGTCACTCGTTTTTTTTTTTTAGTGAAAACTGAAAAGTGTAATGAAAAGTAGGAACTTTTCTTTTCAACTTTTCATTGAAAGAAAAGTACTTTTCATTTTTCACTTTTCACACTGCACATCTCTAGACCTCATGCAAAAAATATCAATTTTTTGGTTGTGCCAACTAGAGGGTGTCGAAGCGACAACCTTTGCCGACATATTTACCTGGTTACAACTCGCGGGGTTCAACTTGTCGCTCCGTAGCAAACACTTTTATCAAAGCATGTTGAAATCACTCATAAGTAGGGCTAGGATTTATATGCGCTAAAAAATCGATTATATGCGCTTTAAAAATGCGCTAAAAATAACGAAAATATGCGAATATATGCGCTAAAATGACAAAATATGCGAATATATGCGCTATAAAAGTGCAGCATGTTGCATATCAAAATAAAAGTATTTTCAATCTGAAGCTAAAATTGCAGTTTATAAACAGAAAAAATACACGCATTCAGATTTATTTCATAAAATAGCATTTTTTTTCTTTTTACAAAAGGAAGAATTATACATTGGAATAACATCCGATTATCAAATGCTCTTTAAGATTGCCAATTAAAAACGATTTCTGGTTGTCTCTGAGCACAGATAAAAATAAAACCATGGTTTTATTTGAAATTTTTTTTTGAATTAGGTAAAAAATTTTTTTCCAATTTAAAAAATTGATGATTTTTTTTAAAATTTTGCGTTTTTTGAATCAATTTTTGTGATTTTTTCCCCAAAATATGCGCTAACGACTCAAAAAATGCGGTAAATATGCGCTATAAGAGCATTTTTTGATGAAAATATGCGAATATATGCATTTATACCCAAAATATGCGGAAATATGCGCTAAAAAATTTCACCATTCGACTTAGAAATGTATGAATCGCAAAAGAAACAGTGATATGCGGTAACTAGTATAGCCAAAACAGATATGCGTTTGCATATAAATCCTAGCCCTACTCATAAGTAAAGTGAGAGGTGTTTTTTTAAAAAATGCATGCGAAATAGAAAAAACTGTCGATTTATCTGGAATTTTCACGATTTAGGGTCATGAAGGATCAAAGTTTAAGGTAAGATATCGCAATTTGAACATTTTTTTTTTATTTTGGCCGTAAATTGCGTTTTTGCAACTACCCCAGAAAAAATTGACTCGAGGTAATTGCAAAAACGATTTTTTTTTCATTTTTGCATTTACCACAAATATTTTTTTGCCCTAAATAACTTGAAAATGGTTCGAAATTACAAAAAAAATAAACTTCCACGGTCACATGATGAGTTACACATTAGAGAAGTGATTAACATTTTTACTGAATTCTAAAATTATTGCTCGTTTTTAATGTTTTACTATAATATATTTGACGAAAAATGTATTTCTATGACGAGTTTTTTACATAAAAAACATCAGTAATGATCAATAGTTTATTTTTTGTTCATTTTAGCGAGTTTTTAAAAAAATAATTTTTCAACATTTTTTCACTCCCCTAAAAATTTTTTTGGGAAGTGGAAAAGTTATCGAATTTTTAACCGAATCAAGACAACGAATACATCAAAAGTTAGCAAATGACACGTAGAATACAGTGAGGGTGTTGAAAATGCAAAAAACTAAAAATTACCCCAACATGGGGTAAATGCAAAAGTCGATTTTCAAATTTTCAAATTGTAATTTTTTCCACGATTTGTGGACCAAATTTTACCAAAATTTTACCATTGATAGAGAACCCCCTGAAGTATAACTGGTACTTTCAGCTTCATCCGTGAAATAGTTTTCTCACAGCGTCCTCTTAAAGTGTCACTAATCAAAAAGTGCTTTGTAATTACCCCACTCTACCTTACCTACCTACTACATAATTACGTAAGTATGTAGTTTATGAGGCGGAGACGTAATTCTAATGCTCAACTTGTCCATGCCATAAAATCAACTTCAAAAAAGTATGAAAAAATGATTTTTATTCCTCCTGACACGATATTGAGATCATATTAAATTTTTGTATCAGCTCTCCGGATTTTTTATTAGAGAAAAAACTGCTGAACTTGCGTTGAATAAAACGTATTGCTAAACTAACTGCTGCTATCGTTTGATAATGTTTAAGAGAGAAAAAAAATGAAAAGATAATTGTCCAAAGAAAGTAATTTACTTACTAGTTTTTTAAGGATTGTGAAAAAGTTGTAAAAATTGTCTGTTGGTGCTTATAGTTACGGAATTTAGCGAAGTGAACATTTTAAATAAAAGTTTTGAGTCGTGTTCAATAATTTTTCAGGCTTTGCACATATTTCAAAACGTACGTAAATGAGTATCCGAAGTATTTGTTCGTTTTAGATGAACTGTTTTGTCATTTTTCTTTGAGTTAGGTTTGAAAATAAAGTTTTCTATAAGTAGGTAGGTATAAATTGTAATTAATGATACTGTTTTTTTCTTGATCCAAGTCTGGATGATGCTTTCTTATGAAATCGAAAATTTCACGTTGATATTTTCTTATCTGCAAATATGTACGTATTAATTAAGTAGGTTATCTACCTAAGAATCAATTTCATATCTAATTAAATCGAAAAATTAATGTCCATCAAAGAAGGTAATTGTAAGTTCAAATATTTACCTTATCTGTTGATTTTTTTTTTGTTGGTTCAATCAATCCACGTGTGTTCCAGGCTCTTGAATTTTTCATCGAGGGTAAGGCTGAGGGCACGAGATGTCGAATCTAAAAAATAGGTACTTAATAAATAAGCACTTGAGGTTTATTTTTATTTATTTTTTTCACTTTGGCCCCAATTTTTTCTACTGATTAGGATATCTGCCTTATATGCCCCCCTACAGCGTTTGTTCATATAACTTTATTTCTTTGGAAAAAATCATCGCAAGCACCCTTGTCTTTCACTGATGAGTGGGGGACTATTTAGGTGACCATTTCTGAAACTCCTATCTACGAAAAAAAATTTTCATCTGGTGACAATGTTTTTTATAATCAAAATTGCCTACACTAAGGTTATTTTTTTCTTTTGTAGGTTACACACAAAGTTGGTAATTAAGTACAACAAATGGAATACTTGAAAACGCATATCCATGCTAAATTATAATGTAGTTGGCTGAAGTTGTCGCCCGTAATTTACGATTGGGGTTTATGGAAAAAAACCGCCATTCAGTAGCAAAAATGTTAATTCACTCGGCATAATGAGAAAAATATTAACGCTGCAAAATCTCAAAACGATTATATTTAACGCAACGGATGTATACGTAAATTAAAATTATTACAAGCATTACTGAAATATCAGTATGTTTTATGATGGCTTTATAGCGATAATTTTTAACAAGCTAGTTAACCGGTCATAAATCTCATGCATTGAAATATCACTTTTCCGCGACTAAATTTTCATCCCTTTTTTACAATCTTGATAAAAGCGTTCGAGATGGAGACCAGTGTAGCGGGCTATAAACACCTACAATACAGTTGAGAATTGCAATAATCTCAATGACCCTGCTGGGCTCTAACCAACTCGATGATGATGAATAAAAAATTGCGATTTGGATGTGAAATATTAACTCGAGGTTATCATGTTTTACTTTTTGAGAAGGGTACTGTTCGTATTTTTATAAACCATTTTTTCTGTCACGAATTATTTACAATAGGTACCTACACCTGACTGTTGGGAAAACAGACATTGTGAAAAGTGGTTTTTGTTAAACACGAATGAATCGTATCCACCATAAAAGATTCGAGAGATTGCGTTCTTTGAAAAAAAAAAAAAAAAAAATGTTTAGATAATTATTTTGCGACACACAAATTCAAAATTGTGCGGGTGTATTGTGCCGTATGTTATCATATGTTGAGCTAAACCAAAATCGATCGAAAGATTATACGATGCGATGTAGAGGAAAATCCCTCGAGCAAAGAGCACAATCGCTGCAAATTGATGTTTACCACATTTAGTTATTCTTTCACCGAGTAATTCTTCACAACACCTTGTATTGTATTTTTCGTGTGAAAGCATCGTAAGTTTCTTTTTCGCCTTTTCTATATACTTCTCTGTACCACTAAAATGGAAAATACGCTGTTTGAACGAATTCCTTTCTTAAAGATATTTTACGTCTGAACAATCGGAATTTGTCAGCGCACTATTTTGTGTCGTAATAACGTTTTATTATATTCGAAGACGGTAGCGTAAAGTATTATTGCTGAATCTTTTCTTCTTCTTCCTTCCTTCTACATTTTTTTTTTTCATCATCCAAGATAAATTATTTATTAAGTTGGGGAATAAGTATAAATCAATAAATTAATTTTTCGTCTCCGATTTGGACTATTTTTTTTGAAGAGACTTTTTATCGTATCCACAACTTGTTGATAGATTCTTTTAAAAATCGTATGAAAGAATTTCAGAAATTTTTGCGAGCTTTTTCCAACTCTAAAGGAATATTGTGAATGGTATTGAAATCTACTGAAATTGATGTTTTATTGTGAACAACATGTTTGTTGTGTTAACGAATATTTCTGCCGTTTTTTCTCCAACTTTAGCATTTTTTTTAATACTGTTGATTAAGTATTTTGTTTGGAAATGTTTTTATGAATTTTTTTATTTGTGTTCGTTTACAAATTAGGGATCGTTTTGTAGCGATGCGAATGATTTCATGAAGTTAATTTAGCTTTGATGAAATTCACACGTGGATACAATTTCAGCGAATGTAAAGTAATACTTACATACATGCACTAGTATCTACCTACACGCGTAGATACTTGATATAGGTACATATGTATGTATAAGAGCGTAGAAGGCTAGAGCCGAAATTGTTCGATTAAACGAAAGGATAATAATCAACGGAAAGTTGATTTGATTCAATAAAACTCAATTACGGAAGACGATGCATATTATTGCGATTTATGTTTACAGAAATCACAGAGTTTGCCTGCCAGCGAGTATAAGAGCAAATTTGAAGTAAAACAGAAATTTGGTAATTGTAAAAACGTGTTTTTGGTCTATTGATTGATGAATTTTAACTTTTGAAATTCATCAATAAACTACATATAAGTAAAAGCTCAAAAACTGTAAAATTCTGTTCAATTTCGAATTTGCTCTCATCTCGCTGGCAGGCAAATCCACCTGAACCTATGCAATACACATAAAGTTGAACAGCCCAATTCTACTTACATTTCTTTATGAAAAGGTTTTACTTATTAATTCTAGAAGAAGGGAGATGACCTCGAAACGCGTCTTTCACATTTTTAGCTAACTTTTGAGAATTTTTTAGTGAACCTCTAAAAAATTTATTATAAAACATTGAAAATATCACCCACGCTACCAGTTTTTAGGTGACAAGAAATTTTGACTGGCGAATAGTTTCCTTTACCAAAATATTTATTATTTTTTTACCAATTTTCTGAGCAATGCCACCCACCTAAATGATTAAAAAACCATTTTTATCGCTTTTTCTGCTCTTGAGAGGTAACTTCTCGGTCAAAATTTTATTTCATCGTCAGACTTCGATTAAACAAATCAAAATATGTATCTCGATTTTTTTCTCTATTCGCGACGACTGGTGCAAACTAAAATTTCCTTTTTCACATCCTAAAGTCTGCTACATTTTTCATGAAAAGTCTACTTAAGAAATCAAATTTAAAAAATTGAAGCAGAATAATCGTGAAAAGGGTGTATTTCAAGGAACTTGACTCGCTGAACACAAACTAAAGGCTTTACGTTGAGTATTTCCCCTCTTTTTGAAAACACATGCTGACTGAAAGAGACCATCTCACAGGCGAGAAACTCAGGTCTGGAGTGTCCAGCAAAAATTAAATGTTTTCTTCTCATTTCATCGCAGTTGAAAATTCAATTTTGTCATACAATGGTGTCAATTTTTTTAGTCATTACGTCATTAGGTATTGCCAATTTCAAAAATTTGAAAAAATTTCATATTTTTTAAATTCGGCGATAGGTAATGACCAAAAAATTGACACCACTGCGTTCCAAAATACTTTCCCCATTTTCAGGAATGGGTGATCCACTCTACAGGGGGGGGGGGGGCAAAAGTCACCTGGCAAATTTGCAAAATTTGAAAAAAAATTTCCAAAATTTAACTTTTATTCAATTAAAACGCGAAAACGCTTAGTGTAAGTGCTCGAAATGGTCACCACTGACCCGAATACACTTTAAATAATGTTTTTCGATGGATTTGGCAATACGAGTGAGTATCATGTGGTCTTCATACCAAAATGAAACGCTATAGAAAAATGGAATTCGCGCATTTCACGAAATTTTAGTTTTTTGAGAAAAACTCGAAAACTAAACATTTTAGAAAAAAACTAAGGACATTAAGTCGACTGGAAATTTAATTCTCTACAATTTTCCTCGACCTCATTTTTCCATAGAATGCTTTTTTCCGCCTCCAGATCACTTTTAATGAAACCAAACAACTCAAAAATGTTTTCAAACATTCAAATTTTTCCTTTTTAAGAACTCATTTTTCCAAGAAATCTCATTTAAACACGAAAAACGCAACAAAAAGCACCGATATTACAATAAACACGTTCCCAACCAGTCGCGTTGCTAGGCAACGTGGTGTTAGCGAAGCCACAGCAGTGAAACTGACGCATGCGCAGTTTGTATCGCCGTCAGGTGACTTTTGCCGCCCCCCCCCCCCCCGTATTATAAATATACCTAGGTATCCATTTTTTTACAAGTTGAAAATCTCTAATTTTAAGTGAAATACTTACCATTTACTCTCGATCATTTTTAAAATTACCTACGTTTTTTCCAAAATCTATCCGTGGCCCCTTCAATTCTTAAGTGAGACAAAAACTAATTTAGGTATTTTCAATTTACTGCAAATCCCTGCAATAGTCAAATTTCCTAGAAAAAATTCGGTCAAAAAAGAGTGAGAAATAAATGAAAATGCTGAAAACATGATACGCAGGTTAGGTTACAGGTTAAGTATACGTATTATATACACGAATAGAATGTGTTTGGAAGCTTCATTGTGCTAGGTACCTACTTTGTATACGTAACAGGGTAGGTACCTAAATTTAGTGAACGAAACTAAACGAATATTTACCACGTTACATTTGGGAAAATTCTTAAAGATAAAGTCTCCAAGTAATTAGATGGCGGAATGCAACAAATGGAGTCATAATTATAATTGTTGCTCCCTTATGATAAATAATTCTCTTGAATCTGGCGCTGATTGCGCGAAAGCTTTATAGTGAATTAAACGTGACAATTAAGCAAGCTCTAATATCATTTTATAATTGCTTTTAAGAAATGAATGCTCTTGTTTATACGAAGCAAAGACGTGTAACAGTTCGTGTAGAAATTACGGCCGATAAATGAACCAAAAATAAACGAGTAGGTATACTCGTAACTTCGATAAGCGTTAATAGTTGAACGGTAAATCGAAGAACTGCCGTTTGTAAACTTGTCACCGAACTGTACCTAGCTACTAGTTAGTGCCGAAAGATGTACATTGTATACTACCTCTATGTGTCTCGTAAGAGAGTAGTGAGTAGGTATTGAAATTGAAATGGTTGGATGAACTGTGTGGCTTTTGGCGCTTTAGAGGTGATTTAGCTTTTACTCAAATCCGTCGATAAACACAACCGAAGCTGTCAGTTTTCTTAATGGTGTCTATGAAAGTATATCTTTAGTAAATTCCACTGTTGCTATGTACTCACAATTAGTCTAGAATTAACTCATCTGTGCGTATGATTAAGTGGAAAATGTGTACTTAGATTCCCGATTAGCGCTCGGTGGCAGTAAAATTGCCAACTGCCAATTTTGGACTTTTGGCCAAAAAAGGCAAGAAGTTGGTAAAAATCTCCACCAATGAAAACGCTTTATTTAATGTCAACTTAACAATTTGTTGGAAAAAATTCTGCCAACTAATTGCCAACAGAGGCAATATTTCTGTCAGTTACGTACATTTCATTTTTCCAACTAATTGCCAACAGAGGACATATTTTTGCCAATTACTCTTATTCTCAAAATAACAGTTACATTTTTGAATTTTAAATTTCAAAAATCAAAAATGAAGGGAAGGGTTGCATATTTTCGATTTTTGACTGCAGAAGAGGTATCTTCCCATGAGGTTTCATTTTTCCTACCTATAACATATTACTAAAATTTCCTGACCTACGGGGGGTTCGAACCTGTGTTCTCCTGCACCTAAAACCCTACATCTAACCCTACAGCTACCATTGCTACGAGGAGGAATGGGCATAAAATGAATTCTTATAATTTGCATGGAGGCTCCTGTTATTAATTGCTTTGATTCAGTCTATGTCAGAAAAATTTATGAATGTTTTTTGTTGTAAAAATTCTTTGAAGTGGATTTCTTTAAATTTTAGTAAAACCAAAAATTTTTAATCTAAATCCAGAAATTTTGTTAATTCTACTTCAGAAATAAAATAAAAATAAGAAAATCAATTTTAAAAAATTAATATCAATTAAATTGAAATTATTTTTTTTTAATTTTTTGAATAAATTTTGTGAATTGACTTTTTTATTTTCATTGATTTGGAAGAAATTATTTTGTAAAATGAAATTTTAAAAATATCCGAGTTTAGCTTTACAATTTTTGGTTTCACTGCAATTTTTTTCAATCCACATAGGTACACATTCAGAATTTTCGTTTTGTATTGATTTTTTTTTTAAATTGAATTGAAAATATATTTTCAAAATACCCAATTTTAGGTACTAGGTATTGAAAATACCTACAACTTTTTGAGGGAGGGGTGGGGGGGGGGGGTTTGAAACTTGAGTGGCTGTTTGCAATAATTATTTCAAAAATTGAGAACATATTTTTGGATTTAGCTTCAGAATTTTTGTTCTTAAAAATTATTCTGCTTAGATTTTTTTGATAATTTGGTTTAAAATATTATTTTAAAATAAATTGTTTCCTTTTTGAAATTGTCGATGACTGTGGAGAACTTTTTTTTTAGAAAGTTTGAAAAAAGCACCTTTTTTGGAGAGGGGTACTTTGTTGGTTAAAAATATTTATTAATCTTACCTATAACCTTTTTTTTTTCAATTTCAGTGATTGCTGTGAATTTAAAAATATTTAAAAATAGGTACCTACCTCGCAAAATATTTCGCATTTGTTCTTTTTTTTTGCTTTTTTTTTACAGAATTTGACTGAGTGTAACGATTTTTTTTTTGAAATCGGAAAAAATGAAATAGGTACCTACTTTGAAAGAAAAATTATAGTAAAAATCAAAAAAAAACCAATTTAAAAATGTTGAAAAGATTTAATTTTCAATTGGATTCTAAAAAAAAATCCATACTAGGTTGTAATTATGATTTTAGTTTAATTTTAAACTTTAAAACCACCATAATATACTAATTATTTCTTATTTCAATGAAAATTTCAAAATTTTAGCACTGAAAAAAAAACATACACTTGAATTTTGTATCGCTTCAACCGAATTGTAAAAAAAAATAGCATCTGTAATGTCTTGCGCAAGCGCATGATGCTGATGTTGGCAGAAAATTGCCAAAATGTTGACAATATTCTTCTAAGGAAGTTATTGCCAACTTTTTGACAATTTATTGCCAACTACAGCAAGATGCGCATGCGCAAATAAAATACGTGGCAATGTTTTGACATTTGGGTGGCAATTTTCTCTTACCTTCATTTTCTATTTCGTAGGTGCCAACTTTATACTCAAAAATGCCAATGTGGCAGTGAAAACAGCAAAAATAATTGCCACTGCGCTAATCGGGGTAGGTAGGTATATTTACATATCTATAGGTATAGGTTACGGAGGTGGCTCGTTCATTTGTTTTCGTTTTTGGAAGCGGGAATTGGAAGTGGATAGTGAAATATTGTGAAATCATATAAAAAAGTGTTGGATGTAGACTGTAATTGCTAGACCGGGGCTAGTGAACCCATAGCTTTCAAATAGAGTTTTCATCATCCTTCGATAAAAATAATTCTGTTGATATAGGTAGCGTAATTTCATTATTATTATGGTGTCTATGTATTTGTCTATCTAGCGACTAGTGAGTTTGAATTTGAAAGCTTTTATTGTCGCATAATACCTAAATATGTATACATGTATTTGTAGCATCGCTACTACGTCCTTAATTTTTTTCATCCAGTCACACTTGTAGAATTATTATCGACTCGTTAAAATGAAAAACGAAATATTTCGATATTATTTATAAATTCGTAAGAAAGTTTTTTTTTGGAGAATTGGCCAACAAAAGAAATTTGACAAAGAGAAAAAAAATCAGTAAAAGAATGCTTCTCGATATATGTAGGTACATGTCTTCGTGTGGGGAAATAACAGGGACAGTGGGACATACATATATAGGCTTTCACAGGGAAGAAATAAAATAAAAATAAATGCGATAAAGCGTGTTTTTTTATTTATGTCTTAGTTTCGTTATCGTTAAAAATAAATGGATTTTGTATTATCTGGTATATACTTTCGTACAGTACTGGGGATATACTTTCAAAGTAAGCTTTAGAATCTTTTTTCCTGACGATTTCACATATACGATTTGGAAATTGTCAAATAGGATTACTACAACTGAAAATTTTCTCTGCTTGAGCATCAAAAGGCTTGTATTAGACCATTTGTTATTTCTGTTCATGAATTTATTTTAAGATTAATGTTCTCACCTGTTATGTGTTAACCTTTTGTTCGTGTACGGAATAAGTAGGTAGATACGTACGTAGGTAGTATGGTCGTCCTCAAAATGAGATCAAATTGAAAACTATCGAAACGAATGCGTTGGTATGCTTTTTGTTTCCGAATATTTTGTTTCGCCAACACCTACATTCTGTTCATTATTATCTACTTATATCCGCAAAGGTTTTTGTTTTAAACATTGTTACTTTATACTTATTATACATATACTAAGTAATATGCCATCGTTCAAGCTCAACAGTTAGTTTCTGGGCTATCCTCGTGTAATTTGTGTACAAATGCATCTTTGTTGTCGACGCATTCCAAATGACAAGGGGATACTCCAGGAACATGTATAAAGCGTACCTATCTGTTATTCTCGAATTCAATCATTCGGTGACAAGGACAAGATTAGTCCTCCGGGAAGACCCCGATTTGCGAAATTGGTCGCATACTTGCTATCGAAAATCGAATATAAGTTTAATAAAATTTGCTTATATTAAAATATTCGTTTTTCGATGGCAATTATTCAAGAATACACTTGTGTGTCAAGTTGGTGAGATATTCGTCGGCCAGTACGTTCGACGCATCTGGATCGTGTTGGATTTGCGCTGGAGTTAGCGCAGTGTGTTTCTTATAAAATATTTTTATTTAATGTTGATAAATACTTAAGTTGTACTTACCTGTTACCTACTTGAAATTTATCACTGTGATTGCACTCTGCATTTATTATGTACGTAATAATATCACCAATTCGTATTTATTTTTAGTACCTATGTGCTATTAGCAGTAGAGTATGTTATTTTTTTTGCATGTCCTAGTTCAAATAATATGCGAGTGTGTTCAGCCGTCTTCTCGATTATAAAATTTATTAATGGAAGAGTAATGCAAAAGAGAGATTACACTAAGTAATGTACCTACAGAAGTACGAGATTATTGGAATCAAGATAGTGGTACATACAGCAGGGGAAAGTTTTTACTGAACTAAAATACGAAGTTCTACCATTAAGGAAAAACGTTAGTTAAAAATGTTATCTATCTCTGAAATTGAACGGTCAAATAGCCATTAAAGAGAATTCAAACAAGTTTTTGACCACCAGAACGTTATGTCGATTTTTGAGCTGGTCCTACCGTTCTATTTTTTCTCAACTACCTACCTAACAATTAAGTACTCGGCCATATCTGAATTCACGATTAAAATTTTAATTTTTGTTGATTTCAACTTTTAGGGAACACGTGTGAGCTTCTACTTAAGGTATCCCTTCGAGTGCATTACCTATTTATATATTTCACGAATTTTCAAGTGGAAACTTCACAAATTAATTTAGATTTATGGTACGTACCTAATAATAATTCGTAAATTTATTCTAGTGCCTACCTTCCCTATCGTAATTCAGTTTTCTCTTCCTTCTTCGGCAAAAAAAAAAAAGGCGACATCGACGTCGACGAAAGCGACGAAAAAGAAACGCGCTATATTTACATACAATTTTTGCGGTTGAATTGCAGAACTGCGCTCAGGGTACGTTTTGCTTCGCAACTGTGTTGACAATATTTTGCAAAACTTTTTACGTGTTGGTGAATTTTGTAATTTTGAATGTACCCGAACATACTATAGCAATATGAATGGTATAGAAGGGAGTTTCGTTAAAGTGAACTAGTAAAATCAGCGGAAAACTTTATTTGAGAATTTTCTGGGAAGAAAAGGGATAGAATTTCTGTTAATTTTCCACTAATTGTGCTGACAGTGTAGATAACGCGAAAGTTGCGTAGTTGGTGAGAATGGCGAGGGGGATGTAAAATAATTTAGTTCAATAAACCATCCAGAAAAATGTTTTATTCGTTTGACGAGATGGGAATGTTCTAAGAGTGCTCTAAAAGTTTTGAGCATGTATAAAAAAATTCAATTGAAATTTTTGAATTCCAACAATCTTTGATATCTTTTTTTGCATAATTTGATAGGTATTGGAATGTTTTTTCTTACGCTTAGTGAACTCCAAAAATTGTAAAAGGATCAAAAACACCGTAAATTAGAGGGTGGGTTATCCGGAATAGGAAATGATTTTCAACTGAAGATTGCAATTTCACTCCATTTTGAAGGCGTTAGAGGTGATTTGACATGAGGAACGTCTTCCACTGCATCCTTTTTTTTTACTCATTTTAAACATTTTACCTACTTGAGCTCCGATTAGTTACAGATTAGTGAAAATCATTTCACTAGGTACATGTAATATCTAATTTTCACTTTCTTTGTGTAAAAAAAAAAAAAAAAATAGTGTCCGATACTAGGTTATCTAAGTGGGCTTATTTCGAACAATTTCTGATTCGTTTAAAATGAACAAAATCGGTCAAAATTTACAACTCGATGCTCAAAAATGTTTCTCCTAATGATGTTCTATAAGAACATAAAGACGAACATTCCATTGAATCACTTACGTACTTGTACTTCGAAGAAATTTTGAAAAACGTAAAAAAAAATGTTCGAAATTAAGAGAGTTGACAGTAGGTACTTCAGAGTACATAGGTACTTTGTATGAATGTATAGTCTGAATCCAAATTTAAGATTGCCCCCTTTCGCTAGAAAGCTTGAAATTTAAATTTCACGAGTATTTTATTTTAAATTAAAACAGCAAATTGTCAAACAAACAAAAGAAAAAACAATCGAATCAGCTGGTATTGATTTCTTAAACTATAAAACGTATGCTGATCTAACAACAAAAGACCTTTGTTTAAGTCTGAAAATCGAGCATTTCGATCAATCGAGAAAACTACTCTAGATCGCGAGTAATTCGTGAAATTGTCGTTTTTTTTCAGTTTTTCCAACTGCATGTTGTCAAATCTATTCTTTCTTTTGCCAATTTTATTTATTGTCGCGGAAATGTAGGTCTATATCACTCCATCCTTTTTATATCTTGTCATTGCGTCATTTAGAAGACATACTATGTAATTTCACGAAACATAATGTAACGTAATGGGCCGAATCCACTTATTGTCAGTCAAATCAATCTTAGTCCGTTGAAAAAAACTCCTTAAAACCACCACGAGTTTGTTAAAAATTGATTACTCGTGCTTTGGATCTGTTTAGAATACGTTAGAATGGTTCAAAACCGCGGAAATGCCCACTTGATGAAGTAAGGATTGATGTGGAACTGATTTAGGTAGGTAGGTACTGGGTGCCTAGCTGCCTACCTAGCATTAGGTATTTATCATTTTGATATATAGGTACGTATCCAATAGTTCATAGTTAAACGTTTTCACAAAAGTAGTAAGAATCGTATAAAAAAGTAGGTATAAATAGGTATTATATGTATAAGATGTATACAGGGAAATTTATAAAATTCAAGTAGGTACTCTATTTGGTGTACTGTAGAGTAATATATTGTAATATTATGCATATCTATGTAGTAGCGATACTAAATTTGAAACATCAGGTGAAATTTTCTTTTGTACTTTACGTGATAAAAAATGAAAAGAAAAAAGGTAAAGAGTTACGCGCACGTAGTCGACTTGGCTGCATTTTGAATTATGAAGTTTGACATGTATGAAGACTTAGTTTGAAGAAGGGTGTAAAGCTGTGATTTTTTAACAAGCTTTCCACTCTGTATCATACTGAAGTTTTCATGAAGTACACCGACATCGTACACCTACAACTTGTAACTGAACCAGAAAAGGAGCAGGAAAACATTTTAGCGGTAGGTATTAATCTATCAATAGGTTGTTGGAGGAAGAACAGGAGAAGAAAATTTATTAGTCTAATTTTCAAGTCTTAAACGGTTTCAATGAATTATGGTTTTTTATTTCGACCGAAAATTTGGTCGATTCTCAATTTTTTTTTATATTCCTTTTTTACGCATTATATTACCATAAATTTTTGTAACAATATTTCAAGGGTATTGTTGAGAAAAACGGTGAAAATTATTTGCACATGATGCGCATCTGCGGGTTAAATATTTATTAAATGAATTTTTCCGAGTAAGTAACACAGCTAACAAACACGTTTTTTTTCTTTCTTATAATGTTCGAATCTTTTCGTGATTGGGAAAATTATTTATTACGACGAATCGACGTTTTATCGGCTTTTCATTTGTGCGAATGAGAGAGAAAAAAAGATGAAAATTTTTAAAAGAACAGAAATTCTCCGGGGTTTGATTTAAATTTTAAACTGACAGAATTGCTGTGGGTTGAATTGAAACGAGTTTAACATAATCTCGTCAGATAACATTAAAGTAAGATAGCCTTATTTACACTGAACGAGTAAAATTTCCATCGTGCTTCGCAAAAATCTTACTACACTAATTTAAATTTATTTTCATTCAACATAAACGAGGAAAAATATTCGAATTTATAGGTACCTGTTATTTATTAACGTATCTGAATGCAAATTAACAATTTTTCTGTATAGTTACCTATTCGTCTACAAAATGTAATATTGAAATACATTTTTGGTACTTACGTGAGTCGAAGAGTTGAATTATAAATCGACGTGACGATTGCAAGATGAATATATTCATCGGGTTTCTTGGTGAATGGTAATGGTGTAAAGAAGGGAACAGTGAACACATGGCATCGCTATTCTTAAGTGTGTTTGTAGTATGTATCTAGGTACCTACATATTTTTCAGAAAGAATCCTCTGGAAAGCGAAGTTTGAAAAAAAGAACATTTTTTTTTATTATTAAAACCTTGATTATTTTTCCGAGTTGACTTTCATTAATGAGGTATGTAGTTTACGAAATAGTAACGCATGATTTTTTTTTTAAAATCTCAATAAGCTGATTGATATCAATTTTGAACGGTTTTATGAGACGCTGTTTTAGTGTGTTGGATATAGTTTTTTTTCCATTTTTTAAGAGTGAATTGACGGACAAAATTATGGATTTAAAAAACAAACTTTGAAAAATAGCACCCAAATCAATCAAAGGAATACGGTGAATCTGAATTTATGACCCTGCTAATTTCATCGAAACTCCTTTTTACTTAGTATCATTTATAAAAAAAAAACTCGCTGGATGCTCCAGAACGGCTTTAAATAGACCGACCATTTGATTGAGGATGTTGATTTAAGGATGTAAACAAATTTTCAGATCACTCTACGTACTTCATCTTGAATAATTTTGAGTTTTTTCCGATGATGAATAAGAAACGAATTTACGAAATTTTTCTTAAAAAATAAAATCCTACTCTCAAAATTTCTTGCGGAAGTTTCAAAATTTTGAATGTTTTTTCAATTGTTATTTTGTTTTGATCCGCGGATTGAGGACTATTTGTCAATAATTTGATTCGTGATTCGAATGAATTTTCTGGATGTACCTATGGATGTTTGAAAGATTCATCCTCTTTTTGACCGACGTATTTTTAGTAATGCTGGTCAAAAAAAACGCACTCTATAGGTGTCCGCATAAAAATCAGCTCAAATGAATAGGATAGGTATACCTACCTATCTTTTATTCAGGTCGAGGATAAGCCACAACACGATTTTTATCTGTCTTTTAAATTGATTCCTACCCCTTCTATTCAGTTCAAAGGAGTTGGTATCAGTTTCAGGACTAATGTGCCTCAATTTTTAGGTAAACATTTTTTCCTTCAAAAAGCATAAATCGACAAAAATTGTAAATTTTGAATTTTCAAAAATTTAGCAAAAATCGAAAAATCAATTTTGGCAGCTGAGAAATTTAGTTATGAGGTCTTCGGACCATGCTCTTTCCAAAAATCACGGTCTAGTGATTAAATAGGAAAAGGACTCCTCGTGTGGTTCACTTGTAAGTGATGAAAGATCATTTTAACAAAACCAAAAGTGATTCGAAAATTACGTGATTCGATTCATTTTTCAGAATCAAATAATTCGTGCAAATTAATCGAATCAATTTTGGTTTTCCCGAGTTATTTGTGATCTGTGACTCGAACCATTTTGTTCATGATTCTAAGCTACCATGATTTCGATCAAAAAAATTAAATTATCTATATAGGCAGATAGCTTATTGATTTGAATTAGGACAATCAATTTTCTATAGAAACAAAAATTAATGCTTTTTTGCTATACTTAAGGTTTATTCGTGTATTTTCGTACACTGGTAGAACTAGACTAGTAAATAAACACTCTTTGCTAAAGTAATTCTAATTTAAATCTTTTATGAGATACCTATACCTATGAATTAGAAGATACAGTTACAGGTACATACAATGGTACTTGGTACATATTGTGTTATAATATGTTTCAGCAGTGTTAAGTATCCCTAATATCGTTACCTATCGTTTGCTTATTTTTTTTTTTCGTTCATATTTTAGAGAACTAAAACACAAAGTACAGTACGATACGTAGGTAGTGTAAAGTTTCCGAATAGTTTCACGACTGAATGATTTTACCATACAAAGGATGGTATGATTGTGAAGAATATTGCGCTCCATTGCCCCATCTAATTAATGTCAAAGTAGCTTATACAAATTCACACGATGTACCAGATATCTGCCCACGGTTTAGCATGGACCTGCGGTTTCCGCTTTTAAGAACATTATACCCTTATTATTTTAGATATAAAAGTTAAACTAACCTACCTACCTTTTTGGGTTCCTAAACATGTAGGCATCAAATTCACAGGTGCTTTTTCTATGGTAATTCTTATTGTGTGATGTTTTTAGGTGTGAAATTGATGAATAAAAGTCGCAGTTTTATGAAAAATTATTACTCGGTGTAATTTATACAGAAGCTGCGTGAAAGCGTTTTAATATGCATTTCAGTGTTGGGTATGCGGGAAAAATAACCGATATGCTTTTGCTACAGGTGTTAATTGAATTTTAACGTCAATTTTACGACTTGGTGGTACTCCACGAGAAATTCTTTTGGTAATTTCTGTGAATTCTTCGAACTAAAACCCAATTTATGTACCTAGATTGAAAAAAAATGATATCTGATAATCAGTTTTGATATCAGTTTTTGATCGTTGAAGTTCAATATTCTATTTTGAAAAATGCTAGATTATGTTTTGTTCTGCTTTGAAAAAAATTCAAAAATCATTTGTCTTTAAAATTCTCCAAAATTGATTAAATGTCTATTGGAAGTAAATTTTCTATTCCCATTTCCCATTAAGGCAAAGTGTCAAATCTTGATCAAGGATGCCATAAGTTCACTTTTTTTAAAAATTGATTTCTGACGGCGTACGAAACGGAAGGTAAGCTGATCAACATTGAGATCAACATTGATTACTTTTCCTTTCATACTCCGATCAAGATTTAGCACTTTGCCTCATCCTCTTTACAAATTAGCATGATTTAGTTTCTCATACATGTACGAGTATTCAATGGTAAGACAAACATTCATACTCTGAAACAGGACACCCTGTATATTACGTATTTGTGTAAATTGAACTTTAACCTTCACGTTTGTTCGCGTTTGTTCTAATCAATTCAGTTTCTTAAATTTAATTCTCATCTTCAAACGAGAAAAGTTGAATAATTTATTGAAGTACCTAATCATCCTGTATCGCTAATCGAAAGTATTTCTGTCCTTATGTTATTACTTATCATTATTGTTATTTTTTTTGCATAACGTTCATTAATATCTCATAAAGTAGTCGTCTTACTCGTATGAGGAAAATAAGCAGTTAAACATAGTGGTCAGCCTGTTTTCGTTTACATTTAGTCGTGTTCGTGCATTAAACTTCGCGTTTTTGTTATTTTAAGAAATTTTTATTTGTATAAATACCTAATAATTTTGTTCATAGGGTGACTCATTTACAAATAAACACAAAATCCGTAAAAAAAATTCCCTTTAACTATTTTGATATTTTTAAATCTGCCCAATTTTTACCAGGGCCTATTCTAAGGCGCAGCTCCGCACATTTTGCGCAGTTCCAAAAAAAATGTCTGCAGTTCCGAATTAGTTTGCGCAGTTCCAAAAATTCAGCTACATACATTTTTCCATTTATTTATTAAAAAAAAATTTGAACAAACACAAAAGTCATAAAGATAAACAATGAATATGAGAAGTAGAATTTGTGTGAGTTCAAAAAATCAAAAAATTACCAAAAACCATGGATTTTTACTTCTTTGAAATCAAAATTTTCAAAAGTTTCGCTTCGCTCGGGCCAAATCACTTTCCCTTTACATTCTCTGATTATAAGTTAGAGAATAGAAAAATTGTCTTCTCACATCAGAAATAAATGCTGTTTCACTTGAAATTTACCAAAAGAAGGTCTTTTCATTCCTGTCATAACTACAGTACCAGAAAGTCCCAATTTTTTGCTGAAACACCAAAAAAAATCCTGTTTTTCGTCAAAAATTTTTAAACAATTTGAAAACATACATGGTACTTTATACTTAATTTTGTCCTGAAAAAATAAAGAATTGTGAATTTTTGAGAGCTTCTGCTCTCACTTTCCTACTTTTGAAAATATTTCAATTTCCTGAAAACAAAAAATTTTTAAGCTATGAAAATTAAGTTTCTGAATCAAGATTGATGTTGTTTTGCGTTTCGAATTATCAATTTTTCACAGCTTTCGCCCTCGCTTCGCGCGGGCTAGATCATTTTTCTTTTCTTTTCTCTGACCTAAGTTAGTGTAGAGTAGAGTAATTGACAACTCACATTAAAAATAGGTACTTAATTTTGTTTTACTTCTGAAGAATCATTCATTTTCAAAAGCTTTTGCCCTCGCTTTGCTCGGGCCTTCATTATTATTTTTGATCGGTCGCATTGTGAGCTATGTTTGTGCAGCTCCAAATTTTCCTTAGAATAGGCCCTGATTTTTACAATTCAAGGATCGTCATGCTGAGTTTAAAAATGATAAATGTTTTCAAAATTTACGTTTTTTTGTTATTTCTTTAAATTTGTCGATCTCCTTATAACTAACGTTTGTGATCAATTTCCAAGTTAAAAAAATAACATAGCTGCCATATTTCTTAAACACTTGAAAATGTTCAAAAAATATGTTTGATGATAACGTGTATAACGTAGAAAGTGACTCATCATCATCCTTGTATGTAATTCGATACCTATATTACCTACTCTACACTTTATTTTCCTAAACCTACTCATCATTCTCACTTCCTATATATACTTACTTACTTACTTGATAAAATGAAGATCTTTGTATGAAAAACGCTCATGTAAATCAAGCTCCAAGCTTTAGGAAACTTTGTGAAAGATGTGTGAGTAAAATTTGTTCCCAACAGTATACGAAATTACTTGTTTTTTCAACGTTATTAGTTTTTGTCACATATCATCTCACTATAAATATTACTGTAAAATTATTCTTTGTAGCGGAAAAAAATTACTCTCATGTTTCTCGTTGTGAAATTTAGCTTAGGTTTATTGCATTCTTTACGAATATTCTTACAAGAAAGTTTTCACCGGTCTTGAAAAATTTTATATTTCTTTATGATAGTTTCTTAGGCAAATCTGCAATTTTTATTTGGGTTTACTAAAGAAATGTTGGCAAATTTTTCAAAATATTACGTACTTATTCTTATGTTTGCGATTAAGTTTTAGGTATGTATTACTTAGTCATTTCTCATGCGAATGCTCGTGTTTTATTCTCAATCTTTTGATTTTTTTTTTGGATACACATTTAATTTAATAAAGTATAAGAGAGTTGCTGAAATTGCTTCAAAACCACTTCGAGAAAAGTATATAGTATTTTTTCCTTTTCGGTTTAATGGGCTATGTCGCCAAATAACTAAGATAACCATTAAAAAGTTTGCAACATTGATTTGACATGCCTTAATACATAAATTACTGAATCTTTTATTATCAAATGTGCATGTTGTTAGCGCAGATATCTATGAGTGTGTAAGTAGGTAATAACTCGTGATGTAACATTTTTGCAACATTGTAGAAACATTATTCTACGATATAGTCGACTTATTTTGAAACTAATCTCTACTAAATAGGAAAGGCGTGTTACGCTTTTTCGCTTCATTTTGAATTTTTGAAAGTAGGAGCTGATGGTGAAAAAACTTGTTAAATGACGTCAAGAGAATGAGAAAAAAAGTTGCTATAAAATTTCAGAAATGTGATCAAAATTGAGAAATCAGCTTCAGTTGTTGAAAATTTTATTATGGGAGCTTCATAACAAATATTTTTTTCCATTATCCAAAATATCATTAGAATTCAAAGCAGTAGGACCTGATATTAAGCTATTCAGCAAAAAATGTAAAATTTTTTGTAGCTTTCATTTAAATTTTCAAAAACAATTCATATAATATTTCTGATACGACCGATGGCCATACTTTGTATTTTGGGCTTATTCCTCATCTTCATTTTCATGCCTCAATTATGATTTTTTTCATATTCATTTTTTAAAAATGCTTTTGACTAATATTCTTTACTTATGTTGTTGAATTACGAGTATTTTTTTTAAAAATTTCCAGCTTACATTAATTTGTGTTGTTGGAAATGAAGGATTTGAACTTCTTCAAAACTTTAATTTTCCGGCTTCATTTTTCTTCGAAAGTTCAACTTTTTTGTGAATTGGCCAATTGGGTAGGGTATCCTATTACACTCTTTAATTAAAGCAAATTGTTTCCCAAACATATAGAAACCTAAAGAACCTCCAAAAGGGTTAAAAACATGCAACCTTTTTCAGATTGCACCCATCGTTATCGTTTATTGCTCGGGTGATTAATTAATTATGCTTCTGCTGCAATACCTCTCTCTCTCTCTCTCTCGTCTTCGAACCGACTAGAAAATTTCGACGTTGGATGGTAAATTTCATCTGATTTGTAATTTGTGAAATTTGCTCGCAATAAATTATTCTCATCGACTGCTTCATTTTCAAATTAATTGCGCTCGTTTACCTGAAAAATTTACTCGAATATATAGGAAGTGTTTAATTAATCAAAACCATAAGGTTACGCGGTTGACAATGTAGATAAAAGTTGAAGATATGTTAAGGTGCGAGTAATACAGGTAGTAAATTTAAAATGGTAATTAGAGATGTAAAGTTGCGAGTAAAATATGGTGGTGCTGGCGTTGAATGACGGAGGTGAAATTTTAGTTCGCGTACGTGCAGTGCATTATACCCTCTTTATACTGTAGGTACATACCTACATATCTCTAGATATACATAGGTGCAGAATACGTGTACATAGTAAGCTGCAGAGCACCTTCGAATAATAAAAATACGAGCTCTTTGGCGAATAAGCGTGTATTATTCTTGGATGCGATGATGTTGGCTTGTGTATTTTTCGAAATACTCGTATAACTACGAACCAGAGTTTATTCGATAAAAATCGAAAGAAATCGATTACAGAGCTAATAATTTTTCTGTCATAATTCCCATTGTTGTTGTGATATCAAATTCAAACTTCGAGTGGGTTAAAGTGAAGTGTAGGATGGTGTAGTGTTATTTGCAAATATCAATGTCAGCTTTATTAAATATCATTATACATTACACCTCTAGGTACCTATCGACTGGGTGGTTGGTAAAGTTATACATGCACCTATGAGGAAGGCAGCCTTAGAAAGGACAGAACGATGTCATTCATTTTGCTCTCTTTCAATGTATTACGAATGATTAATGAATTTTATCATAATCTTTGCATGGCTTTACGTTTACAGATACACTACCTATAAGGCGTAACATTAATCTTGAGCAAGGCTCAAAGGTACGTATATATACGCCATAGACGTATAATATTGCTGTATTAATTAAATAAAACCGAGCGCGAACGATGGGTACGTTGGTACATAGTTGGTTTGGTATATTTGGCGGTTGATACGTCGTTTGCTAGTTCAAACTTTACCCGGTAATACGAGTACAATGTGTGGAATCAGGTCGGTAAAAATGTATTACCTACCTACATTGTTACCATTCATATAAGGGTTATTCGATATATGTATTGTCGCGATAAAAACCCAAGTTACGGGCTTAAGACAGTCCAGCAATCGACCTACGTTGTAAATTCACGCAGGTTTGGAAAACTCACACATGGCGTAGAAAAAAGAATAACTGTCCGAAAAGCACACCGAGCGGGTACGCAAGAAGAGAGAGCGCGCGAAAGAAAAAGCTGCAATGGCCAGTTTTCATTATAATAAATTTCTACGCGAACCACAAACAGTTTAAGTAAAGTGAAAATGTGGCGAATCGTTAAAAGGGATCATCAAGGATTACACAGAATAGCAGTACCTAGGTGAAAAGGTGTACGGTGTACCAGCGGTACATTATTAACTGATAACAATTCGGTCTTTCGTATTATACTTCCGTTGACGTAGCCCAAAATAGCTTATATCCTTGTTAGTTATTACTGTTGAAAACGGGTATTATTATTATTATTATCATCACAACATCGCCATAGTAACTATTTTAAAAATTATCAAATATATTCGCCATTTATATAAATAAATAAATCCGTCATTTGTACGTATAACTATACCAATGTACGACTACATACGTATACGTTATATCTAATGTTGATATCGTGTCGGTTCGAATGCTACAAATTTTGATATGTTGCGTCTATATGAAGCCCTTTTTTCACCATGAACGGTCCTTACAGCTGAATAATTGCGTAATTTCTCGAAATTTGGTCATTTTTCGTTGAAATTATTACAGAGTTGTTTTGAATTGAAAATCTACTGTTTTGTGAGGGAAGGAAAGGGAGGAGCGAGGGAGGCGGAAGAGCTGAATTTTTGCTAAACTTTTTTTAGGCATACAAAACTCTCGAGGAACTTCGCACAAATGAATTGCCTTTTCGATTCGTTTTGACTTCCAAACTTTCAAAAAATATTTATATGTTCTTTCTCACTTGATAATAAACAAACGAATCCTACGAAAATTCCAAAATTAAGAACAAAAAGGAAAAATGCTTCAATAGAAGATGGTTTTTTCACTGCTGGAATTTCCAAAACCGTATAGCTGATTTTGTCGAAATATGCTAAAAAAAAATGATTATTTGTCATGTTGGTGAATAGAAAGTGTCGATTTATGAAAAATTTGAAGCGTTAATTACCAACAGGAAATTTTCAAATAAATATGACCTGAATTTTCGTTTGCAAATCGTACATATCAAAAGTCGTTCAACAAGTAACTTCTGCGATGCTCACCTGTTTCTGATCCATCTCGAACCCGATTGAAAATCTGCTAGCTATAAAAAAATGATGTGAAATAAGTTGCCTACCGGGTTTGCCGTAAATATGCAGTATTTAAATAAAATTATGTATGTAAAATAAGTTGCCTACTCAGTTTGCCGTAAATACGCGTTATTGTGTTTTAACTTCCAGCTTACGTGAGAATTTCCTTAAAAGATTAAATTTTATTACGACATTTTAGAGTTTGCGACGCTCATCTTCTCATCAGCGTCTCCGTTACTTCCCCTTTCTCACCATTCCACCTATTTTTTTCTTCTTGCGAGTACCTGTTTTCATTTCAGAAAATGTGCTTCTTTTGGTTCGATTTTGATTTTTAGGGTATACGAGTACAGGCCTCCGTCGAAGTTGGTGAAATTTCTCCTGAAATTTATTCTCATCGTTGTAACATTTGGAAGAGCCAAAAATTGTAAATTATAACATTTCGATTTTCGATGCATTGTTTCCCGTTTTCAACTGGTGTTTTAAATAAGATCTTTGTAGTGACTAACACTATAATCGCTTGTTTTTCCAACTCATGAATTAGTTCTTACTTCTTACATATACATACGAGGAGCGATATTCCAAAACGCCCTTAGTCCACTTTTTGAAATTTTACAGGAGAAGGAAAAAACGTGGTACGTAAGAGGTTACGTTACATTTGGCATTGGTGATTGTTCTGTTACCTACCCAAACACTTCCCTGGTGCTATGCTTTAAACATTTTTACGCGATATGTTGATTAGTGCCTCTGAGCGTTCATGAAAGTGACCTATGTTGACAAAGGCCGTTTTGGAAAATTTTTTTCAAAATGTAAAGTGATTAATGTTTCAATAGCTATTTCTCAACTGTTCGTCGAGATTATTTTTTTTTAAAGTTGTTTTTCATTTCATCGGGTGAAAGGGGTTTTTCAACTTTTCCGACAGATAGGTACGTAAAAATAGGAGTCAAATGGGTCAACTTCACCTATAAAAACTTTTTTTCATGTTTTGAATAAAAAAATCGCGTTTTTTTGCAAACTTTGAATTTTTTAAAATCGACTTTGCAACATGTTACCATGCCACTTTTTTAATATTATGTTGTTCAGCATAAAAAGTTGTGCATAATATATTTTTTTCAGAATTTTTGAGAGTCCGAACGATATGAAAACTATGTTTTGAAACTTTTTGAGCTAATTTTTTGTACAATATAAAGTGGCAACACCAGGCATCGTAGCCGGTCACTTTTATAGTGACTTAAGTCACTTTTATCACGAAATGTAACTTTTGGTAACTTTTTTCATCAAAAAATCACAATTGGTCACTTTTCTTCCAAAAAAAGTCACTTTTTTGTTTTTTTTTTCGTTTTTTAAACAAAATTTTCATCCAAATTATCGTTTTTTACTCATTTTCAAAGGATTTTATGACAATTTTCTTTATTAAACAATTTCAGAATTTTAAGAACACAAATTTTTACTTTTCGAAACATCAATTTTCGAAAGCTTTTGCCCGTTTGTTTTGTTTTCTTTTTCAAAATAAAGAGAATTTTTTTTAAAAATCAAGTTCTAAAGCCAAAAAATAAACTTCTTACAAAAAAACATGTTTTTTTGCCTCTCAAAATACAAATTTTCAAGAGCTTTCGCCCTTGATTAGGCCTATCTTTTTTCATTTTCAAAATCAACTTCCTTCAAAAAAACATCATTCGAATTCTAAAATTTTAAAAATAAAAAAATGAACTCCTCGTTCTTACATTTTTGTTTTTAAACGGATTTTCCGGTGGGGCCAGGCGGGAGAATAAAGTAATAATTTTTAGGTGAGATATTGAAAGTTTTTTTGCTTTTGTTTTTTGATTTTTTGCTCTCCTGAACGCTGGAATTTAAAAAAAAATGGTCACTTTTTTGGTTACTTTTTTCACTGATAAAAGTCACTAAAGTCACTTTTTTTAGAAAAATTTGGCTACGATGCCTGGGCAACACTGATTTTTAAGATATCACCAAAAAGCCTTTCAAAACCCTAACTATGAGAAAAAGTTCCATTTCGATAGGTATCGCGGTTATATTGAGTAATCCACTGTTGAAATGGATGATATTTGAGGATCACTGAAACTGGCTACCTTTAAAAATGGGCTAGAGGGATGCGATTTGCACCATTGGTCATCCCTTCGGAAGGTCTTTCCACAGGAAAAATTTCAAAAAAATCGCCGAACCCCCTACCACTTCTTGGTCCAATTGACGTGGAATAGCCCTGCTCTTTAATTAAAACACATTTCCAACAATCACTGGATAAAGGCCGTTTTGGCGGCACTTTCATTTTTTAATTTTTTTAAAAATTGGCTTTTTAGATGGGATTTGCGCTGTATTTGGGTAGATTAGAAGTGTAGGTATGAAAGTCCATACATTATCCACCAGAAGGCGCCAAAAAACGCAATTCGAAAAAAATGGTCTTAAGTGCGTTTTGGAATATCGCTCCTCATACGTATGTGTCAACTTTAGTAAATTTTTTAAAAACTTCTCAGTAATTACTAGATTCAATTCTTAAGTAGGTACATACAAGGTACATAGCTATTTTTGCCAACTTCTTGTTTTAATAAAACAATTTGAATACTTACTTACATTTTCATCCATCGTACTCTGTACACTTTTTCGTTAGTACGCAAATGGAAATCACTTGTTATTTCCAGTGCATCTGTTTCGAGAAAAAAAAATCCTCACACGTATGGCTAGGTACCAACTAGGTACCAAGTGAATACATAATACGTAGACGTAGGTACTGCTCGGAACGCACCCTGCTGTACCACTACCAACCTAAGTCAACAACTATATGTACATATATATAGCCTTACGGCAGACATGAAAGAGAGAGAAAGTGGAGAGGTTTTTGCTACAGCGAGTTATATAAATTGCTTGGCTATACACAGAAGTGTAAGTAGGTATGTGTGTAAGTGGTAGTATTCGTATTTGTACGAGTACATATGTGGAAGCAATACGGTACAATGTGTCAGCAGAAGTGTTGCATAAATCATTGAAGCAATTAGGTTACTTATCCGATCTTACGTAGGGAAATATTTTATTATTTTAATTCTTCAGCCAATAACATCTGCAACGATTAACACAAGTACATAATTCTTGAGCGCGAATGTTTTTCCAACATTTTCTATTAACATTGTTTTAGCGAATGTGTGTAACAAAATCAATACCATTCAAAAGTATTCATATCCTTTTGCGAAGTTGGATGCAGAAACTTTTAAAGCTTTTAGCAAAAAAAAAAAAAAAAAAAAAAATGCGGAAGGAATAATACCATAAATCAGTTGAAACTTTTTCCCATTTAAGAAGAACAACACGAATGCTCGGCTAATACTGAGCTATTGATTCCAAAATTTCCACAATCTTGCGAGTTTATTTAGAAGCAGGTCTAGTTTTTGGGTGAAAGCGAACATTTTTAAACGCCATCATTTATATTTTGTTTAGAACGTAATATGGCATTTAGCTCGAGTTAAGGGAAACTTTCTATAATTCTCACTGTTTTAGCGACAATATGATTTCTTGTAACTTTTAACGGCTCCTTTCATTATAAGTTTAGAGCACCAGTCACCATAAAGTGTTGTGTGAAAAAAAAAAAAACTCAAGTACCTTAGCCAAGATTTCAGTTATGGCCAAAAATTGAATATTCTCTGAAAATACGTCTCGTTAGCTGTGTATATATCTGCATGCATCGAATCTGCAGGTTGAATTTGGAATGAAAAACATGTTGCCTTCCGTGCTTTGAAGTACATATCTACTTATGTACATAATATTTTAAAAAGTTTGCTGGTGTGGAAGTATTCAAATGTCTTTGAGTCAAACAAACGATGAAATTTGAATTTGAGTGATTGGTTTATTCGTGCTTCTGAAAATTAGAAGAAATCATACTCTTTCTCTCTTCTCGGTTCTCACCTGGTGACAAGGAAACTTGATGAAAATTTCTACAAATTGGTTGTCGTATTCGTAAAATAAATAAAAATCAATAAATCGAAGCATTTGGTTGAAATCGAATCGTATACCTACACGGGTATGGAATTTACCTATGTAGATAAAGCATTGGCATTACCTATATCTAGATAATATTTACCGAAACGACAATAGGTATAATTATTCATTTTGTCAAAATGGAACATTCTATAGTCGAATTACCTGCTCACCTTTTTCAACCTTTTTATTTGATTTTCAAATCAATGCTTGTAAGACACGCACGACAATAAGCTTTGAAATATTTGGAAATCGTATGCGCAATTATTGTACGTATAGTATCTACATGCTTAGTTTTTTACTTGGCTATACGCTACACTCGCTATAAAAAAACTGAATTTTTTAGCAGTTTGTATATTTCAATTGGTGTCATCGCAAACACGATTGCAGTCATGTCTATTCGCTTTAGGTTCTACCCGTGTTGACGGAGTATTTCATAATCATAATCAGGTAGCTAAAACACGAAAAGGTAAGCATTAGATTAAACGCGTTTCGAGGTGATAAATAAACCTTTCGGTACCTACGCAAAGTTTATTTTTTATCGCATGTTAATTTCGTAAACGTAAAAAATTTAATTATTAATTTAATCCAAACACTCGTACGCGTATTACAAGTTATAATTAAAATTATCACGTTCTTATCGTGATTTCTCCCCTTTAACGTAATTTATGCGTTTTTCTAGCCAGCTTGCGCGAAAATAGCTTCACTTTATTAAAAGCTATGATACGAAAATTATGAGATTGGCTGAAGGAACTCCTCTTCGTTTTAAATAATTTGCAAAATAAGCATATTGGACACATCGAACACCCGGTGCGTTAAACATCGAATATCCGAATCACTTTCGTTTAATACGAGGCAAAATGTTGATACTGTATAAATTATGGGGCTACTCGAAAAATTACAATTTTTCTCTATCCGTTGTTAACGTTCAGCTGGTATTTTTTTTTTCATTATAAAACCGCGTGGGTGATTTTGCATTGGAAAATTGCATGAGCTGTAATACAGGCTAACGATTTATCTAATTTCTTGGTTTCCAAACTTTGCAGCGAACAATGATTTTTTCACTTCAAGTGATTTGTAGCAAAAGTTCCCTGGGATTTTGAAATTTCAATTTGAAATTTCCAACCTTCAACCCGCCTTTTCGGGTTTATGATTCTGATGTTCTAATTCGATTAAAAACGCCCAGCTGCCCAGCTCATGAGAGGATAAAATTTTCAGCCACTGAAGTTGATTACAACAATTTTTGGAGTGATTTGAAGTTGCTGGAGGGAAACCAACTTTTTCTGGAGGCTCCAGATCGGCTCCGAAATGAGGAAAATCGATTCGAAAAGTTTATTTCAAAGGCTAGAGGAAGTTTTGAATAATTTATAGAAAAAATTAGAGATTTTGGAATTTTTTTGAAATTTGAAGTTTCGAACTTGTAAAAAATGAATAATGGGATTCACTCATTCTAATCAATTCTAAGGGTCGAACTTATGACAGGATCAAATTGTCAGCTTCAGAAGTTTATTACAACGTCTTTTAGAACGATTTCAAACAACAGGAGAAAAGTCGACTTCTGCATGGAGGCTTCAGATTTGCTTAAAAATTGCGGTAAAATCACTGTTGTTTGGTGTCTAAATTTTGATATTTTTTTTTTCAAAGATTTCATCTCGAAGCATTAAGATATTGAAAATTATTTTTTTAAATTTATGTAGAAAAAGCTTCTTGGCAGATTACAACTTCCTAAGATGACACTAATTATCACAAAAAAAACAAAAAACAAAAAAAAAGTCCACCTAACAACGCTGAGATCTATTGCAGCAACTTTGCGTTAGCGTAAGTTAACTCTAGCAATTTTTTTCAAAGTCATTTTAATAATTTAAAACCATATCTGCGAACGACCTTTTTTTTTCAACCTAAGTCGTAATTAAAATTAAATTATTTGGGATTTGTAACCAAGATTTTTTTCATGGATTAAAAAATGCTAGAGATATTTTAAAACAAATCTATTCTACCTACACATCTGTAGATTTAACGCGCAGGTAGGTAATTGACGACATGATGAACTTAAAAGGTGTCCAGTTTATTTAGGGTACAAGATCTAAATTAATTTACTCGTCGAATTACCTTGCTGTAAAGTGTAGACTTTTATCTACACTTTTTTACGTCCAATGAGTTCGCAAAGATAAAATAAATTTTGTTTTCAATTATATGTACCTACCTATCTTCTCATACGAGAGATATTCACATAAAAATAAAAACGATTTCAACCAAACGCGAAAATCTGCGATTTGATGAAAAAAAAAAATAGGTACATCCATTGAAAAAGAAAACCTATTCAAATAGTGGACTTTGCATTGACCCGGTTGAAAACCTCACAAAGGAGAGAAGCTGCATCTTAAACGTTTTCCTCTATTCGTTTTATTGCGGTTTGAAAAACGTCTATTTACCTTTGCAATCTCTTTTCCGTTTTTCTAATTAACAAATCGTTCCATCTTTGTTTCGGTTGATTGTTTGTTTGAGATACGACGCGACGTTAGAAGAACCTCGCCTTCAAGTTGAAAGTCAACCGCTGTCTAGTAATATGATGGATAATGCAATAATAAAAACAATACATAATTTTTTTTATCTGCGACCATTCGCTAAAGTGGAATATTTTGTTCTTTTGACTACATTTTAAGCCTTATAATAGACCGCGTAGACTGTAGTGGTATATTTATTATTATTTCCACTGGGGGAATTTTTTTGGGTCAGGTTTTTATCGTAAACCTTTTCCGCACACGTAAAAATAAACTTAGCAACACGGATTTTTGTCAAAGTATAAATACACGTCTTTTTTCCCCTTTAGACTCGTTTAAACCGTGTTTTTTATCATTTATTTTTGCAGTTCTGTGATGGATTACTCTTCAAATATACGAGTAGGGATGCGTTACACTCCGTTATTTCTCGTGGCTTCGTATTAAACCACGATAAAAATTTACAAATTGCTAAAAAAAAAAAAGAAAAAAGGTGTTGTGTCTAGACCTCAAAGCAGTGTGATAAAAATGTCATTCATTTGAATCAATATTCATCGTTGCAGTATAGGCAGTCTTTTCCAAAATGAAAAACCATGTCTACTTACTCGTATTTGGTAAAATTTTCAAGACGCTGACCGATTGAGATGATTCCATCGCATACGTCTTTCCGAGAACCGCGTCTACGATATCTATCTACACATTATAATCAATTACTGAGTGAACATCATGATACCAAATAAAATACGGCACCTAATTATAAACAAGAATCTATCTTGCGGTAGTTAAAAACGGCCGGCCCAAGTCTATTAACAGCCAGATTTCGATTATTCTATTTTACGCCAGCATGTACATTAATTTCCTGCACCCACAACCGCAATACGTATAATTCATCACCGGATGATTTCCTGTTGTATTCAAAAGCCAGGACCATGTTACACATCAACTTGAAATCGCAATCATACATTTAGTACACCATTGCTGTATGTACCATACATTGACCAATCTAACACTTTACACTAATGATCAACAAATGATAATTTCACTGTCTTATATGTACGTACCTCTACCTACCTACCTCGAGCACCCTGGTGACAACTAACCGAAATTGTTTATTTTGGTGCAAATTAACAATTTACCATCAACTTATATAATTGATTTTGATTCTTTTTGGACCAGAGCATGGAAAGCCTAGGGTAGTTTCCAAAAAATTTAAATGAAATGTAAAGTTTTCAATTTTTTCTAAAAAATGTCTCAAAATCCCGAAATGTTTGATTGGGCAGCTACAACTTCACGAATTTTTCTCCTCACGTCAAATGTATTTCAACCAAAAATGCATTTTGAAGGTCATTTTGGTTTGTAGGTTTTGGGTATATATTTTTTAAAAATTCTTCATCATCTTGAAATGCGCATTGGTCAGCTATACAACTCGCGAAATTGTCTTCTTAGGTGATTAACTCACTACCACCTTGTGCTGGATGCCACTTTCGACGCGGGCGTGGCAGAAAAACGCCTTTTTTTAGTAAGTATAATATAATATTTATTTCACAACATTTTTATAACCCTCTTAGGTAAGTATATCAAAATTTGGCCTAAGAAATGTGGTTTTCCAGCATATTAACTCGTCATTCAATTTTTATGTTCACTTGCGAGATTTTTGAAGTATTTTGGAATATTTGAATTTTCGTGGCCATGGGACTCTAAATTTTCTGCTTGAGTAGCTACAATTTTTCTGTTAAGTACTGTACTATGAATCTTCACGTTCAGATGAAAAAAAAAAAGATCAGAATTGGTTATTGAGTGACTAAGAACCAAGAAATTTATTTTTCATTAGGTATGGTATATGTACATACTATTTATTGAGGTGTATCGCGAAAAAAAAATGTTGGAGAATTTTGATCAAATTTTGGAGACCAGAAAGTAACAATCGAAAAAGTGGCACTTTGGTAGGATTTACAGACGTTTCTACAAAAGTTACAGCCATGGCATAGCTTCTCGTTATGTTAATGTTTCTTAATAAAACTCAATCGTTCATTCGTTCTTCATTAGATTGTATCTTTCAATTCTTTCAATTTTGGGAACACATTCGGAATTTCAAACGACGAAAAAGCGCAAGTGGCAGTGCTACCAGGCGTGCTGATTTTCAAGTTGCGTCAGCACCTGTGCTGTTTTTCAGTGCTGATATGTGAAAATTGCTGATTTTGTGCTGATTTTACACCAAAAAGTGAAAATTCCTATCATTTTGGTCAAATTTCATTAAAATTTCATGAATTTTAGCACTTCATTCACGTATATATTGTGAAATTTGAACAATTTTTCACAAAATTTTGTCATTTTTTACTAAAATTATTTACTTTTTAAAAATAATTTTCATTGATTTTTTTTTGAGTAATTTTTGACACTTCTTCATGCGTTTTAGATAAATTTCAAAATTCTTCATTTTTTGATAATTTTTATAATTTTAATGCTTTTTGAGTGTACTTATTGTTCTAAACAGTTTAAAATCATTTTTCAAGCAATAGAAATTAATAGAGATGTGAAAATCCTTCAAAATGATACCCATATTGCATTATGTGCTGACAAGTGCTGATTTTTTTTCAAAAATTGCTGATTTTTGGCTTTATCAATCTGGCGGCAGCACTGGTAAGTGGGTAAGAATTAATGCTTCTACTAAAAAGCGCATCTGACCAAAAAAAAAATCGAAAAAAGCGAGAGAAAAGCGCATCTGGTATACAGCGCGCCCTTTATTTTGAGTAAAAAAGCTGGCCGACGGTAGTATTACGAGTAGGTAGTCGATTAAGTACTAAGCATAGACCCTTCGGCCAAAATTTCAGCTACTCAAGTTCATGTGGTGGGGAGATAGGCCACTTTTTGAATTCAGTGAAAAAATGAGAAAAAAGGTAAAAAATTCTGTTTTCTGACCGGACGTCTAGATCCAGCTAATGATATCACCACCCCTCATATGTGAGGGCGCATACGGAAAGGGACCTAACGACCAAAAGTAAAATTTCACAAGAGGAGGGTTTAAAGTTTTGCGTTATCTCTGTTTTAAGGTACGATTACATATGGCTATTCCAACTTCGAAGGTCCTATATATTATCACACATTCACACACACCCTCCAATGACCTGTACTGGCCAAATTAGGCACTACAAAGTTGATAAAGTGAGCAATTCTGTTGATATTATCAAGAATTTTAGGGTATTACCGGGTGACCAAGAATAATGGGTTTTGTAATGTTCTGATATGCCAAAAAGGGAAAAAAATTTCCCTAAATAAATACTGGAAAATGAAATAACAATCGAGAAAAAGTGCTTTCGAATTATTGTTTCGATGCAAAATGAAAGATTATTTCGTATTTAATTGAAAAAATCACTCAAACGCCATTTTTTACATGATTATTTAATTTTCTAATTTTCATAACGGGAATTTTCTCTCCTTTTTGATAACATCGAAATCCCATTATTCTTGGTCACCCGGTAGTTTTGATAAAAATCGTTTGCTGCTGATTGTGGCAGTGTTTTTCGGTTCAACTTGTGTTTTTTATATAGTTTCACATTAAAGTTAGTTATATATTATATTGTTAAAAAATACATTTCGTAAATCGATACCAGTGGCTAGGTGTATGTATCTTGCCAAAAGTCTTCGATTCGAGTTCCGCTATCAGAAAATTTTTTTAATGATTTTTTCCACTCATGTCTTATTAAAGTCACGAGTTTTTGTAAAATTTTCATTTTTTACGCGTTTTTACGTCTTTTTTCAAATTTTTTGCGTCATTTTTCAACTTTTATGAATGATAAATGTATGCATGCTTCGCTTAAAAGTAAAAAAATTCGATGAAATAATAAAAATTGGGGCCTATGGAGGGTTCTACTCGATTTTTAGAGAGTCCCTACAAAAATTTGGCGAAGAAATAAAAAATTGATTTTTTGGTCATAAGGTCCCTTTCAGTATGCGCCCTCACATATAAGCCCAAGACACGTTGAGATGGTGGGAGTGGGCCTAAAAAGCTTGCCTCCTCATTTAAAAAATGGTAATAAAAAGGTATCTAAAAGAGTCTTTTTGGCAAAATTTTGAACTCCCAAAGTTGATCCAAAAGCTTGAATCTTTCGCCAAAAATTGAATAATCAACTTATAAGGAGCTGAAAATTGGGTTATGTTTTTTGAGACCCTCTTTCCACCTGTCTAAGTTTCATTCCAACTTACTTGTATCGAAATCAAGTCTCTAAATATATGTACTTCTTTATACGTACCTACTGATATGAATGTGACCAGGCCAGAAATATGCATTTCCAGGTTAATAACTGATTATTTCCTATTTGATTTTTTCATCATTTTTGGACTACAGACTCTTAATTTTTTGTCCGGGCAGCTGAATTTAGGTGAAAAAAAATGATCAAAATCGGTGACCGAGTGGTTTCCTTGTTAATATACTTACTTTTGTCATAAAAAAAATATAAATATTTCTTTCGTCAACGGGGATAGTAAAAAATTTATCAAAATTCATCTCCGAAAATCGAAAAATATTTTTTTATTTACAATTTGCTTTATAATAATGATTCGCAACAATGTAGCAAAATACATAATAAAAAGTATCATGAGAGTAATTTTTTTTCAAAAAGTAATCAATCGCATTTCAAAAATATTACTCGTTGTGATGAGTGATGACTAAACTTGATTTTGTTCCATAATGTTAATTTATACCTAACATTTTGAAAAAAAAAAAAAATTCACAAGTGAGTACCGAAGGGATTAATTATAATTGGCCACAAAATACATATATCAGTTTTAGACCACAATGACACGATGTGTCTGATGTTTTAAAGAATCGATAGAAAATGCTATCGATTAATTAAGGCTTTAATTATCACACGATAATTATTTAGACCTATTTCGCCACATTATATATGTGCATAAGTAGGTAGTTCTCTGTTGATATGCGATAAATCTTAAATAAGAAAAAAAAATGTAGCGAGGACATTACCTATATGTAATTTTGAAAAATCGGAAATTTTGTTAATTTTGAGTCGGTACAGGTAGGTACCTCACCTACTACCTACATAGTGGAAAGCGTGCCAAAAAAAACTACCGCTGAATTGTTCGAATGAAATGGGAAAAATTCGAACAAAAAATTTTCAAACGTGCTTGAACTGTCGCCAAAAATTCAATTCGAGACTATTTTTGGTAGCTTTATGAATTGAAGAGAAAAAAGAGAATGAATCACGCTTGCTATACCTTACCCGTGTACTCGTATATGTTCTAAGTTACGATGTATCGTAGGTGTAGGTGAGGTACCTTTATATACGTCTAGGTACTCGTATACAAGCTGAAAGGGATGGTTTATGGTTTTCACGCAATAGGTAAGGAAGATTTTCGATATAGAGTAATTAAAAGTACCTACGCAGGTATTTTTAAATATGCACAGGTACATACCTATTGATTCGCGATAGAGCCTGGCGAATGAGGTTTTCCATTTTAGTATTGTACGCGTAGTATTTACGTTTCGAAAGTCATAAATACCCAAGGTAGATTAGACGACTGACTCGCTATACTTTTTAACTGCTTTATGCAAACAAATAGAACAACGCAATCCGTTTCAGACATTAACGAGTAAAAACAGTAGTCTGCTTACTTGACGTGGTGGCGTAATCCATTTAATCGTGCGCTTTTCCATTTATTTTAGCACAACAACATGCACGTTTATACATATAAAAGGCCTGTACATTGTTACGAGTATAACCCGTTACTTCGTTCATTTAATATCCATAATTCGAGCATATTTTACCGTTGAAATTACAAATGTGTGTAGAGAAAGGTCTGCTCTCAATTTGTGTGCGCGTATCGTACCTATACGCGTGTATTTTACTCGCCTAATAAGAAAGCGTCAGAAGCGATGAGAGAAAGAGAGGTGAGTTCAGCTCATGTACAAAGGGTTTTAGCCAACTCCGCCAGCGCCATCGGAAATCTATCCACAGTTGGCCAGCAACAACGCGAATTGAAAGAAAAAACAAAGTTTCCTATCAGCGAATCGGATAAACTTTCCTAATAAAAACTATTCCAAATGTAATGATGCCAAGTAATTCGAAAGCGTTTTTCACGACCATGGCATGGCGGTATGAGTTAAATTAAAATTTTTGCCAGCACTTCGATAGGTACAGATAGAATCAAACAGTTAACGAAAGCTCTTCTCGTAATGCTGTAAGAGGAAAAGGCAAAAATCATCTACGAGTATGTAGTGAAAAAGTCTTCTTTTATTCTGATCCGCTGAGAATAATATAACTTACGATTATATAAACAGCAATCCGAAGTTTATCCTTTGTTCGACTCGATTGTTTGACCATTTCAATATGACTGCTTTGTGCAACGATATCTCGTATTCGGTCAATTATTTTCTCATAATTGAACTTTTATACGGACCTATTACACATACGAGTACACGTACATATCGCAGATACGAGTATGTGCTATTTTTTCCTTCGGTAATTCTCTAATAGACACCGGACGATTTGGAATTAATAATTTTGTATGTGTTACTGCAACGAATCGCGCAGTATAAGGGTTCGGGTTTCATTCATTAATTTTAAACGTAACGCGGTCAATTTGTCAACTTTCTTGGCTATTTCGACAATTAGAATTGGTTTATGCGTCATCGGGTGTTAAACCGTTCGTATATTCGACGGAAACAACTCGCTCTTTCGAGTTGTGTTTACTCTATCGACTATTTCAACTCCACTTGCTGACAAATTGCGAAACGTTTTTTCTTTTTTTTTTTTTAACGAAATTTTTTGCTGTCGTTTTGCATACATGCTCGCTCGTTTATATTCTGTGTATTATTTTAATGTTCGGTTTATCGATCCTCGCCACTTCTTAAATGATGGTAATATTTTTGTCGTTTTTACCGAGCCCATCGCGTTAAAAAATTTCATGTCGAAAAAAAAACGTAAACTTGAATTCATCTACGCGATGCGAAACGATGCGTAATTAATTTCGAAACAACCGTGATAGGTCTTTTTTTTACGCAGAAGGTGGTAGGAGATAACGCGGGGTTCGTTTTATTTATAATTTTTTTTTCGATTTTTTTTTCCTCAAGCTGAACCAAAATGTGTGACAAAAACGTGAATGGGTTTTCGGTTGAATTTTTTCTTTATTTTCGAAAGCTAGGTAGTGTTTAATTCAGTCATGTCAGAATTATTGTGTTTCTAAATGTGATTTTTAAAGTGGCCAGAAACGTCTTTTCCAAAATAATTACCTACACATATACCGGTCGTTTGGGTTTTTCGCCGGCTTGTACGCAATTTTTGTATAATTTTGAAAAATTTAGAACTTGACCAGGGCTCTCAATTTTCTGTTTGAATGACTGACATGTTTTTGAGAGCCGTAGTACTGTTCTTATTCTCGCTCTGGGAGGAAAAAAAATGATCGAAATCCATGATTGACGAGTAACCGAAAGGCGCTCAATGCTCATTAAACAAGAGGTGAGTGGGATGTTTAAAAATTCATTAGTTGTAAATTTTTTCGATGTTGGACAAAATTGTAAATTCGTTCAGATCTACGAGTATTTTCTTGAAAGAGAATTTGTTCCTTCAATGTCCAAGATAGGCAGCTTGTTCATCTACATTTTTAGCGCTAAACCTGTCAGATACTTGTACCTTAGGATATCTGAAGCTGTACCTATTGTCGATTTCTTGTTCATTTACATCCTACGTATTCTATATCGGACTCACTTTGAAAATATTGTTAGGTACAATACTGCTTATAAGCTACTCACAATCAATTGGCCTTTTCCACGACAATTTTTGTTAAGCGATACTTGAACTTGAATTTTGATATGTTGGATTGAAATTGATGAAAAAAAGTTGCATAGCTGAAAATAGGAGATTGAAAAAGCTTTAAGCTGAGTAAGCATGACACGGCCTTTCATCTAGATTGTGATGCTTACCTATGTCATTTTTTGTTTAGCATCTTGTAGTCTTTGAGCGTACACGGTTACGCAGGTCGCAGATGCCTATTTGAAAAAGAATTTTCATTTTTTACGTCAGATTATTATTTAAATACCTATGTAATAATTTATTGATTTTTACTTCTCAAATGAATTCAGTTTTTAGCTACTGACATACGTAGTTGTAGGTATTTTTATTCAATGTTTCAAAAATATGTTACCTGTCTAAAGTGCTCTGTAAAATTAAACTACGTTTTCAAGTTTTTCGAAGTCTCTTATCCAAGTTGGTCAATGACTTTGAGAGCCCGGACAAACGGGTCAATGACCTTAAGAGGCCAGACAGGTAAACAGACGACTTTGTACAGCTATGCTATACAGGTACTCAGACAACCTCGAGAGCCCATATGGGCAAACACCATGAGAGCCTAGACAGCTGTAAGTCAGTGACCTAAAAAGGCCAGTCGGACGGGTCAATGACCTTAGGAGGCCAGACAGGCAGACAGATAACGTTGAGAAGCTACACAGTTACGTCGTCAGTGACCTTGGGAAGTCAGACAGATGGGTCAATGACCTTTTTAGAGGTCAGATAGGCAGATATACAACCTGGGGAAGTCAGCCAGGCAGATCAATGACCTGCAGTAGCCAGACAGACGGGTCAATGATCTTAAGCGGCCAGAAAAGTAGACATATGTATAACCTTGGGAAGCTAGAAAGGTAGGTCAGTGACCTTGAGAGTCCATGCAGATGGGTCATGACTTTAAAAGGTTAGATTGAGCTAACAATTAACAAGAATATTATCACACCATTATCAAATAATTGTTCCAACACTGTTTTCGGCTTTACTTATTTTCGAACTTCGTGATCACAAAGTATCAAATTCAATAAGTATTGAAATAAAGTAATTTTATTTTATTCATTTATTTTTTTTATTAATTCAATAAGTATTGAATTTTCAACATAAGATCCTCATCAATTTGAGTGAATTGTTTTGAATGAATTACATGATTTTTAAATCATTTTATTTTCATTTTTGATCCAAGTCACGTCGTATTTCTTAAAATAATGTACCTAGGTGATTTTCATTTTTTATTCAACAATAAAATATTTTCAATTTTTTTTAATTGAAATTTTTCTGAGTGTAAGTATATTTTTTCAAAAACATGATTTTTGATTATTTTTGATTCATCAATTTTATTAATAGTTATCTGTTTGTGTCGAAAAAAAAACCGATGTCACTGCATTGACGATTATCTTGAACTATCTTCAGCAGGAGACGAAGAACAACAGAAAAATTGAACATGAAAAACTCGCAATTATGATTTACCTGATTTATAGTGAAAAATATTCATTTTTATAATTTTTTTCATCAGTTCTACTTTTGAAATCAAAACTATCCCCATTTTTTCAAATTAAGGCAGGTAAAAATGAACTTGCGAAAATGGACATTTTCCTTGTTTTTGAACTATTTTTCCTCCATGTTTCATAAAATAATCGTACATTATGAAAAGTTTCCAGAAAATTACTTCCAATTTCGGTTTTTCATGCCTAAAAATCTGGTTTTAGCACCTGGAAAAATCATGGCTTCGCCACTGTGCGTTATTCGCTTCTTTTTCCCCCTCGTTTAGTGCACTTCTATACTCAGTCGGTTAAATGCATAAATATGAATAAGTATCTCGGTATGCAATGCATCAATAATTATGATTATGAATTATTATATGTACTATTTTATGCATGAATACCTACTACATAATAATTATTACCTTGCGAGACATATGGAATATTTATACTACAACATCGAATGGAAGTCAAGTACCTACCTATAAAGTAATGGTTAACGTGCAGATGAGAGAATGTTTTTTTTATCTAAGTACCTACTGAAGATATTGGTCAACAAGATAAACTCAGTTCTTTCATGAAGAGACGCTGAAATGAAATACTAGTATATGTACTACCTCGTACGAGACATAGATATTCTTCAGTTCAGTCATATGGCTTTTGAAAGTCAACACTTTATGATAGCTATACTTTTTATGATACAAATAGGTGTTTTGATATAAACGTGTGTTGTTTAAAATTGCCTGCTGCAAAGTTTAAAAGAATGTAGGATAAAAAAAAACCACAGCATCTCTTATTTTTATTCAGAATTTTGTCTCGATATACGTATCATACGTAGGTATTTTAAGCATGTGGAAGGTTTTTTTTTGTTAATAAATGAATGCAGCTTTTGTTATTGTGTTGGCGTTTTTAATTTAGAAAATGCATATTCTTCGGTTTACATCTAAAATGTAGATAGGTAGGTACGTATGATCAATAATTTGTTAAAACGTTACGGTACCCATATGAAGTTGAAATTTTTTGCGAAAAAGAAAATGGTGTTGTAAAAGGTGTTGAGATATTTCAACAATATACCTACATCTAGACCTAAGTATAATTTGTGTTATGAAAGTTACTTTGGTAAAAAGACTAGATAGATACATAGTATATTCTGACAAAAAACGTACACTAATAGGTAACCGAGTTATCAGATGCAGGTACTTCGACTTGGCCATTTTCACAAAAAGAATAAACTTACTTTGTTTCATTTGCAGCGAAATCTTCAATGAAAGAAAGATGCGGATTGGGGTAGGTAGGTAGGTATGTGTGTACGTAGAATGACAGAAAAAAGAAAAAGAAAAAAATACTCGCAGGAAAATTATAAATTGACTTTGTAATTTTGGTATGGACGCTTTTCATGAACATAGTTGGTGCTATACTCGTGTTCGTTGAGACCCGTTTACGTTATAAATTATGCAATTTCTTATGTATAAAGACGCGTTCTGCGGAGGATTTTCATAAAGAAATTGCATACGTCAAGCACCTTAAATGATGGCGAATTTAACCAACATTTTGAACGCATTATTAATGCGTTACTTACCGTAGAGAAAATGCTAAAAGGGGCGAAATATGTGGACAATTTAAATTATGAACGTTCAACATTTGTACCGTTTGTTCTTCGAGCATTTTTTCCGCCCTTTCCTTTCCTTCTAAAACTAATATTATGCCTAATAAAAAGGAATCTTGGGTTTGCCAACTGCCATTTACTAGATTTAAAAATATCTCGAATGCCTAACGTTTTATAGCATTTCAGAATATTCTTTATGATACAATTTTTGAAATTCTATACTAAACGTAAGATTACCTACCTACTCCATCGAAAGATTTATTATGTTGCTTTTTTTTTGGTTTCAGATTTTGCTGTCATCTTTGTGGCTCATCAGTCCATAGAAAACTTCATCGAAAAGATGATTCCGACGTACAAAAAATTCGTCAATTTCGTCTTCAATATTACGTATTCGTGACGTTTCTACGATGCTGTTTACAATAAATGTGCGGATTAAATGTAGAATCGAGCGGTAGTTTGTTTCGCGTTAAACATGAGATAGGCCTAATTAACGATATATTGGCTGGTGTCGTGGCAGAGTGTTCTGCGTACCAAAATGACTTCCACCGAACATTTTACTGATAGATTTGATAAAGAAAATGATCCTTGTGATATTTTACTCGAGTCGATTGATTGGACGGATGTCAAATCCATCATAACGTTGATATTTTTAATGTTCATCGATTTAGTAGTGATTTTGGGTAATACGATGGTTATAATGGCCGTTTACTATACGACAAAATTACGATCGGTTACCAATTTGTTTATCGTATCGTTAGCGGTGTCCGATTTGCTAGTCGGCGTGTTGGTGTTACCATTTAGCGCAATGTGGGAAGTATATAAAGTGAGTTATTTTTCCTACGATAATTTATTTTTGTAGATACATTGTTTATTTATTTATTTGTTTGTTTATTTACTTTTTTTGTGAATCGTGCTTTTATAAATATAGAGTATAGGTATAGAAAATAGAAATATCGGTTGTGGGAAGTTTCCCATTTCGTGATGAAAATCGAATTTTTTAGAACAAAAAGGAAAAATTGAAAAAAAAAGAAATAAATGATGGATTTTGGATAGGTAGGTATATAGGTACTTTTGTTCAAAGAAAAAAAAGGAGACATTTTTACTTACCTACATGCGATGAAAATGCAACATCAGCCTTTTTTATCAACCATATATCTTGAAATGATAAAAATATTAGTTGGTCTTCTTCTTCTTCCTCTTCTTCTTAATGTCAGTCATTGCCATCTCCACGTGCAGTTTACAAAATCATAGCGAGTATCTATCCTAAGCTAAACTGGGTTATAAGTACAAGCTAACACTTTTTTATGTTGTTGTGCTTCTTTCACAATTCGCACTGATTTTACTTGAAGGTTTACATGGAGAATTCCCATTCACGTCATAATTTCCCTCTGCTTGTGCTTGCCTGATTCCAATAGTGTACGTAGGTGTTCAAACCAGTTAGATTTACAGCTTTTTTCGATGCTGTCAAGAGATGTCGTAGGTATCTACTATTCTCTGTTAATTCATTGTAGTGCGAAGTAGGTCGTTGAATATAGTTTTAAATAAAAGTACAGAAGTTGAGAATTTCAGATGTGATTTAATTTACGATTGATTTAAGAAAACAACCTCGCGATTTTGGCGTAACCATATTTAACCTTTTGAGTGATGAGGTGGTTGAAGTTTAGTTTAATGTTAAGTTGAATCCCTGAAGTCGATTCCATGTCAAATCAGCTCGGTTTTTGAATTAAGTACCTACTCTGATTTTATTTTATTTTTAAAAATTTTTTCGTGATAATGCCTAATTTTGGAATCTAATTACTTGAGACTGCTGTAACTTGGCGGAAATACTTTTTTGGCGCTTTAATAGAATTATTTAGAAAGAATATTTGTAAAAAAATTTAAAAGCTCAAAGTTGAGCTTTTTTTGAAAGCTCAATTTTCTAAAGCTTTCCAAATTTCGGAGCTATAATTTAAAAATATCCAGGAACAAAACCGGAGGGGAGGGAGTACAAAACACCTGAATTTTAGTCAAAATGTAAGAAAAATGTCAAATATCGTGTGACATATCGTTTCATATTGGTTTTCAAAAACGCTGAGTACGAAAATCAACTTATTTTTTTGATTCAACCCCTTCAACGACCCACTTCCCTCATTGCTTCCTCAACATTTTTGAAAATTGAAAAAAATCGTGTGAATACTTGACAAATACCAACTTATTTTTTTGATTCGGCCCCTTTAATGCCCATATTGGCCCCAGTAATTTTCTTAAAATATTAATAATAGTGTTACATGTGATTATTAGTATCTATCTTGCTGATTTGATAATCACAATAAACAAACTATGTATCTAATCTGAAAATTTTTGCAAAAAATTTAACAAAATCCCATTAAATATAACTTAGTTTTAAATTATATTATCTACATACATACGTATAAGTACATACATAGTAGTACAACATCTGCTTTTCAAAACATTTTTTGCTCTAGTTACATCAGCTCGTTATCCATTTCAAAATTTTCTAAACTATCTTCTTTTGCTCACAATGGTGAAGCGTGGCTACATTACTACCGTTTTTTCGGGCAAAATAATTGGAAAACAAGGTTAAGTAGGTACCTACATTCATATTTTTTAGCATTCCCAAAAATTTTGTAAACCTTAAGACACACAATTTGTTCAATTTTCTAGAAATTAAGGGAACCAGTATAAGGGACTTGAGAATGATCAAATCAAAAAAAAATGAGTTGATATTCGTACTTGGTGCTTAAAAAAAAAAAAACGAGCCCCGCTTTCTTACTCCAAGATGGCTGGAGAGCTAATGATGGCGATTTTCTTTTTCCTTCTTTCTCAATAGTTACATGAGGAACCTACAAACATTTTTTGAGAAAAATCAAGTATATCTTCCTATCTAAACCCAAAACCGGATTGATTTGACGAGGGATGCTCTTAGCTAATTCTATGTACAGCCAGATAAAAAAATCTTTAACATTGTATCCATCTGCAATGCTAATGAAGACGTGAACTGATTTGAATAAAGATTAAATGTGTTTCAAAGGTCATTAAATTTTATAAAGAAATCTCCTCGACGCATGCATGCGCAGCTTTGAAATTCCATGTGGTGAGATATGTAGACCATAAAACTACATCAATCAATTTATTACCTCAAGTTTTCCCATTAAGAAAATTTTATTTTACGACTTGCCAAAAATAACGTGAAAAGCGAAATTAATGCCTTTTAAGAAAATATATTGGGCGTAAAACGTGAAACTATCCCACGGTGCCTATCTGAAAACGTATTCGCCGAACAAACTTAATATCTCTGTAGGTATATGTGAGTTTACAATGTATAAATCAACAGTCAATCAATTCCAATGGTTTTCGTCGCAGGGGTTCATTTTCTCTAGAATCTGTTGCATTGAAGATATTTTTCAAATTTTTTTTTATTCTTCCCACATTTCTCCCTATATAGTAAAAGATTCTTTCGCAAAACGAAGAAGAAAAAATACGTACGTAGTATAGGTAGGTATCGAAGTGTAGCTAGCAAGAATCGTATAGCTCGATTGGTTATTTTGAAAGTTTGTGCGGACCAAATAGAACTTGGATTCAAAGCGATAGAGTCAAAGTAAAAAATTTATCGAAAATGTTATCAAATAGGTGTAAGTTCAAAGTACGTCTCCGCTACCTGAGTGAAGTAATAAATTTAATGGATGGAAAAATTACCCAACTCACTTGAGCTGAGAATCGTTCTAGACTTAGACTAGAATGATAATATATGTTCAAAGTTTTGCTGCTTTGTTGGCAAACCTTCTTGTATCAATTTTTTTTATTGTTTTTCTTGAGCTTAGATATCGTATAAGAAACGTAATGTATTTTATCTTTTCAATACATTCACTTATTGTTTTTTATCTTGAAACTATATAATCGGCAATCGTGCAAAAAGTGATGAAGAATTGAAATTGGATTCATTCCTTTTGTTTTTTCTTCTTCTTCTTCATCTTACCCCCTTCGCTTTTTTTTCGCATTCTGCACAACGTCTAATCTACCCCCGCATATTGCTGGTTTAAAAAAATCAACTTCGATAAACGACCTGTGCAAAGTGAAATGCTAAGAGAGGTGTTCATTCGAAAAGATCCAGTGGTGAGTAAAATAATCGGAAAAGCATTGCCTTTCCAACCTCTATTATTGTGGAAAGTACAATATGTTGCGGTTTATAGTTGGCCATATTACTAGACGTTTACTGCTTAGTGCCTATCAATTTCTTATCGGATGGATAATAATTATCTATTAATTTTTTTCGCCAATTACTCTTGTCAAATTGAATTAAAAATGCACCTTTGCTAAATCTCAGCACTTTTAAATTAGGTACCTACCTAAGTTTTTCACTTCATTTTGTTAAATTTTTTTTAAATTTTAAAATACACATTTTTTCGCAAAAGCACGTACCCTAGATACTTGCTAAAGATTATATTGGAAAAAACGAGATTTTTTTTTAAAAAACTGATCTCTTTGAGACCACCTTATATTACAAAATTCTTTTCGTTTTAATGGTAATTTGAATTTCACCAATTATTGTTCATTCGCACTAAGTACTCGTACGTATAAGCGAGCAAATTTTCTTTAAAATTTTGGTTACTGTGTATAGCTCGTCTCCAAATACCGATATGCAAATTGAATATTTCTCATCGCAATTGTAATACAGCGAAATGTTTGGCGAACGGGTCGCGACATTTTAAATTTCCAAATTCTTACGCGTGAATTTAAATTGTCTCATTATTTGGCGATTTGCGCGTAATTACCGAGGCTTAATTTTAAATCTTAATAAGTTTGCAAGAAGTATGGCGAAAAGTGTAAAAAGAAAACCTCGAAGACATCACGGCGAAGTACCGTTTTAATAATTAACAACGTCATCGTGGTGGAAATATTTAGATATAAAAATCCTGGATTCAGTTGACACGAATTTAAATTTCGATTTTTTTCAAATTAATTTTAACGTTTAGATAAGTAGGTACAAATACATTATTAATTCGTAGTTTATTTAAAATTCAAACTTTCGCCCGACTAAGGGTGTATGGGAAAAAGAAAAACTATTCTAACTGTACCGAGGACGGAAACATTGGAAACAGAATTTCTGTTTTGTCGTTCTACTTACGTTATCTGTAGCTTATGATTAATTGCGATTCGATTCAAAAATAAACCTACAAGCTCTTTATCTGCAAACAAAGTTAATCCAAGTATTCTAACATGATAAGATTTAACTAGAGGTAGGTAATACGTGATTTATAAGAGGCAACTTGTCTTTATTACACTGTGTGTGTGTGTATGGTTAATATTGTTGATTTAGCTTGCGCCTTCTTCCATGGTTCGACTTTTATCCTCCAGCGTAAGGACATATCATGTTGTAGGTACGACGAAGACGTAGGTACCCATTCATGCGGTATCTTGTACCTACCTACTTACCTACTCGCATTTATGGGCTAAATTTCAACGATTTAAAAAACCTGAAAAAAGTTTCGGTAGGTAATGGAATTTTTTGGATCATCTTGTTATTTGTTACACTCACTCATAGAAAACTAAGATCTTAGATCTCCAAACTAACAGTTGAGAATCTAACATTTCTACTTGAGTAAAATTTAACAAAAACTTATTTTGCGGAGATACCTACTCTATATTGTTAAGGATTAGTTGGAAAATAATTTTAGTGTCACAAAGTTTGAGAGAAAATCTACAAGAATTTACATTTTTGAGTTTTTTCTGTGATTAGTGATTTTGGCATTAAAATGACACCTCCTGGAGATCGGACGCGTGGTATATTTATTATTTGGTTTGTTTGTTTTTAATGGCACTCTTATAAAATATGAACTATAGGTAACCAAAATATGGCTGGAGGCTCCAGAACGGCTTGAAAACACTCCAAATGTACTCAGCTTGTTAAGATTAGGGTAGGTATAAAGTTTTTAGCTGTTCAACTTCCCTGCGTCAAGCTTTGTGAAATTTCAACTTTCGAAAATCTACTGGAGGCTTCAGAACTGCTGAAAACGGTTCGAAATCGTTTCAGATCGATTCGAGGGTGTGGTCAAAAGGAGGATTTTGTACTCGTAGGTCAATTTTGTGAAATGATTTTTTCGCATTTTTTGTCCAAATTTGATTTTTAAAAATTCACCAAAAATTGAAAACTTGAAAAATGCCCTTGAGCAACCGATACTTTGGCTGGTGACGTATATTTTTTTCATGCTCTTTCAACGTGGCTTTGTTCGGTTCAAAAAATTGTCTGCTTGTTGGGATAATCCCTTTGTAAGTCGTTCTTTTTTTTTTTGAAAATTCATTCTCAATTTTTTCATTTGTCCATTTTTCAATATTTTTTTACGTTTTCCCGATGTTTGAAAAAGTACCTACTTAAGTACCTAAGTAAATTGTTCATTTTTTAAAATTCCATTTTCTTGTTTTTTTTTCTTCTAATTTTCCAATGTTGATCACCCCTTTTTTTCATTTTTTGCTGTTTTTTTATTGCTTCGATGTCTTTTATTTCTTTAATATTAGGTTAGATAAGTATTTATTTTTAGTTTTTTCAAAACTTTCCAAGCAATTTATAGGATTTTAGAAATATTTTTTTCCTTTTCAATTTCTCTTCTTATTCTATGCATTCCCTTATACTAATTATACCACTTTCATTTTTTTTAAAATTTTATCAGGATATTTTTTCCAACTTTTTTGTAATATTAATACCTATTTATTTGTTGTTGTTTTTTTTTTCATTTTTCGACATCAAAATTGTTCTATATTTTGAATTGTCATTTTTTTGCGTGTTTCCTTTTCAATCAATTTTTTTTAAGTAAGTATTTTAAGTTCTGTAATTTTTTTAATTCATGGAATTTTTTGTCCTGATTTTTTATTTTGCTTACCTAGGTAAAATTAGTATTTTTTTGTAATTCTATTAGTAGTCGTCATTTTGATTGATTTTTTTTTCATTTCAAAGTTACATTATCTAACCTTGGGATTTTTTTCGTCGTACAGGATGCCCAGAAATATCGAACATAGCTGGCGAGAATTTTCGCAAAAAAATGTCGGTTGGAGCGCTGAGCCATATCAAAACACATTGATCAATGTCACCAACCCACATTTTGTTACAAAAATTTTCGCCCAGCTATGCCCAATATTTCTGGGGATCCTCTATACCTATACCTACCTAATTTTCATCATTTTTCATTTTTTTTCATCGCCTTTTCTTGGACTTTCCTAGTGTCTTTTCGGATGCTCGTCTACTTGGAAAAAATAAGCTATGGAAACGTGAGAGGTTCGTTACAAAAAGTAGCCTATGGAGGTCTCCGCCCGTAATTTTCAATTTTCTAGTATTCATGTACCATGTTTGAGGATTTTTGTGAGGAGGGAGAATCACAAATTAATGTAAGTTGAATTACCTATTTAAATTAAAATATAAGGTGTTGGAAAGGTGTCTGATGTGGTGCTGAATTTGAAAAATACAGCCTTCACACAAATTTAATGTCTTCAATGTCTTCAAATCAGCATCATTTCAGGAATACCTAAGCTTAAAAAAATAAAGTTGACCTTCACCTCAAGAGTTCTGCTTTGAGCTTCAAGTGCAACCAGTCTTTAGATATGAGGGATTATGAACTGTAAATTTGGGACAGTACCTAGCTACCTACTGAGCAATCGGAGCCTCCAACTTGTGTTATTTTAAAATAACCATACGGAAAATTAGGGTATTTAATCTTTCTTTATTAGCGTCTAGCATTTTGAAATTAGGTACCACCTCAATAATGAACTCTGAAAACAGATTTTTTCTACTCGAACGTATCTACATGTGCGCAGTAAATATATAAAACAATGAAAAAAATTGATCCCTGAATAACTATTATGTCAGCACTCTGTACTTCGTACGTTGGATAATATGTCGACATCTTTCTTTCTTTTTTTTTGCTTTTTTGCTTCATTATAAAAGCAATTTTTAAAAAAACGTTTGAAGTTTGCCATTCTATCATCTTCTTACATTTAGCTCAAAAAGAAGAAAAAATAATAGAAAAACAAATGCTATAATCAGTGACATTTTCATTTTTTTCGTTTTATGATTTTTTCCCTCGGTTTTTCTAATATTCGAGTATATTTGCAGCTCAACGAAGGAAAAAAGTAATCGTGGCTATATTTCGCGTTTTGATTGAATAAAAAAGGGCGGACGTGAGAGAAAAGTATTACAGCATCAAGAGATACCAAAATAATACGAACCATAGGTACCCAAGTATCTATTTTACAAAGCTTTTTTTTTTTTTAGGGTTGGTTGATTTTAAATCCACTTCTTTGGTAATTAGGTAGGTATCCGCGTATTAAAAAAAAAAGAAATTAAATTTAGAATTTATTTTGCTCATTCAAGAGTGCACTGGCTATATCCCTCTTCATTCTGTTTTCAGTATTTCGTTCGGTTATTTGTTTCATGTAAAAATCAGTTCCTGCGTAAAAATTTGGAGAACATTTATCTTTCTATAGTTCTCTATTCTATCCCTCTAATTAAATTACCTACCAATAACTCTTATCTTGCTTTTGCAATTGTTATATACCTGTAAGTACCACTTTCAGAATGTATTTATAGCGCCTTTTCATTTTTAATAATGAATGGAAAACATTGTATAAAATCCTCCTTTTAAAAAGTTACTGTTGAAAAATCCAAACAATAGAACGTTCTTTTCATTATTGATTCAATATGAGGCTTATACGATTGAAAAAAAGAAAAAAAAGAAAATATTTTCTTTGTTGAAAGATATCGCATTAAGTGAAATGAAAACAGCTTATAAGTTCTTGATGGACAATGTCCTTCGCGGATAAAACCTGTGAAAGGGAATGTATCGAAAAGAAGTAAATATTTACTTTTTTTTTGTCGAATATCGTTTTGATATCTGTTTGAAGGAATGAACTTTTTCCTTATAAGGTTTATTTCGTAAACGTTTTTTTCCACGTTAGGTAAATTGCTCCAAAAAATTACCACTTTTCTATTGATGAAGAACGCCCACTTACCATATTTTTGAGGATTAAGAAATACAGCCAGGTCATGAAAAGTAAAAATTACAGCTTTTCTCCTGATTATTTATTTATCCGTTTATTTATTTTCAATTTCAATGGCTTGTCCGATTTAATATCTCTAATATAAGTTCGTGTATTTGTATACGTAAGTAGGTGTTTTGATCGATATCCCCCCCCCTTTCAGTTATTATTATTCTCGAAGAAATTGCGAGGACATGTTATTTTGAAATAGGTATTGTGAGTAGGTTTATCGGTAGGCGCACAAAAAACTCGGAAATAATTGCTCGAAAGATATAATCTGTTCTTTTACACGGAAAGATTAGGTCGTAGGTAAGTGTAACTCATAATGGAATATTAATTAAAACGGAAATGCAAAACTTCCTAAAATTAACGATTGAAAAAGTTGAACAGATGGGGGCGAAGTCTTCGTATAGTAAATAGTTGTGAAGGAATTAACTACCTATTATTTTCCCTCTTTCCTGCGATCCCTAAAAAGAAAGCAACTCGTAGGTTTACGGAAATTGTACCTCGTTTTTCTTTCCACCGTCGAGGTTTTTTTATACTACTCCAGATAATTAGTTCGTTTCAAAGCATTCCATTATGGATTGTTTGCTCAACATTAGGTTTAATTAAGTACATAATACCGATGATCGTTGACTTGAAAACCCATACAGCGCTGCAGATAACCGAGTGAAATTTTATGACGGTTTTAAATGATCCGTTCCAATTCACCGTGTTTCTTGTTTACTGCTGCGTCGGTCGAAAGTTAGCCCACAAATGAAAATAAACAAATACCTATATTTATTTTTGGAAACCGAAGCTTTTCAAACACCGGAAAAATGTTTTGTGAAAAATTTTTCACTGGTTAAATATTTACTGCCGTGGGCGGTGGAGTTTGTGGTTTACACTTGAAGGATTTTTTTCTGATCTTAAATTGTAGGTCCGCCTCTCCACCTTTATGAAAAAAAATAAGATAGTTAATTATAATTAGTTACCTATTTTGATTGGGTTTTGATACTTTTATTTGATCGTATTAAAATTTTTAAAAATGAGGTAACATTTGAAAAAATAAATTCGGCGTTTGCAATTTTGAATGTTGATGTATTTTTGAATGCAAATTCGTTTTTTTTGGTCCAGATTTGAAATTCCCGTACCAGTTTGGGTTACGAGTCTTACGATATTAATTTCCTATTTAGATTGAGTTTTGATATTTTTAATACATAGATCAAATTCGGATTTTCAAAATCTGGTAAAATTTGAAAAAATATTTTCAGCGCTTGCAATTTTGAATGTTGATTTGAAAGCAATTTTGTTTTTTACTCAGGTTTAAAAAACGATTTTACTCAATTTAGTCAATAAGTGATTATCTTATTGGTTAAAAATGGCAGTGGGTATGTATATTTTACTATTTTTGAATTTTCTGGGGTAAATCTCTTTTAAATGCATTTATAAAGTTTGAAAATTTTTCTGAAATTTTGCATCTCCGTTTTTAGACCATTACTTACTTATTTGATCAAAAAAAAATTCTCGAAAAAAACTTCATCTTTATGGAATGAATCGATGTTGCGCAAAATATCACCATCAAATGTTTTTTTTTTATAAACTCTTTCATTTTTTTAATTGAAAAAAAAATAATGATAATTGAAAATTGGTTGCCCATAATCATTGCTTCCGTAATATTGCTCATTTTCAGACTGGAGTTTATTGAAAGTGGGTACTTATAATAATTTTTACCATTTCAAATTTTGTAGACATTTAATGTGCACAGTTTCAAAATTTTACCAATGAAAAAAGTTTTAAAATTTGAAGTACCTCCTGTAATTAAGCCATTAGTGGCCGTGGTACCGTGGCTTTAATTAATTAATCCTTTAATAAATCACTATGAAAAACTAATGATTACAAAACAAAACGTTTGGAGGTATTCCAGAATTTCTCTTTTTTCTGTGCCAAAACTTACACTTGAGGCGTCTAACGCTGCAATATTGTAAGTTTATGTCTTGGCGCATCGTAGGAAAAAAAACAGAGGTAATTTAAAAAAAAAAGGAAATTTCAGGTGAATAGAAATAACATTTTAAAAGCGAATTGTAATGATCGGGAGGTTATTCATTTTACGAAGAGGAATTATTTGATAAGGAAAAAAATGGAAAAAAATGAAGAATGGACTTGATTCGTATGAAATGTTAACGCCGGGAAAATAAGTCAATATTAAATGTCATGTTGTAATCAGACTGTTTTTCAAATACTTTCATCGTCGCCGTCGTGAAGGATAAAACTTGAAAGCAATTTTTTAATTTAGAAATCGGTATTAGTAAAAATTCGAAGTGAAATTTCGTCTTTGTGATTCTACTAGTAAGTAGGTCATCTCAAATGATTTTTGGAGTTGAACAATTTTGAATTTCGTGGAAGAGTGAGAGGACTGAAAATAAAACACAGGCATAAAAAATTTGAGAAATGGAAGTGCAAAAAAAATGTCGGTTCCCGCGTCTCTATCTGAGATATATACCGCAATAAGAAACCATTTCAAGTGTCTTTTTTGGTACGGTACCTATTGAAAGGGTTGATTTATGCAAATATTTCTCGTTGTCTTACTCGCATTGGTGACATTTTGAACGGTATAGGTGTAGGTACTAGATGTGGGTACCCATGCAACGTATGGAAGTTTACTTATTGTCAGTTGATTGTACTTTGATGTTTAAGAAACGATGAGATCTGGAATTGCGAATATTTGACTGTAAAATATTCATACCTACGCTTTACATTTGCAACATTTTACCTATAGTCGATGCGGAGGTCGTAGATTTGTGCAGTTTATAAATAAATAGGTGTTCAGGCGAAAAACAGAACTTATTACTGTTACATTAACACATAAAATTTTACTCCTTTCTTCATTGTTTTTTAATGTGTGTAGCTTTACGTTTACGTACACCAAGTTTTCAAATATTGGTAGAAATTTTACTCACTGTTAGCCTATTATTGACTGAGAAATCCGAATTCTCGTCATTGTAGTACCTAAAATTACGTGAAAAATGGAAGCCATTTGCAAAACTTTTTCAAGTATACTTTGGTTGTTTGAAAGTTCAGCTCCGAAAATGTCCCATTTACCCATTCACCAATAATCTCATCGGGATTTTATGTTTTGAGCGTAGGTACCTAGATACTTGTAGGTACCTACTTATCTAGCTGTATTTGTGAATAACAAATTCATCACCGTGTTTGTATCGATTCAAGTTGTAATAGTTTAATGCACTTCTATGTCCATCTGCGTGTAATAATATAAAGTAGGTGATGGCTAAATCAGTTGACGGGCGGGGTTTCATTAATGTTGAGTTCCTAGAAAGAAAAAAAAAAGGTAAGTATTTATACTCGATGGAAAATCAATAAATGAAAATAAAAGTAACGCCTTGTCGCGTGTTCTTTTGAACTTATGTATCAAGTTTAAAGTTGGTCCGTTGCCCGGCACATTGCATAAACTTTTTAGTCTCGGTATTTTTTATTTAAGCTGCCTAACTATTTATAGAATTCATCACTCGGATTGTTTTTGATGTTTCTATTTAAGGAAATCGGGTAAAAAAAATCAATTATTTCCTTATTTACAAAATTAAAATGTTGTCAACGTCGATGATGAACCATTTAACCAATAAATTGGATTCAGAAAATCTGTTCTGCATTATTCGATCGACTATACAGTGTATGTAAGTAGGTATTTATGCTCGTGGCCACGTGCCAACAATCAACATAATAGGTATAGACCAACAGCGATGGTCTTGTATTGTTGGTCTGGAGCAATAAAAAAGATATAGCGAGGGTCATCTTAGAAACTGAAACACTAAAATTCATCGAAAATATTTCCTTCGCGATATTTTGAAAATTCGAGATAAAAAAAATGTTCGGCTATAAAAACCCGCATTTATTGGCGCTATGATGTCGTGTTTAAAAATGTCTGAGATTACTGCGAACGTTATTACACGTCTATTTATGTTGTTCTCAGTAGTCAGCATCAGTTTATTGTCCATGGTATCTTGAGGAAGGAATCATATTCGAATCGTCTACTTTTTTTTTTCAGCGGTAGGTAATCGAATTCATGAAAAAAATTATTAAGAAGATACTTCAAACGGAGTTTCGATGCTGAAGTTTCGGTTTCTTGACTTTGGACAAAGTTTAGAAAAGATTCTATTTCCTTGAGAGAGTTTTTAAGAATCGATTTTGATGAAGATTGGAAGCAATAACAAACATGACTTGAAATGCCAAAATCAAAAATTTCAAGTTTTGACGACATGTCAAAACGTTTTTTTACATACTTAAAATATTTCAAAAGTGCATAATTATGTCCATAATTTTGAGCCTATTCGCAAGAACAGCTCATATTTACGAAAAAATTACCAAAAATTGAAAAACGCCTACTGCGGAGGAAGAAAATCCAAAACAAGCAAATTGATCTGCTTTTTTATGCGAATAGTTGGTAATTTAAAGTATTTTCTGCGAAAGATTCACCATAAGATTTCTATTTGCCTGATTTGTAACTGTATGGCTTGCTGTAGCACATAAGTAATGTTATTTGATAAATGATCACATTTTTGATTTTTTTTCTCCAAGTAAAAAGTAGAGAAATTCATTAAATCTTTTTATCTCGACTGCGTATACTTACAAAAGTTGGGTACTCCCGGCTGAAATAGCATTTGCTTCATGAATTATACTTAGGTACTTACTTATACACAAACAAGAATAAAATATGAAAATTTAGTTGTCACTTCTCGCTTCGGCTATTTACGTTGAGAAAGATTAAAACAGAAAAAAGATTATTTTTATATTTTTTACTCTGTTTTTTTCGTGTTACCCACTAGATACGCTACTTAATACAAATTTTCTGCTTTTTTCACTTTACTTCAATAACACTTTTTTTTACAAATCATTTGTAAATCAGAGCCGTAGCTTGCGCCAGGGCGGCTTAAGGAGGATAGTCCAGTCATTTTAGCAAAATTTGTAGTCGAACCTCGAAAAAATTGTGGGAAAGCTGAATTTCAGATTATTTGTTCAGATCGGTCTAAAACAACCCGTCAAAAGTTGCACCCCGTAACTTGCCGGCTACCCCCGCAAGAGGTCATTAACCTTTGCCGATACAAGTTTTTCGGCTGTATCGCCAAAATGAAGGGTTCGAGAGGGAAAGTGTTCCATCAAAAATTGTTCTACGCTAAATTTCCTAGCAGCACGACCAGTTCAGCATTTCCCAAAATGGCGATTTCACCCTTACTTAGGAGGGGGTAAGGTTGTCAATTTTATGAAAATTGTTTTAAAAAATGAAAATCGACCATTCAAAACGTGAACTCGATTCACGGTAGACTCGAAAATATCATGACCAAAGTTGCACACCGCAACTTGTCTGCTACTCCCGACTCCCGCAAGAGGTCATTAACCTTTGTCAATCTACGTTTTTCGGCTATGTATCGCCGAATATGAAGGGTCAGAAGAAAAGAAGTTATTGAACTAAAATTATTCTTCGTCAAATTTTTTATAAGCATGACCAAGTTCAGTTGAAATATATTTTTCGATTTTTGGTGAATTTTTGAAAATAAAATTCAGGCCAAAAATGAGAGAAAAAAAAATCAAAATTTTACCAAATTGAGATAAAAAGCTGAAATTTGGGACATATACCCTATTTTTGACCTACCAAATTGATTGGAAACTATTTCAAACCGTTTTGAGCAGTTCTAGAGCCTCCAGCACATTTTCTAAACTTGAAATTCCCAATCACCAAAAAATCGCGAAAATCGCACGGATTTTAAATTTCTAAAACTTCTCGTATTATTATTCGATGGTAGTGCTACTGCCAAATTAGCATTTTAAATAATCATGAAAATTCAAAATTTCAAACGCTTTCGCCCTCGCTTCGCTCGGGCATATTATTTTCTTTTTTTTAATCAAAAGTTGAATCTTGATGGCAGAAAAATTTACTTCTCACATCAAAAATTATGTCTTTTCACTATTGAGGAATTGTGAATTTTCGTCTTTCGATTGCTTTTTGCTTCGCTTCGTTCGGGTCATTTATGTGTATTTTCAGAAATACTTATTGCAATTTTTTTGAGAATTATTGTTAAATTGCTGGAAAATCAGGACCGTCGAGAGGAGGGCAAAGAGTGCAGTTACCCCGGACACGCTCATTCTAGAGGGGTCTGACAAAAAAGGAGGACCTGTGATGAAAGAAAAACATGTTTTTCACTTTTCAAAACACAAATTTTCGAAAGCTTTAATGACTAGAAAAAGTATTAGAACTGAAGAAAGTCAAGTAGATAGAAAAAGAAAAAGAAAAGTCCGAAAATTTGGATGGCAATATTTAAATGCTAGGGAGAAAATTGTTTTTGTCCAATTTTTTGCTATGTCCTTAGAGCAGATATGCAAGTTAGGGTGTCCCTTATTTACTTATACTTGGTGGAAAAAAAATTCGAATTTTTTGTGGGACCCCCCCCCCTCTGAGTTGGTTTGTATACATGAGAAAATAATGCCCAAAAATGTTCAGCCCAATTGGAGTATATTAACCTGCCCCGCATCGCCCCTCTTTGTTGAAAAAAGGAGCGCGCCCGAGCTCCGCATTACTCCGCCACGGCGCGTGGCACATGAAACGTAACATACGGGGGTTGATACGCGCCAGCATCTTTTCTACTTCTTATTGTTTTTGTAGGTGCTTGTAGACTTTGGAACTTTTGTTCATAACTCCTTGGTGTCTCTGATGAACAATGTACCATTCTACAGTAAAAACTATGACTTTTTTTCTGCAGGGAAGTGCCCATGATTTCTGTTTTATGAATAAATTTCGCACTTTTCGATAAAAAATGAATTGGAAACCTGAACATGACTGTATTTATTAGAGTTTAATACAGAAATAAAATGAATACGATTTAATTAAAGATGGAGGCAAAACGTTTTTGAATTTATCAAAAAATTCATTTTTGTATCATCAAAAAAAAAGACAGAAGGTCGATTGGAAACGACAAAAATCAGTTCTGAACAAACCACTTTTATTTTGATAATTCTGAAATACATTTTTGGGCAAGATAATTTCAGGGAAACTATTTTTCACATTTTTTTCTTTTATTACCTGCGTTTTTTTTTGTTTTTTTTTTATTTGAAATACTTTTTCCAGTTGCTAATTTTTTCCAAAAAAATTTTTTAATTTAAAAAATTGTAATTTTAAAAACCTTTATTTTTATTTTCATGGAAACTAATTGCGGTTGAACTATTTTTCAAACCCCATTTTTTTGTGTTGAAATATTTTGGTCTTTTTTCAAATTTACCCAAATACATAATGTAACCATTTTTATCGAGAATAAGTAACAAAATCTTGATTGCATAAAAAAAGTTCCTTGAGATTGCGACTTCTGATTTTTGTTTTCCTTATGGGGGAGGAGGGGGCAGAGGCGGTCTGGAGAGCGGAAAAATTTAAACTACCTATGAGCACTAAAACGCTTCAATAATTTTGTAAATTACTCGTCAAAATGCATCACGTTCTTCGAAATCACATGAAGGCACATGCAAGTACTTCATACATTTACTATGTCACATAGAAACTATTGAAAGTTGTCCAACAACTCCCCTCACCCCGCCCCCAAAAAGCGTGAGCTTTATTGTGAACCCAGTTTTTTCGTTAGAAAATGGAGGGGGGTACTGAAAAATAGTTGCGAAAAAAGGTCGCGAAAGGTCGCGATTTTTGAATATCAAATTTTGGTAGACAGTTAGACAGTTAGACACCTTGTTTCAGTTGTTCTGTTCCTTTTCATCTCTCTTTAGCCATATAAGCAATTTGTTGTGCCTTTTTCAATAGCTTCAATATTGAATGACCATCAGGGTCATTTTTGATAGCTAATTGACCTAGAAGATTGTTCAGTATGCAGATTTAATAGATACCTAATCTAATGATATTCATTTAGTTTAGAAAATTTTGGCTCTTCAGTTTTTTTTTGTTTTTTTTTTTTTTTTGTTGACAAATTGACAATTTGGGATAGACAATAAATAAAGAATCAAATCACCGTGGAATAAAAAACTACGAGATGTTCGCGGAGCAATGTCTCCCGTAGACAGAATTGAGAAAATAATTGACGAATAAAGAGTGGTACCCTAGTGAAGTTTTGGGAGTGAACCTGAAATACAAAAAGAATGAGACTTGAAAGCGATGCTTTTTAAAAACCATGATTGCTTGTCTTTCGATGCTGGTTAAAGTAGTAGTTTTCCAATTGTAAATTGAAAAATAATTTTAAAATTCTTTGAACGAGACGTCACGTTTATATGGCAGTGATTGTGATGGCGTGTGGTGCGACGTCTGAGAAGAATAAAGAAGGCAGACTGATTGCGAATTATTTGAAAAATTCTTGACCCGTGCGTAATTTGCTTTTATATGCTTATATTGAATTGGCAATTGGCGGAGAAGAAGAAGACGTGGTGCAAAATAACGATGACACCGCGTGTCTATATTTCTGGTACTCTTGGGTACCTCTTTATCTAATATGTAGTATTATATGTAGGTACTCGTAATATATAACTTCTCGGCAAACAGCGAGTTCTTTTTCTTTTTTTTTTTTAATGACGGCGATATTGTATATTTTGATTGTTACAGGTGTGGCTTTTCGGCGACTATTTGTGTTCAGTTTGGTTGGCTTTGGACGTGTGGATGTGCACGGCTTCCATTCTGAATTTATGCGCCATATCGCTAGATCGGTACATAGCGATTACAAGACCGGTCGCGTATCCGAATACGATGACGATGAAACGAGCCAAGCTGCTGGTCGGTCTGGTGTGGATCATTAGTTTTCTCATATGTTTTCCGCCGTTGATCGGCTGGCGCAACAAGGTGGTGCAGCCTACTTCGACGTTGGTGTTGGCGCGCAATATACACTTCCTGAATAGCACATTACGGTTCAGCGATCCTTTGACGACGGAGAATAAATTTTCGGCGAATCCGCAAAGTGTGACGTCGTGTCCGTGGGTTTGCGAGCTGACCAACGATACCGGTTACGTTGTGTATTCGGCGTTCGGCTCGTTCTACATACCGATGTTCGTGATGATGTTCTTCTACTGGCGCATCTACGTGGCGGCTATCATAACGACCAAGGCGATCAACGAAGGTTGCCTAACCGTGCGAACGTTGAACAACGAAACGGACGAATCGTACATGACGCTTCGTATTCATCGCGGTCGCGGCTCGTCCGTACGTAATCCGCCGAGCAGCAATAGCGTTTCGTCTTTGCAGACGAGCACGTTTAACAGCGTGGAGAATACGCCTCGTATGCGGTCGCCGGACACGAAATTGAAACGTTCGTCGACCAGGCGCTTCGAGCGCGCTCACGACAAACTGTACGACACGTCGCCGGCCAAGACGCCGGATAAAGGCTACGATAAGGTGAAAATCAGCGTCAGCTATCCGAGCAGCGATTGTTTGAACGCGACGATCAGCGACACGGTTACGAATACGTTGACGGAGCCGACCTCGGCGGCCGCCTCCACTAATAACGCCACCAGTTCGATAGCCAGCTCGTCCAGATCGAATTCCGGTAATTTATACGTGCACTATTCTAGCGTAGATAATAACGTTAGAAGCGTATTTCACCGGGAGCCCGGCTCGCATCTGCGAGTCGGCGGCGGCCGGCTATCCGACACGCCGCAGAGACGTAGCAGCGTCGGCGATACCTTCGTCAAAACCAGACACCTGAGCGAGCAGCTTTCGTCGCCTATACAGAAAGATCTGTCGCCGTCGCCGTCTTGCGAAGATACCGCCAACCAGAAAGTCAAGCTTTTCGGTATCGTCGGAAGGCGTAATTTAAAAACGCACATAAAACGATTCCGCATGGAAACGAAGGCTGCCAAAAAGCTCGGCGTCATTGTCGGCGGCTTTATACTTTGTTGGTTACCATTTTTCACTATGTACCTTATTCGAGCGTTTTGTGATTCTTGCATCCATCCCGTTATATTTTCAATCATGTTTTGGTTAGGTTATTGTAACAGCGCCATCAATCCCATGTTGTACGCTTTGTTCAGCAAAGACTTCCGACGAGCTTTCCAACGTATTATTTATAGCTGCTTTTCCAGGAAATTTAGATTACGCGATTCTAGAAACGCTCGAAAAAATTCCGGCGGCTCGCAATCGGGCGCCAGTAAACGAGCAGATAGATCTCCGTCGTACAACGACTTCCCCTTAAATTCCGTAGTCATTGGTAGTCAACACTCGGATAGCGAACCAACGTCTACCGAAATTAAATAATTTTTTTTTGTTTTTTTTTTTTTTTTTGTTGTTTTTGTTTTACTCTATCGCATTTCCTCTTTCTTTTCCCCCTTATTATTATTAGGTACCTATTATTATTATCGTCATTTTTTGTTTCGTTTTTTCTCTTTTTCTCATTTCCTTCCTACCACCTGTGCCGTTTTTTTGTTTAGGTATATCCTCGTGTGTTTTTTATCCCCCTTCCCAAAAAAGGAAAAATTGCGAATATGGTACCAATAACGGCCAAAACATGCCCTCCGTTAGGGATGTTAAAAAAAAGTACGTTGTTTTGTATCCTCGATTATTTTTTTTATTTTTCTTTATTTTCATTAACTTTTTCTCGTGTTATTTATTAAATTGTTCTATGTCATAATGCATATAGGATGGGGCAACCGAAATCAATGGACGATCTTCAAATTTCAAGGAAAACAATTTTAAAAGGAATTTCAAATTCGTACTCAAATAGGAATGATACTCGTACTCGTATTTTGTCAAATGGCATTGCTGGCGAATAAAATGGGCTGATCCCCTGATCATAGATCCAAATGTTCACCTGACTCGATCTAATCATTGACTTGGATCCGGTCAGACCAAATTGGATCTGGAGAATTTGTGAGCCTAGTATGATCTGAGGTTTTATAAAATCTAATCAGCCGCACAAATTTAGTCATTTTTCTGATTTGATCAGACCTAATCTTTTACTCAGGAACTTTTCAACTTGTGGCGTATAAAAATAAGGAAGGGAGGTCTACTGGGAGCGCACAATGCATTAATTTAACAATCTAAAGCGCTGAAAGCGAAAAAAATGAGAATTTTTTTTTTTAAATTTTTGACCAATGATGAGTTTGGAGAATCAAGTATTTATTCGGAAAATTATAGAATAAGTGGTAGTAAAATGGACCACGTTAGCTTTTTGTTTTCATAAATTTTCACCAAATCAAGTTTTTGTGGCCATAGTACAGTCCCAATTACACGAAAAAAGGCAATCCGCTCGATCGGAGTGTTAAAACGATTTTATGATTGATTATTGTTTTTTTTTTTGTTTTGGGTGTTTATAATTACACGATTATTACACCCGTGGCTAGAAGGGTTTAGATTTAGTTTATTAGGTTGGTGCTTTTAAGTAGGGTTATAAATTTTTGGATTTCAGAAGGGTTATCTGGAATGGTCATTGAATTTGGGTCTATTTGGAGAGATAGTCTTGTTTGCTGTAATTTAGGACAGGTGAATAGTAAGTGTTGGATGGATATAGGTTCATTTTCACAGAATTGACAGGGGGGTTCTACACCCATAAACGAATAAATTTAGCTTGTATGCCTATTTTCCCCCTCCCCCCTTTCCGAGGATCCACCCCCCCCCCAACTTGAAAATCGCTCCATCTCCTTATCTACGGGCTGTACGTAAAAAAATTTCAAACAAAAGTTGTTCCTTGATGTCTTTTCTATAACTTTAGTTATTAACAAAATTCAATTTGAAGCAACCCTTCCCCCTCCAGAACTCAAAAATCATTTCTAAGAAATGTCGAAATTACGTTTTTTTAGATTTATATGGGAGGTACATAGTTCAATAAAATAGCATTGAAAAAACATCCATAAATTGGTGCTTATTTAACATAAATTCCACAGAAATTTTAAAGCGTTCACTCAATTTGATATAATGAATAACAATTTTTTATGCTAAAAACACAATTTTTCAAATAGTAAAATCTTTTGGCCTTTCAATTTTTTAAGCCTTTGATCACGGATAAATACACCTTAGAAGATATTATTTTGGATTCACTTTCAAAAATTCATCCGGTTTATTCCTCATGAAAAAAAGAAATCAAAATTTTATTTTTTATTTTATTTAATAAAATTTGAAACTAAAATCTGGTTTTTGGACTGTTTTCAACTCTCTGTTCACACCGTAAAATCAATTGAAAAAGCTTCCAAAGCCTTTCCAGTACCTCCAGAGAATTTTTAAAAATTTCCCATATCAATTTTTTTTGAAAGCTTATACGTCTCATTTTGATACGTATACCTAGTACCCTATTTTCGACCATCCGCGACATAAGAAGCAGTTTCGAACCGTTTTTACCAGTTCTGCAGCCTCCAGCAGATGTTTAAAAGTTGAAATTTTCACAAAAATGTACCCATTAAACTTGAAAAGTTGAAAATATACTTTATACTCTAATTTTAAGTTGCTGAGTCGATTGGAGATGGATTTCTAGGTGTTCTGGTGCTTCCACCAATGTATTTCTGTCCATATTAATTGGTGCTTGTTGATGACCTATGATCTACTCGCGACCAATTACCCATCACTAATTTTCTAAAATTCAGTTTGTCAAAAAAAATTCAATTTATGACTTTTTTTGCATGATAAGCCTTCAGCAACACGCCCAAGTTATTGCAGGCTGGAAACGGCTTGAAATCACTCTTCATCAACTTATCGTCTTGAAATGGTAATATATAGGGCTAGGATTTTTATGCAAATGCTTGTCTGAATGCGCTGCAGCAGATACCGCATAACAATGTTTCTTTTGCGATTCATGCATTTTTAAGCCGAATAGCAAAATTTTTTAGCGCATAATTTTGCTTTTTTAGACCATAAACGCTTAAAACTGCTTATTTTCAGCAAAAAATGGCCGATAACCGCTTTTTTAGCGCTTTTTCAAGTACTTTAGCGCATATTTCGAAGAAAAACGACAAAAAATCGTTCTAAAAACTCAAATTTTCGTTGTTTTGTCAAAAAAAATCACTTTCAAACTATTTTAGTTGGGAAAAAAAATAAAAACATTTTGATCTCTGATTTTGCAAACGAACATTTGAATTTTTAATCAGTTAGTTTTTATTTACCTAAATCTTGTAATCTGTCACTTGTAGGTACATTATGTTTTTGTTCAAAAATTAAATCTAAAATAAATGATTTTTTATATTTTTTTGATTTAAATAATTCAGTTTAAACTTGATAGGAAATTCAATAGGATTTTTGCAATCAGCTTAAAAATACCTGCATTCTGATATGCCACATGATGCACTTACAAACCGCTTATTTTCGCTTTTTTAGATTTTTTGGCGCATAATTTTGCTTTTTTTGGCCATTTTAACTGCTTTTTATAAGCGCTTAAAACTGTTTTTTTAGCGCATAAAAATCCTAGCCCTAGTAATATATATAGTAAATTTTAGCTTACCAACTTTACTGATTGTGAGTAAAATTTTGTGGAAATTTCAACTTTCAAAAATCTCCTGGAGGCTCCACAACTGTTCAAAATGTTTTGAAACTGTTCCCATTTGATTCGATGGATAAAGAATAGATGAAATACCAAACATCTTTCTAGGTCAATTTGGTGACATTTTAATTTTTCCGCATTTTTGGCCCAAATTGTGATTGGTTTTCAAAAATTAACCAAAAATCGAAAAACTCACTTTAGCATCTGAAATTTTTACTGCTGATGTATTTTTGCGTACTCTTTCAATTTAACATCGTTTGGTTCCATCATTTTCCTGTCAGCTAGAATACCTCCTCCAAAAAAATGAAATAAGTGTGGGTTTTGAAATATGTAAATTATTCTCTCCAAAAATACGATTATATATTGAAATTGGAACGATATTCACGCCTACTCAAAAATAGTTTCAAAATTCTCAAGATTTTTTGGGAAAGAAAAAGAGAGGGGGAAGAGGAAAATTATATCAACAGTTTGATGGACACTTTAAAGCCTCGATCAAAATTTTCGACTTATTTCCTCCAAAAATCATCGGAAAATTCATTCGAGTGTAATGCTTGCTTGCAGTAAGTACCTAATGCAAAAAATTCAAAAATATCACGATACTCTTATCATTAAAGTGTCAAAGGATCGTGATCTTTGATGATTTGTAAAGAACATAGTTTAATTTCTTTCAAATTCGATTGTAAACCAGAATCAAAATAAAAACTCAATTTTCATTGATTTATTTGATTTTTTAAAAACTTTATTGTGCTATCGACAACGTTGATTAATAAAATTATCACGATCTTACCCGGTATCGATACCAGGTCGTCGCATATCGCATCCTTGCCACCCTGCGTATCGTAAGTAATTTAAGGTATGTTTCTTTGATGTTTCCAATAAAATTTTAAAAAATGCATTCGCGCGTAATACCTCCTGATTTTTTTTTCACTGTGCCAGATATCAAATTGTTTTCCTGTAGCTAAAATTTGAAAATTGTTCATCAACTGGATTGCTCCATCCCGTCCTTACTACCTCGAGGAGGTAAATAAATTAAGTAAAATGTGGGTAATATTACATTTACTGACTAAGTATCTACATACTTTGTTAGCTTATAGGCCTACAAAGTTTAAGTACAACAGAGTTATCATTTAGATAACTATAATTGTAATTTATGAATGTGTTATGTTTTTTTAAAGGCTTCTTAGCCAATAAACTTATAATTAAAACCGCTTTTAAATGTTAACACATGTTCATATACGTATGCCCTTACCGTCCTATACTGTCTCTATATGCACACTATTCGCTATTTATGTATTTATACTTCTGCATATTATTTTGGAACGTTTACCTACCTATATTGTGGTTCTGTTTCAACATACTACTAAGTGTTACACGAATTACGAATATTTCCATTCAACACTTCACTACCTACCTCGTGTATTATAGAATTGTTATTCAAATCAGTAGGTTACCTATCTACCCTGGGGAAATCATAATAACAACGATTGCGTCAATTATAACGAAGTTTTTTTTTTTTAAATGGCAAACCCTCGACGCGTACCCTCAAAAGTTGGCTTTTCATTTTCCGAAATCAATGTTCACCTTTTCAAACAATCAAAAGACAATATCGTTTAATGTTTCGGATTCTGTCGCCAATCTCCGATTGCTAGGTAATCTGTTTATGGCATTTTAGTTGAATTTAACAACAATTTATGCATTTTCAATGTAATTTTCAATGTTGAAATTTCTCCAAGTTGAAAATATTTTGTACCAATGTAGACTCACATATAAACGATGTTTTTTTTTTTTTTTGTAATAAGCATGGTGTTATTGAAAAAGAATATTAGTTTATTATGCAAAGTGTTTCAGAATAGGTAGGTACATAGAAAAAGTATAACCTTCTATTCTAAAACTATGCAACATTTATTGAGTCTATGTTGGCATGATTGTCCAATTCGCATAAAGCAATATCATATTTTCATAAAGAAAATTTTCAAATCCAAAAAATAATTTGCGAGAAATAATCATTCTCCGAAGGAAATAAGATCTAACCAAGCTGCGTTACAACGAATCATTTCTGCCATTCAAATTTTCCTAATTATTGAAAAATATGCCCAGCTCTTGAAAGCACCTCGTTTTCTCTCTTAAATTTTCAGTGACCTCGGTCTCACATTTTTTTCCTTCACGAACATCATTGTAGCATTATTACAAGTATGTAATCTATTGAGAATATTTCATAACCAATGTTTGTTCATCGTACTAATTATTAGAGTACGCTACAATTGTACAATGTTTATTTAATTTTTTGAAAATGTTCTTCCTTTTATTTTTTAAGTATCATTTGAAAACCATCGAAGCATTCATTTCTCACATTTTTTTGCATTTGCTAGTCGATATAACGTTGTGAAGTTCTTTCGAAAACATTCCCTCTTCTCCATGTATTATAATGTGAACTTATTCCAGTGGTAGGTCTAGGTATGTGATATCGAACGGGGAAAAAAATGAGGCCATTAAAACTTTGAGATTCGATTTGAAAAATTAAAAACACGTCTATCATGATCTCACACCATTTGTTTGAAAAAATTATGCATATTGGTTCATCGTGAAGGGGAATCAGCAATCAGCGAATACCTAGGTACCTAAATGAATTATTCCGAGTTGGTAATGATCACTAATAATGATTTACGATTTCCTACCTAATTAATTTATGAGCATTTAAAAAAGTAAGCGATGATTTTAAAAGTTATACAATGTAACATACCTATATACGAATACTTATACTGTACGTATGTACAAGTATCAAAATATGTACCTACTCAAATTAAAAGATCTGTAATTTACACTCGTAATACGTGCAATATCAATGTAAAATAATTGTTTACGTTTAATCAATCGTTTAATCTGAAAAATTGCGTGTTACCTGCGTAGTTCGCATATACGCGTACGTACCTAATTCAGTTGTGCTGGCTATAAGTCAACCTATTTGAGAAAGTTTTATCAAAACCAACTTTCAAGTGAACATTTGTTCATTTTCTAAATAGGTACCTACCTACGTATTTAAAATTAGGTCGTCTCCGAAACGCTATCCATCGTGTATTTGTTGTAATGTACGAGTATAATTAATGTATTGGCATTTTCTCACTATGTAACATAATTTTTTTTTTGTATAATTTTGAATTTTTTTTACAGTCTTTCATTATAATCGGAAAATAACACTTCATCAGAAATGTTACCCTATAGATTTAGATCTCATTGTTGTTATTTGATTTGTTCTTGTGTATGGGTATCGTTTTGGAAAACGTTGCGAATTTAAGTTTAGATACCTATACTTGTGTAATATTTGTACATTCGTCGAATACCTTACCTACATCGTTTGTCATTATTTTCTCTCCGTTATCTACTTACATACCTGAATCAAAACTGTTGTACAAAGTTGCGAAAATTGGTCAATTTTAATGCGTAATGCAAATGTAAAGTTTTTGTAATGTTATGAATAAATACTACATAAGCGTACCTAAAGGCTGCTAATTATCTTAGAAATGTTTTTGTATTAAGATATTATACTTAATAGAACTGATTTACGAAACCATTCAACTGAAATAAAATACTTTTTTTAAATGGAGTTTTCTTACTATAAATAAGAAAATATGTTTATCAAGAGTTGGTTCAAAATGTACATACTTTAGACATACTTATTTAAAAAGCAATACCTAGGTACCTACGAGTCTACTTCTTAAAATACCAATTTGACTAAAATATCAGAAATCAAAATGCGACGATTTCTCATTCGTAATGAATGCTTGTGTGAAAATATTCCACGAACAACAATTTTCAATATTTATAATTATATGCAATGATGATTTAAATACCTATACCTCCTAAAAAAAAAATGTGTTACTCTCTTATACAAAAGCAAATAAGTTTTGATAGCAATTTGGCAAAAATATTTCGATTTTGTGAAAAATAAAAAGAAAAAATTGGTGTAAAGTCTCTTCTATTACCTAAAGGAAATTTTTAAGATCGTGGATTAGTTTTTTGTTTGAATGTTGATTATGAAATAGACATTTTGGGAGCTCAGAACTTACCAAGTACATAGATACATACAAAGTCAAAATCCGAAAAAGAAATTGAAAAAATTTTTAGATACAGGGTGTCCAGAAATATCGAGTACCCCAAAGAAAGTTTTTCATTAAAAATATAGGTTGGCAACGTGAAATAGATGCACATGATTGGTGGAATGTTATCTCTCCAGTCCAACAACCAATCATGTGCTATCATTATTATCATTCACTGTGACCAACCAAAGTATTTTAGTAGAAAACTTTTTTAGGGGTACCGATATTTCTGGGCACCCTGTACCTACGTATTGTAGAAAAAAAAGGATTTTCACCAACAAGCACTACAAGCAGCAATCTTGATTACACTTGCCAACGTTTAATTGAACGGAGATTTTATTTTAGTGCATTTTTTTCAAGAACTGGAAAACGTTCTCCATTTAATTCGGAATTTCGAAAATATGTACTGAATTTCAGATTTTTTGACTCAAACGATGCGGATATGAGTTTTCCAAATTTTAAAATTAACTACGAAATCGCTGGAGAAATATGAGATTTCAAACCTGCAGGAATCGATTTTAAAAACGGAGTATTAACCGATCGAATGGGTCACAAACAAACTCCAATCGTAGTGTTATGCGCTAAAGTTGATTGAGGCAGTTTTTATTAAAATACGTTTGCAGCCGAAGGTGTCAAAATGACTTGAAACTAGGTAGGTATCTGAAAGAAATTGACTCAACATGTTAAAATTGGGATATAAAGTAATGTAAAAGCTTTCAAACTTCGTTCGGAAAAATGTTGTGGAGATTTCACATTTCAAATCCTACTCTAGGTTCCAAAAACTTCTCAAAAAAGTTCAAACCCGTTCTCATTCGATCCAGTGCATCGAAATCAGGGTACATGCTACATATGTATGTACATACATACTAAATACCTTTCGTGATTTATTTGGTAAAATTTGTTTGTTTTTTTTTGTATTTTTGTCCCGAATTTGATTTTAAAAAATTATTCATAGAAAATTATTCCAGCACCTGAAATTTTATGGCATCGTGATGAACATTTTTTTCTTTTAAAAAAGGCACTTGCCCCTTCATTTTTCAAGATAGACAACTTATCCATCTTCTGTTTTTTCTTTCGGGACCGGCTTGTAAGTTGTAAACCCTTCATGATCGTCGATGTTCTCTCTAGAAAGGGGACACCTTTCACAGAGTGATGTTTTGCCTCGCAATATCCTTATTAAATTTTGAATCTGTACTAAATTGGCGGTGATTTATGGGAAATGAATACGGTATTACGGGTAAGTACAATGAATCAGTGTACGGAAAATGAAATTAATATAAGAAAACGAGTGACATTCGTTCCGCTTATTACGGCTGTTTATTGACCTAAAGTATACGCTGAGGTAGGCAGAGGCACCTATACTTTTGGTTCATTGATATCGAAGAATTGCGGTAAATGAACGAGTAGCGTAGGTATATGTAAGTATTTGGAACTTGTTTTGAAATAAATCCATCATCCTGAGGTAGGCACTTTTCAACTCGTTGTAACCCGTGGTAGGTATCTAGCTTGTATAGTTATATACCTACGTGATAAAAGTTCATGAATAAAAGTTGAAATCATAAGACTAGCAACTTTTACAAAATTATCGTTGAAATCGCACAAAAATAGGTACCTATAGTTACCTCTCTACAAGCTGCGTTGTTGAAGAATTGGAAGCCGCAACTTTTAATAAAACAGCACTTAACGACTATATCCTGTTAACAAAAAGCCCATGTAAATCAGTTTATGCGGAAAGATAACGTACGATTTGAAATTTATTAGTTCACCGCTAGCGTAAGTATATTCGCACTGCCATAAAATATTTTCAATGTACTTACTTACCGCCGAAATGACTTTTTTTATTGCAATATAAATAATTTGCGAGCAGTAGCAGTGAGATAATTATATGCCTAGCCTACTGGAATGTTTACTTTGTAAGCAAATGATTTTTTTTTTTTTCATTTTAGAACCAGAACCGTATTTTGATCAAATTTCAATTTTTCTTCTGTAATCTGGAGAATTATGGTACATACAGAAAAGTGATGTATTCTGGTGTCGAGTTTCATAGTGTAGCTTGTGTCAACCTTGACGAGTGCAAACCTCATGTTACTTGAATTCTAGTTGACAGATTCGTACATGTCTAACGTATGAAACTTTATTCTTTCAAACAGTTTCGAGTAAGCTGAAAAAAAATATCGAAAAATAAAAGCAAATTCAACTCCAGCCGTGGATTAGGCTTACTTACCTATATTTATTTTCTAGATTATAAGCTGATAAGTACAAGTACCTACCTACATTTGTTGGTAGACTTACGCAGAAATGCATTATGTGCACTGCGAGTAGTCAGCTTACTTGCGTACGAGTAATAAATACTTAGGTACGAGTACCTCGAATGAAATGAGCAGTGACATAATTTTACGGAGGATTTTCTAGACATTGATTTTTTGGCCTGCGATGAGAATAGTAACAGATATCGCCTTTCTACGTACATCTTGAAAGTATATAGAAGTGAGAAATATAATAGGATTTTGCGATGAAAATTGAGGCAAAAATATAAACAACTCGAAAAATGGAGAGAAAAATAGAACAAAAAGAGATGTTATGTGATAGCGTTGATCTTCCCATCACTTTGAAATTCACTTCTGATGTGTTCAGGCTACTGCCTCTGTTTGTACCATATTATTTTAGAAAACAATAATAATAGCGTTTGTTTCCTTTGTAATAACATTTACCACTTAGTATATATAGGTACTCATCGTAATACATATTCGTAAAAAGACCTATTTTTACTGTTTAAAAAAGATTCTGGTTTGGTATACTGAACGCCTACGACATTTAGATGACATGAAATTGAAATAATCCTTCGCCTTACCCATAATTGCAAAAACTGATTTCTGTCAACAAATGAGAAACGTAATTTAAATTACTTTTTCGCACGGTTCTTTATTAAAATTGAAAACGCCCTCTATTGTGAGGAATTGGTAGGATGGAGCTGAGAAAATTTTTAATCACCTTTACCGACGAACAGAAGTAATGACTGGCATATTTGATGCTGGCTTGAAATTTTCGTAGGTAACCTTTGAATTTATAAATTGCTAGTATAGGTAGGTATGTACAATCATTGATTTCAAAGCTTTCGTGTTTCAGAAAACACTGCTTCATGAAAACTAATACTTCAAATGAAAATGTGCGATGATCGTGAAATAATACAAATATTTCTTTAATAAGGTAGGTAGGTAGGTAGGTAAGTATTAGTCAGTGATTTTGAAGCGAATTTTCAACACTATAAGTAAGTCACTATTCCACCTAAAGCAACTGAAATTTCTTCATTGATTATCTTGAAAATACCTCAAGCCTCACAATTAATATGATATCCTTTTATTAAAATTTTGAATCACGATAGGTAAATTATACTTTGCAAAGTGTTGACGTAATAAATGCAGGTTCGGTACCGCTTTATTTCTTTTTATATACCCAAGCATTAAAAATGTAGCTTAGGCATTTATGAAATGATTTTTTTTTTTTATCAATCACGTTAGTTAGGCACTGATTTGAAAATATAAAATTTCAATTTTTAGTTAGGTGCCTACTTTCTTCTATCATTTAACGGCCAACTATAAGATTAAATTCAACTGGCCGGAGTTCCAAGACACCGAATTCGTTAATTCCATTAAGTTTTATTTCACCTTGTACCGCGTCAACGTCACCATCAATCTTCTTAACTGTATTTATTTTATAGCTTGTTTTCATAACACACAAAATGTAAGTAAAGTAATTCTTTTATAGAGGTTTACGCTGCTTTATGAATATTATTTTCATTTTTTGATTTTTCTTTATTCTTCTCGTGTAATATGCCTATATATACTTCATTCAATGCTTCCACATTGAATTTTATATCATCAACGATTTTAGCGTAAATTCTTTTTAAAAAAAATTATTAATTAAATTAAAATAAACCATTGATCGGAAACTTGATACATATTCAAATTGTAGAAAAATAAATCATTCGCAGCAATAAAGGTCTCAACAAGTTATAAAATTTCCATATTTTCAATTAATACTTTGACTAAGTTTATCCGAAAGTTTTATCAGCGAAAAATCATAATTTATATTTTAATTAGGTACGGTTATTTTTTTCAATGTCTTTAATTTCTTTGTCAGTGACTATCTTATTCAAATTAATGAAATGGAGGCAGGCGTCACTTTTGAAAAGAAAGTAGAGTAGGTATCATGTGAAAAACGAGCAGGTTCCGCATTTAAATAGAAATCGCATTTTTTTAGCTTCAGTTTGGTGATTTTTTTTTGCTTTTGCGTAAGTAAATGCAGAATGTTCAAATATATTTATTGAGAGTGAAAAAAAAAGAATTTTCAAGATTTCAGCACAAATTAGGCGTTTTAATACGTAGGTAGGTACCTACTTACTAAGGGAGAAGGGGTGATGATCAATTTTTCAGAATTCAACTAATAATCAATTGGATTTTCTTTTATATCACAAAGCATCTTGTAAAGGATCCTCTCGAGCTGTTAGCTTTCGCTTATTGAACGAGACCTCGATTTTTGGAAAGAGCATAGGTATCCTGAAATCCTCCCCCCCCCCCCCCAATAACAAACAAGAAATGCACGTATTTATTCAGTAAAAATGATTAAAGTTGGTTTTGAAACTATCAACACCTCAACACGCGCAAATTTTGATTTCTTTAGAATTTTTTAGTTTCTCCAGAAGGCAGGGAAATTATTTTGGGCAGCTGAAAATCGAATTGTGACTAATTTTTGATCTGTTTTACGAGTTTATCTACATTTGGACCGATTTCCAAGTGAATCTTTCGAGTATTTTTTGACCAACATTACATAGATATTGATGAGGAAAAGAATTTGAAAAATCAAAAGAGAAAAAAAGGAAAAAAATGCTAAAGAGTCAAACTTGAAAACATTTGATAAGTTTTTGGTTAGGTACCTATGTATGTACCTACCTATTTTTTTTTTCATTTTTGAAAATGGAAACCATAAAATTGGAATCGCTGTAGGTATTCAGAAATATTCCGTTAGTTTTAAAAATGATATCTTCCAATGTTTTGGCCTAATTAATGCGCAATTATTATTCGAGAAGAAAACATTTTCAACGCACAAATTTACTCAATAAAAAAATTGTAAATTTTCAATCTTTAGTAAAATCTTGAAAAGGGACTTATTGGGTCTTAAGAATCTCAAATACTCATCTTTTGGAACTGGACAATTTTTTCAAAACAGCTACTTAGTCAGTAGGGGCTGAAGCGAAAAAATCACGATTTTTTTCGGGTACCTACTCATATCTTTCCTCCAGGAGTACTTCTGGAGCTAAAAAATTTTTTGGGTGGCTTTGATTTCTAAAGGAAGGTCTCTGCTGAATTTGGTCAACAAATTTTTAATTTTTTCCCCGCAATCCACCCGAATGCAGGTACATATCTACCCCGTATGAGAAAAAAGACTATAATATACCAGACCTATTTATTTTTCAGACCCTGTTTCTGGAGTCAGTTCTTTTGCTGCGCCTTTTACCTCAGAACTTTTGATTCGATCTGTGAAAAATTCACGTACTTAAATGGTTTTAAAATGGGTACGTGTGATGAAGTCGACGATAAATGAAATTCAATTTCCAACAAACGAGGCTCCACGAATAAACGTTAACGAAGGCCTTATAAACTATAAAACGTTCATCAAAATTCAAACGTAATTAACACACCACGATATACCTGAAGGAAAGCGTATAATTAAAAATTTTTATTACATTTTCGTATAATATAACCGCAACGTAATAATTTTAGAATATATATCTATTGCGCGCTTTTCTTCTTCTCGACTATAAACGATAACAAAAACAAACTTACGACTATAGTCTGCGATGAAATTCAATATTATGCTTACGAGTGGGTAGTGGGTACCTCTACTCAGAACCTATATACGACTCCAGCATACTCGTATGTACGAAATATACTTTACTTACCTGCCTGGCTACCTGGGTTAATCACAAAAATATATGGACTTGAAAGATTTTGGGGCGTCGGAAGAATAAATTCTTTCGCAGCTGTAAGATCTTATAAATAAAATAGGCACCTGCTTGATTTACTGCAGGCTTCTTGGGAAACAGTGTGATCTGATGATAATGATACTTTTATAGAAGTGTTTTACTGGAAACATTGCCTAACTTGAGGGTAGATTTGCTTAATATTCCAAAAATACCTAACTGGAGATGGGTCGAAAAATTCTCAAAAAAGTTTTCATAAAATCCATTAAAAAAGGGTGATTGATTTCAAAACTGGAAGGAATCTGACTAGCACCAAATTGGTGACATGGCCTCAAAACGAGGTAGGTAGTAAAAATTCCATTTTCTTGATTGAATCTTCGGGGTTACTATTCTTTTGATATGAAATGTAACAACTTTTTTCTTTTAATTTTACAAAAATTAAAAGCACATTTTTTTGGAAATTGAATATATGGGAATATGTATGAACAACTGAAGCTGTCTATTGTTATTAACGTTGCATTTTTTGACTTAGGTAAGTATCCCTTTTGAAAATAAGAGTATGAGGAAGGAAGTGGAATTACAGACCAAGCACAAAATCACTACGTACTTCTGTACACAAAACGTTACAGCTACGAGTTTGCTGGCATGGCACTGTTGATAGCTTTAGCTACATATCAGAGTACTGCACGGTTAAGTTAAAATAGCCGGATAACCGCCGGAGCTATCGGCTAATTTAACTACAGGTTACAAACTGCAGTTACTTTTGTCGGCGCGCGCAACCAGCGGTAAGTTAGGTTAATAACCATACGTTAACCGCATTCGGTTCTCTGGTGTCTCAACAATACATTTTGGTGACTCATCAAACAGATAAGACAGAATCGAACATTACATTTCCGATAAGAGCGCGGTATAATCGCAGGTAGTTTAGTCATTTTAACTACAAAATTATCCGCATAGGCTAACGCTAATATAACTGCTTTTGGATGAGTTATATTTGGTAGCTTACCGCACACGACACCCGACTAACGCAGATAACTTTTAACTATACCGTGCAGGACTCTGCTACATATCCACCCATTTAGCAATGATAGCAGTGTTTAACGAGCATTCAACATTTACCCAGTTTAGTAGGTATGTATTTGTAGTATCAGTAGGTAGGCTTAAGTTGTATTACACTTTTTCCCTAATACCTATAACTATTGAAAAGTTGATTGTATTGAGCGAAAGATACTTTTTCAGTAAATTTATTCAGATCCTAATGTAATATGGTTTAGGGCGATCAACACGAAGTGTCTTTTATATTACATGTCGGAATTTTTGATTTGATATACATATCCTCACTTCCTCACTTACACAAACCAACCTTTATTATTGTTCAATAATGTCCCTTATCTGAACACTCTTAAACTTTCTAAGCGCGAAATCCTCCTCGCTATTTTTGTTAGCTTAACTAACCGACCGACCACGTAAAAAAAAAAAAAAAAAAGTAAAGAAGGGCAGAATTGATAGAAACCATAAAATTCCAACATGGCTCGGTCGTTTTTGAAGCTTGAAACACCATAAGTCCCTATTATTATAGGTACAAGGACTTGTGGTGTTTCGGAAATGACTGATTGTGAGTTATTTTTACATTTCCAATCTTTCTACTCAATTTCCTTTTAGTACGTATCAATTTATCATTCGCGTAAATTCTATCTTAACATTCCACCCCTGCCGCTATAGTGTTGTCGGTGGATAATACTGGATACCTAGACCTATAACCAATCCTTATATAGACGAGTCTTTTTCTTTTTTATTATTTGCCGTTCTAGATGGCCTACGTACGTCTCTAATTACGTAGGTGTGATTTTTGTTTGATATTTTCTCTTTTAAATGGTTGAAATGAAGAATGAAAATATCAAAGTATACCTACAAGCATATTCTACATATTTACCTTTTCTTTATTTAAAATTAACAAAAATTTATATTAAAGTTTATTTTAATGAAATAAAAATTCCAAACTAATTTACCAAATATCTGAATAAGAGGATAGACGCTTAAAAACTAATAAATTATTCAGCAGTTCACTTAAATGGACCGCCATTTTGTACGAATAAATTTTCAAACGTTTTTCTTAGTATATGCAAATGAAAAATTTCCAAATGTTTTTTTTTCCACTTGTAGAAAATTTAAATTGAAAATATAAAGTTACGCGCTTTAGGAGCGATAAAATACGTACCTACAATTCTTACAATTGAGATTTTTTCCCAATGAGCATATGTTACCTGTTTGCAAAATTTTAAAATTTCACAGCTTGCCGAAGGATGAACCTATTTATATACGCAAGACAATCCACAATTTAGATTAAATGAAGGAAAAGTTTACAACGAAATTCGCATAAACGAACCGGAGGTATAAAGGTTAAAGTTTTAATTTAATTTGTTCTCTTGTTTTTACTTAATTTAGTACACCTACCTACGTTTTTCATTTTTCAACTTGTAGATAGGTATGTAGGTCAATAAATGTTTGGTACGCATACTTATTTTAAAATATGTAACTATTTTCTATTTTTCTAGCCAATGTACAATATATGATATTTTTTCAGTTCAGTTCATAAATCGAAAAATAAATAACTTATTGACAGCTAAAAAATTTGGTAGACTTTCAACATGTTCTTTACAATACGACTATTAAGACTTTTGTCATTTTTTTTGTTGCTTTTTTTTTCGAAAAGTTAAAGAGAAAAGTGCGTTCAGAGAAAAGTTGTAAAATGACGTAAAAAGAATGTGGCAAAAAATGTTGGTCCCGAACTTGATCCTATAACTCTCTTTCTCTATTTTACTTCAACATTTCGTAACTTTCTGATTCAAAAAAAAAAAAAAAAAGTGAAATATTTGTTGAAATTAAAATTTTTTGTGGTACGTTTGTCAAATTATTTTTATGCAACGATATATGTATCATTTGAGAACATTTAAATCAATAAGTACCTACTAATCCTGTGTTTTTGGGCGGAAGAGAGCATAAAGAGCTATTTTAAAATTAGGTAAATATCGAAAAAAAAACTTTTTGAACTGCAACAAGAGTGAAAATGATACACGGTGTTTCAATCAGCAAAGGTGAACGACTTCTCCAAAGTTGAAATACCTACGTAGTTAAAACTTGAGAGTTACTAACATTGATTTTGACGCATCTTACTTTTACCTTATAGATACGAAGTACGTACGAGTAGGTCTAAGTGTAGCAAACATTTGCTTATCCAAAAGAAGGACATTAATGGATTAACATGTGACCAAGTGTAGAAGTACGATAGCAAATCCATTACAAAATTTTTACGATTTTCATCCTGTGTACAAATTTTATTTTGAGCGGCGAAGATTTGTAGGTACGATACATAAAGCGCCTTCTTTCGTATATATGGCCTATGCCGAATACGAACGTGTGTACACGTTCGTGCGGAACACGATTCAAAATCAATTCCATCAAAACGACAATAGGAGGTATTAACTCTTTTTTTTGTAACATTGCGGACATACCAAATGTAATAGCTCATTATTAGAGGGGTAGGAGTACGATAAATTGATAAAACTAGATAAAAGATCTATCTAGTACAATAACCAATGAATTATGACCGAAAAAGTTCACTATGTTGAGTTATTGTTGAAAAATAATTTTTACGTACCTATTGCCAAGCTACTTGGAACCTACCTAACCTATGTGTGTAGTACGTCTACGTACCATCAATCGTTCGGACGAATGATCTCTGCGGAATTGGAATTTACGAGTACCTACTGTATTTCTTTGCGTAGAGCGATGTAACAGATTGATCAGATGTGCCATATAGGATGGCTGTTTTTGGTGATGTGATAAGTTCCAAATTTCATTAGGTACCTATTAAGTTACCTTGGGTTTGGAATATTCATTTGTTCAAATTTATTTAAATTAGTAGGTACCTATGTAGTCAGCTACTCGTATCTAGGCTACGAAAGTAAATATACTTACGTATTAGAAAGAGAATAATCTTTTGAACTCATGAAAAGACAATTTGTTTCCAAATTCCGAAAATTGTATACATCGATTTAAAAAAAAATATCAAATGACTAACTTACCATATTAATTATTCCAGAAAAAAATGCTTTTCCGGTCACATTTACATTAGGTACCTACAGTCATTTAAAGGTCAAATTTTGACAATAAAAAAATAACGGAAATAGTTGCGCAAGTGATTGGGTTTGGGCAGCTAAAATTTTAGAACATCTTTTTCTATGTAAGTTCTTATATGCACATTATACCTACCTACTAACTAACAACGCATTTTGAAAATCACTTTCGTTACGTGTGAAAAAAAGGCGTTTTTATCATTAATTTTGAGTGCCCAAAAAATACACAACTTCCCTCGTCTATGTTAAAATTAGACCCCTCAACCTTATTTTACTTTTAATTCGACTAATCAATGAGAATTTCCAGGATAACAAATTCAATTTCTTTCATAAATTCATAACATTTTTGAACCATTTTTTTTTTATCAAAAAGAGAAGCTTTTCAACCGACGGAAAACTTTTCGAACTCGAAAAAGCGTTAAAAACACGTAAATCAATTAAATTGAGGTAGAGAGTTTAAATTTGGTTTATGCATTTTTTTTTTGAACTACCTGCATTGATTGGTTAAATTTTGAGGTATATCTGGGCTCTTTGGCAGATTTTTGCATTTTTAAGTTTTGGAAAAATGTCCAAAAGAAGAGGAAAAACGGAATTCAACGCCTATTTATTGATTTAGTTAGGTACCCTTTTGATTGATTTTGGCTGAGTATGTACGTGTATATTTTAATGCACCCCCCCCCCAATACTTACCTACTGAAAATTTTGAAAACTATAAACGGCTCTTAGAAAGATTAGAAGAATCACTGATCAATTTTAAACTTGAAATGTAGGGTAATTAATCAAATTTCAGCTTTCCTACTTTAACGCGTTCGTAAATTAGGAATTTTTCATTTGGAGAAAATTTCAAAATTGGAACTGGCAAATATCTACTGGAAAGCTCCCTGAACGTTTCGAAACTACCAGAATCTATTTATAGCTACTTAGGTGATTGAAAACAGGTTAGGTAACCAGGTATATTGACCAATTCCAAGGTTTTTACTGCAATTTGATCAAATTTTTATTTTTTCGAAGAATGTCTTTGAATTTTCAAAAACTCGTTAAAATTGAAAAACGATGTCCGGCGTTTACACATGGCTTAATTATGTGTTTTTAGATTCTTCTCCGATTTCGAATCAACTAAATGGATCAAAATGATAAGAAGATGACTAAAATTTTTGAAAGATTGTGAAGGTATACCTATGGTACTTGAAAAGAAACATGAAAATCTGTTTACAATTGTCAGAAATCGTCATAAAATGTATTTTTCATGAAAATTTTATCAATTACACGAGGTATACAGGCCCAATCAAATTTTTGAATTGTTTTTTAAACCAATTTTTGCAACGTGTCACATGATATTTATAAATTCTTAACCATTTCTTGAAATGATTTTCACAAACTTTTCATTGTATTCGATCATTTTGAGGTACCAAGGTGTGTAGATTAGGGTGAATTGCGAAAGAAGTGTCATCGGATTTTGACCAAATTCAGGAGCGACCTTAATTTTGAGTTGAAAATTACCCAGAACAAATTTTAGCACCCAAGATGTCTCTGGAGGGGAAGTACGGGCCGTCGAAGAGAAGGAATTTTCGAAAAAATCGTGCTTTATTCGCTCTAGCTCCTACATCTACACAACCTGTTTTGGCAAAAATGGACAAGTTCCAAATGAAATTAGGCAGTTACTTAAAAAGTCTGCGTCCATCTATGCTATTGCTGTTAAAATCCAAGATCACATTTAGGATTCTAGTGAGCAATTTGAAAACTTCCAAATCGCTTATTTTTAGATAAATTCGTGTTTTGAAATCATTTTTTTCATATTTCAAAATACTGAATTAGGCCGAAATAATGAAATATATCATTCCTGAAATTATGAAGTACATACTTAGGTATTTTGGAACGCTGCAGTTGTGCCAATTTTCTAGTCATTATTGCCAATATCAAAAAATCGAAAAATTTCATTTTTAAAAAAAAATAAATAATGGAAACAGTTTTCAGTTTCTTAAAAAACGATTTACAAGCGAAGTATACTTAGGTAAATGAGATTGCGTTTAATTTTTTTTCAGTGGAAAACGTATACTTACTCAGATACAATTTGAAAGCGCCAAAAATTTGAACGAGGATCACTCTTTTTTCTACAACTTTCAAATAAGATAAATTCTCGTCCCCCTTAGGCAATATTGTTTTGCAATTAGATAGGTACCTATTTATTCTGCAACGAGCAGAATAATGAAGCTGAGATTTAGATTCTTTTCTTAAAATTGAAACAAAAATTGTATACGTACCTTGAGCTATTTTGGCTTCGTCATTTATTGGAAGCATATTTTATAGAAAAAAATTTCATCTTCTTTTCAAGAGAATACCTAAATTTTACCAAGATGCAAAAAATCGCGTGCTTACGCGGTTCTTTCATTTATTATGCAAATGATGAAAAAAAATCAATCTACAGATCGTAAAAGAATTAATCCCCGAGGAATTATTTTTTTAAAATCATTAATTGTACAAATTCTGCAAAATTCGTTTAAACTTTTATCTATAGCTGGAGCAAACGAAGGTATAGTGCGAGGTCATTCAATGTCTCGGTCAATAAAAACTGGTTGGAGAAGACTGGGGAGGTTATTCTATTTCATGGTACAACAATGTGATAACGTACTCTTACGTAATAAGCCGTTGTGCGATTACAATCGTTAAAGAACCAACGTATATTTTTTTCTTAATGAAATATTTTTTCATGAATTACCTAACGTTTTTTCCTTGTCATAAGAGTGAATAATTATAAGGGTGTGAATATTTAATGCTGATTTCAAAAATGGTAAGTTCTTGATTTTCACCTTCCTACATCTTTGAAAGTTATTTTTTGTTCAAAATGACACCTACCTATTCTAATTACATATTTTCATTTCTAAAAATTGCATTCGAATTTAATAAAATTTCTTCCGGTGCAACGAAAACGTTCGCTAATTAGGCATATTCAACCAGAACTTTGCACCCAAACAAAAACCAACATTGAACGGAAATAGGACGAGTAAAAAAATGAAATAGGCAAACAAACAAAACTCGAAATTTACGTCAACTTTGGAAAATTTCAACATGTTGAATCATCGTATAGCTGGTACCTACCATACCTTCGGTAAATTATGTAACCTTTAAATTGAATTGCAAGATCTTAAATACAATTAAAATTTGTAAATTTACAAACTCCTCGTTGTTGTTGACGGTTTCACGAAGGGGAGCAATTTTTACACCACTCGAACTGTCTTCGCGGCATCAGACGGAATTGCGCGACCAAAGAAAAAGAGCACGTTCGGCATGAATTTTAATCAGATGATGTCACATGTTTATTTCATGAGAATTATAAAAAAAAAAAGTCTTTGCGGTTGTGGGTTAGTTGTAGGATAATATTGCGGAAAGCCAGTATGAATATATAATGAACTTTTGGTTTATGTTCTGGAAAACAAGCTTTGAAACGAAAGTTTTTCTTACGAGAGAGCTAACATCGCGCGAAGTTTCGTAGTATTTTTTGAGAAACAGCGAAAATACATCTGATAACAATTTTCCTTTGCATCACATTCGATTTCGAATTCCCCCTTCCAAAGGGAGAAAAAAAGCCTAAATGAGTTTTTATGAAAACTTTCTGTCCGAAAAGCCTAGGTGAATGGAAGAAATCCGAGTTTGGAATATTTTTCTACACGAACTTGTATACGACGCATTCGAGCTTGGGGTACTAACAATTTTTGAGTCGTTTTCTGAGACGTGTTTTCATTTTGTTTCATTTCCCTCCTCCCTTTTTTTGATATGGATATACCTATATTTTTGGATGGAGAGCCTGTCTGAAATTTGAGTAAAGCTGATCTACGTCACGCTGACTTTTAAAAATTTGAAAAAGAATTGCTATGGATTTTTGACATTTGGTACGTCAGACTTTGGAAAATCCGCATAAGTTTCTTAACATAACGCTCGTCTTTGAAAAATTTTGACAAATTGTTCGATTCTTGACATTTCCGATTCTGTTGACTCTGACAGCAGATTTTTAGATGTCAAGTTTGATTTTTAAAAAAATAATAAAAAAAGCAATGAATGACTGAAATTATATCAAATTTTCAAAAATAAATCGATTAATTCTCAATTCTCTAAAATTTAACATGAACTTTCATTTTTTTGCTCAATAATGATCCTTAAAGTATGATTAGTAGATATTTTAGTGAAATTTATTAGGATTCCATGCTAAGTTATACCTACCTAATTTGTTTATTTTAGGTGAAAATTCTTTTTTTTTTAAATGTATGCAAATTGAGCCTTAATATTTGAATCGGTGAGAACAGAAAGGGGCTAAGTCCATTTTCGCATTTTTCAGGAATAACAAAAAACTGATTTATTCTAAAATCAAAAATTTTTGGTAAACATGCTTAAGGACATTGAAAAAGAAAAAAACCCCAAGACACAATTTTTAGCACAGTTTCGAAAAAAAATATTCACGTGCGCCGGCGTTGCTGCTGCCTAAACAAATGGAACTTACACCCTTTCTGCACTCAATTGCCAAAATTTCTCTTGAAATTGCTCGGGCACGAATGGGGATTGATTCTACATCTAAGTACATCACTTAGACTGCTATCTCGTTTAAATTGACCAAAAACCTCTTGAGGTGTAAAACTTTTTGCCGAAGTTGTTAATTTTTTCGTCTTTTTTCAGTACAGATATGAACTCGAATTTCAAAAAATGGTCTTCTCGAAAATGTTAGTTATTTTCAAGGTATTTAAAAAATTCAACAAAAAAGTCATCAATGCGGACCCGGCTCTTTTCTGCACCCAAATACCACTTTCCCGGCAGTTTTGCGGAAATCTTCACCAGTCGATCCGCCGTATTTCAAAACCCACATATCCGTGAAAAAAGAAAATCCGAAATTGTGACTTGGTCCCTTTCTGTTCTCACTGATTCATTTACTTTATTGAGGAAACTATGCCTACACCACTTCAATGCATTGCCATTTCAACAAAATACTTACCACGTAGTCAAATAAAAATATAGGTGGGGTACATTTTTTTTTTGAAATGACGGAAAAGGCTTCAATACTTGGCAATTATTTACAAAATAATTTTGGTATTTTTTTGGAATATCCCCCTCTGCTCTTCATCCTACCATTTCAGAAACCCAAATATCGGATGATCAAAGATCAGGAAATGGGTGCTTATAACGATATGAAGGGAAGAGCCAAGAGGGCTGAGGGAGATGCCACGCACTTCTTCCATCATCACTTTTTCTGTCTGAATTATCATCAGAACAGAATTGTTCACTAGAGTAACTATTGTTAAACTTTGTAAATTTTTTTGTATCTACCTAATTATGAAAATTTTAAATCTAAAACATGATAAAGAAAATGTGAGATTTTCGTATTATAATGCAAACCACCTTATGGCCTTGGCTGACCAATTACGTCTCTTTCGTTCTTTCTTTCTGTTGCATTTGACACTGTTTTCTAAAAAATTTGCACCTTTAAACATACTCGTAGGTATATTTTCCATTGTAACTACAATCAAAATTGAATTTTGAAGAGTGATTGTTGTTGAAATTTAACCATGAAACTGCATTTTCGAACTAATAACAGATTTTTCGTCCCCTATGAAATTTTTGGGATAAGTTTTTAAATTTTTTTTTGCAAAACTCTTGTTCGATCGGGCAATATGTACCTAGGAAAGGCGCAAAATTCACGACTAAAAATTATTTATGAAGATTCCAATATTGGAAAAATCAAAAAAGATTATCTAAGTATTTACTTGCTGGTAGGTATATTTCCTATACCTAGATGTTGATTTTTTGTCCAAATATCATTCAGGCTGATTATTTTTTTTTCAAAGTCAAGATTTTAACCAAAAAAGATGATATTTACTTAAGTATTTATACTTTATTACTCTCCTACCCACAACACAAAATTTCCTTTCTGAATAAGATTTTACAAACCCCAAGCACAATATTATGACATTTAAAAAAAAATGTATTAGATGTGTATCGTAGTCTCCCTACATTTCTATCACAAATACTTTTTTTTTCTTTTTCTCTGTTTTATTTCAGATTTAAGTACTTTCAGTTATTAATATTTATACCGTTTTTCCTTTGATTTTCCCAAAAATAGGAGGTTACCAATATTATTTACCATCTTAGTGTGTTGGTGTTTAAATTGCGAATTTATCACTACGTACTAAAAGCATTAACTTTATTGTATTTTTTTTTTTTTGACTTTTCATTTTTTTCCCACTTGTGACTACCTTAAAGTTTTTAAGTGAAACAAATTCGAATTTTAAAAATAATAAACTAGGAAACAAATGTGAGTAATACCTATACCTATTCAACTACTTGAATCTACTCGTAAGTACCTACGTAGGTACCTAATTATCTACAACAAAATTATACAAATTTTAAATTATTTTGTAGGTACCCTGAAATTTGAAAACCGAGTAGTTCGTAAATTTTTTTCATCTTTCATTATATTTTTCACACACGTAGATGTATGTAATACTTAGTTCTAGGTACTCGCTGAATAAGTTAGCTGATACGAGAATACACGTAATGTAAAACTTGGAGTATAAGTAGCCTACTGAAGGGAAATGAAGATGCCTAAGATACATTAAACGTAACGTTCAATTAATGCTATAAATTTTAATACAGTTAGGAAGTATAAGTGGAATTAAGTGATTCGTTAATGAAGTACTTATATTATCATTAAGATACCATAGGCAAGCAGACGCATGCATTACTCGTATTATTATGAATAATTCATATAGTTCTCACAAAATTTAAAGATATAATTTTTAACGACGCGTGATACTGATAAAACCATTTACCGAGCGGCAAATCTTGGCAAACGGAACGATAAAAACTGCTCCATTCAATGACCGCGATCAAAGTTTAGCTGTAAATCATACCAATGTACGATACGATATGATACAGCCTAGTAGAAAAAAAATCATTGTTTTCTTCCATAAAAATCGATTTATTCGTACAGAAGGCTTCACAACGTGGGATATCTTAAGAGTAGTTAAAACATAAAAGTCTTTTCATATGTGACGTACGTTTGCAGTTTTGTTTTCTTATTTGACGGTATTCTTAGAGATGTTAACAATTTCTAAGGTTCATGATATGGTTTGATTTCTATTAAAAGCGTTTCAGTGATGTTAAAATTTTATACGTTTGTGCTTGACCGGTTTGCTATTCTATTTTTAAATTATTAACATACTTCTTTTTTTATATCATCGTTAGATCTAATACCTAGGTCTAGAGGTAGGTAGATATAGGTATGTAATGTACTGTGTACCAAATATCAAATAACTATATTAAGTTGCACTGCCGTATACCTACGTTGAAGTGTATGAAAACGTAATCGTAGTTTTTTTTTCTATTTAGAGTCGATATTTCGAGAAAAATTCATATACCTACGTGTATTTTTTTATAAACACGTATTTTCCTCCTTATATACTCCGCAGATATATTTGAAAAGACTTCCAATTTTTTGACAAAAAAAAGTACTACTTTTATACTCTGTTATAGGTGCTAGTTCGCGTCTTTGAAAACTCGAATGGTTTACCGCAGCAGCAGATGTTCTATTCAGTGATTTTTTTTTTTTTTGGTCGAATTGAATCGCCTGTCGTATATTCAAAAAAATAATGTTTATTCTGTAAGAAAATGCGAAGAATTAAGTCTTACTTTGGAAGAAAGCTCGAGTACATTAAGCAAATAAAAAACCGAGATCGTCGAAAAACAATTTTTCCCCCGACTACCTATTTGTATATTTAGCAAGCTGACCTACCTACCTACCTATTCACACTGCACATTTACGTGATTACCCTTTTGTGTTCTAATAATTATTGTTCTCTACTTAGGGCCAGAAAAACCAACTTTTTTCACAGCAACAATTTACAAATAAACTTTATCCTCGCTATAGGCAGTTTTCGTTGTAAAACTTTCTCGTCTTATATTAAACAACTTGTAGGTAATGCGAAAACATTAACGGCAAGAACAAGCATCTATCGAGCTGTTACTTCCTTCGATGACATAACATTTGAATGAAAAAAGATGTTTGCTAAGTATTCAAAAAATCTCATTATCTCCTCGATATACAATTTTCACTTGAATTTTATTTTCAAATCGAAACCATACATCGATGCACAATAAGAATTGTATGAAAAAATCCTGTAAATATTTTTTAAGTTTCAAAGTTTTAATGATTCAACAATTAATCGAAGTAGGTACAAGAAAACAAAGAAAGTTTTTAAATCTTTCTGCAGGCTGCAGAAAAAATATTCGTAGAAATTTTGAAATTAAATGGGTTTGAAAGATCTGTAATGCATAGAAGAAGAAAAAAATTGTTAGTTTCTCAACATGTAAAATTTTTGTATCCTCAAAATCTGTGATGAAATTTTTGTTTTGTTTTTAATACCCTATTGCTGAGAAAAATATAATACACCATTCTTCATCATTTTTGATAATTTTTTAAAAAGATCAAGTTAATACAGCTGTGCATGTTGAAAAAGCTGTGAACGTTTTTTTTTTTTTGAATTTTCAGGGTGACCAAAAATCATGGGTGGTTTGGTCAAATTTATCTTGAAACAATGTACTTAGGAGGTACATATCGAAAAAAATGATAAAGTTCTCGCCATTCAACTTTCAAAAGAAAATTGTTATAAACGTCATAGACAGGTATTTGAAAAATATAGCGAAAAATAAAAAGGAAACGAATCAAAAGAAAAGAAAAAAACCTTAATGAATGTTTGATTATCATTTAATAGCTTCTTTCCGTGCAAGAATGAAACAGAATGAGCGATGGTGTGGGCTGAAGTCAAAACTTGTCTTGCTTTCTATCAAAATTATAAGAAAAGAACAAGCTAGGTAGGTATAGTAGGTAGTAGGTAGAGGTACTAGGTATGCAACTTTGTTTACGTGAATTATACTCGTACTTGTTGGATTATTGGCGGGCGTTAATGCATGCAATTTGACTGTCGTTATGGCAATGTTAATATTTTCATTTGAGTTTCAAGGTATAACATGATGCACGATGTAGGTACCTGCCTATAGTACATATTTCGAAAACCTAATAAACTGTAGCTTTTATTTTTTTGATAATGGAATTTATTTTTTTCATCCCCGAATATTTTTACTTCTGAAATAATCAATTGACACTATGCAGATTTAGGTAAATTTTGATTTCTCGATAATTTCTTCTCCCTTTGATGTACACCTGTCTTTTTTCAGATCCTTTTTCTTCTCGCATTATTAGTCGTAGTAAATGCGAAACCGAGCCTATATCATACCTATCCCTCGTACTACGAACAGTATGGAATGCAACAACCGAATTTATTTCACAGCATCAAAAGTCAGTTTCACGCGCAAGATGAATATGGTCAATATTCATACGGCTATAATGATGGCTTAAGTTCAAAAGTCGAATCCAAAACAGCTGACGGAATTACTCATGGCTCATACTCATACGTCGATTCAAATGGCATCGTTCAAAAAGTGAATTATGTATCAGACGATGTGAATGGATTCAGAGTTTCAGGGTCAAATATTCCGGCTCAGCCAAGTTATCAATACGATGAAGATGAAGATCAAAATGAAGTAAGTAGCAAGTACATAGGTATGAACAATGAACGCAGACTTCAAGTAGATTTAAGGAAAATACACCACTGCTAAGTAATGCACATCGTACTTGGATTAATTTTTAACGGAGAAAAATTAAATTTACATCCGAGAATTTGATCATTGAATTAAAATTTTTTTCCATCAACTGTAATTTCAGGTGATCGTTGAACCGAGCGAAATAAATATCGCGGTACCTTTGGCGATGTCAAGTTCGGATTTAGAGCCAGTAGTAACGCCCGTCAAGAAAAATGCAACAGAGCAGACTGTCTCAATAGAACAATCCGCAAAATCAGTCTCGTTATTGAGCAAAACTGGGCCAACAATTTCTACTTTAGTGCCTACATACACTTATGACCAATCTTCTTACAACCCTTATTCGCTTCATACAAATGAACTCGGAGCGATATCTGTGGGTTCGTTGGGGTTTTACAATGTACCAGCGCTATCTCCGGTCTATGGGCAATTTCATTCGCAGGTAGATTAATTTGAACTATCGCAAGTACATTATGTAGTATGTAATGTACATATATGTACTTGCTTAGCTATAGATACCTATAAGTACCGCCTAAAGCGCATTTATCAACATGACGTGTACCACGATTATCCAATTTGAATCATAAAATGAGGGACCGCTAATGAAAGCTTCAACAGGGTGAAATAGATGCATACCTTGGTATTTGAAGGAACAACGATTTTAAAACTAATTTTGGTGGTTATTAAAAACTAACAAAAAGGCATCATGATGAAGACCTATTTATTAATTATTTAATTTGAAGGAAACCAAAGAACCTTTACAAAATATAAAGTAGACATTTGATGGGAAATTTTGTAGATTTGATAGCTATAGTGACTGGAGCACACTTGGGCTCATTACAAAAATTATTTATGTATTATTTTATTTGTTTTCAGGATGAGCTGGGACAGTACAGTTACGGGTACTTTGGTGGCCCATCCAGCAAAGTAGAAACAAAAACATCAGATGGTATCACGAGAGGAGGGTACAGCTATGTGGATGCAAATGGAATTTTGCAAAGAGTTAACTATATTTCTGATCCAATAAATGGATTTCGCGTGCATACGACAAATTTCCCTGTAACAAATTTCGCACAGTCGACTTACTATCCGTCCGAATATCAATTGCCTAAATTTAATTTATTATCTAATCAGAAAACGGAGGGGTAAGAAAAAAAAACTGCCAACGTTTCGTTTATAGGTATGTACTTGAAATTAGGTAATTTTGCATTCGTGATTAAGGTAGGTAAGTATTGTTTTGTAGAATTCTCGACTTTTTTTTTTGTTCTCATCGTTTGAAAAAAAAATCATAAATAATATAGTTTCCTTAAGAAGAAAATATATTATACTTATCTAAGCCTATACACAGCTTAGTGGCATCGTGACATAGAACACATTTCAATAAAAAATTACCACTTGTACAGAAAAATGTATTTTACTTCACTCGAAACAAACAAGTAGATTTTTCAACATTAACACCAATTTACGATACTAAAACAGTAATGACCAAATCATATTTCTAAGTATTAGAGAGCCTTCTATAATAAAATTCCTCTTGAGAAAAATCAATACTGCGGAGAAGAGAACTTTTTTTGAATTTTTGCTTTTCTTATTTTAAAGTGATATGATGGCATCTCAATATAAATTGACCGATGCTATATAATACCGGCATACTTACCGACTGTAAACGCGGGGAAACCAGAATTGAGTATTTTTCAAACTCTGTTTTTACAAGGGCTTTGTCAATAAAAATATAAAATTGAATCGAAACACATGGTAGAGCGCTTTTTAAAGCTCGATAAAACGAATTATTTATTTCTGTGTACACACATTGTTCAAAATGCGAATTTCAACACATCCAAAGTGACCACCAATCGAAAACAAATGTAGACCTATTGAAAATGTTTTTTAAAGGTGGGCCCAAGTACGCGGTGAAAGCGAAAGATGTTTAACTACGATACGTACTTTTAGGAAGTGGTTTACCTACATTTTAAGATCTGTTTTCTTGGATTCTATACTTTCAAGTGATTTTATTAGGTATTTTCAATGAATTTGAATAGAAGATACCATCATAGTGCAAGTACTTAGTCTTCCTCTTGTCTTGCTTTAAAACGTCAACTTTTGAATTCTCAAAGAAATACCTACCCAACAAAAAAATTGAGGAAAAACTGCCATGGAACTGATTTTTTTAAAGGGTTTGAATGAGCTCATCTAATATGATGGAATACATTTAAATTAACCACCGAAAAGAAATTTGAGGACAAACTTGGATGCAGGTGGAGGTACTTACGCACTAAACAATCTAATTAATAGGCAGGTATGGCGATACAATGTACGGGATTAACGATGATAACATAACGAGGAAAATGAAATAGGTAAGCGTAATATTTTTTCGATACGCCCTCTTGGATGTGCGTGATAGCATATAATTTATCTAAAAGTTTTATTGGGAAAACAATGAATTATTGGGAACATTTTTTTTCAAAATCATATTCTGGATTTAAAAAGATTCACTGCACCTTGCTATAAGCACGTAAGTTGTATTATTCACAGATAATTTTCAATTTCCAGGTACATATTACCAATAGGTAGGTATAGATACCTGTATAATGTTTCAGCGATGAAGTTTAGATTTTTCTCGCGAAGAGAAGGAGTTCGGTAACTTTTTTACATAGTTTCAGCAAAGTAAGTAACTAAACAAAGAAAACTCTCAAACTGTCGGTTATCATATGATTGATTTATTGAGAAAAAAATACTTGTTCTGAATTTAAGAAACATAGTAATGGTTGACAGTAAGATTTGAAAAAAATACTCTCAACAAATTCTGTTATGAAATCAAAATTTGTAAAAATCACGTAACCTTTCTAGTACTATTTAGGTACAAGTACTTAATACTCAAAATAACTCAATGATTCATTCATTGTGAAAGTTATGTGATCTCCAAGTATAATTATATTTTGTTTCAACTAAAAAATCGTTATGAGGTGAGATTTATACAGCTCCAAAGTCCTACATGTCCTTAATTTTTTTTTTCATAAAATAAATTATGGTCTCGTAAGTTTGATATTGGGCAAAACTTCATCATTCATAGATAGATTGAATTCATCATAGTTTCAGTGAAAATTTGAGTAAGAAGTTGTGAGTCTGCAACCATGAGTACAACAGTCCTGCTCTTGACACGTACCTTTCAAGTTTTATGTACAGAGGTATAGGTACATACATACAAAATAGTTTGTCATAATTATTCCTGTTGTCCTGTTTCAAATCTTGACTGCTTTTTGAGTTTTTGATTTGACTTTTACGAGTAAAAAAATCAAAAGTGATCTTTACCATAGAATAGAATCCAAAGAAGAAAGTAGTCTAGTTTATGTATTTGGTAAGGTCAATGATCCTTAAATTTTTCTTCATGTACTTACACATTTTATTCGATTTTTTCGGATTTTTTGCATGATGGCATTTCACAAACAGCTAGGTAAGTGTACAAGTAGGTACATGAATTGAACTGACTCGACACATTTCACAGTCGATCACTGGTTAAGCTCAAATTATTATAAACTATAGTCTATTTCAAAGAGTGATATCCATTAAAAATGAATAAAATTTAACAAATTTATCATTTTTTATTCATCCTTATTACTTATCTAATTAATAGTTCTTTATTATAAATTAAATTACGAAAAAATTATTTGTTAATTTGATCACACGGTAGCACTGAATAACGGATCAATCCCAACACCACCTATAGTAAAAGGCCTGGGCGCACAAAAAGGGCAACGTCGCAAGGAGGCTGAGACTTACATGGTGTCTTATGGGAAAAGCACCGTTTTCTTGTTTTTCGCGAATTTTTCAAAATTTTGAATGGGCACATGGGTGTTTAAGGCATGAAAAATGATCTATTTTTTACGCTCTACAACGTCATCTTTCATTTGAAGCTCTAGCACTCATCAATCAAAAGATATGAAAGCTCAAAGCTCAAAAATCACAAATACCGAACTTTTGAATGAATGTTTCTCAAAATTTTGATCGAGCACATGGGTGTTTGAAACATGAAAAATAATCTACGTTTCACGCTCTACAATTTGGTTTTTTCCCGAAAGCTCTAGCATCAATAGATCAAAAGTTAGAAAAAAGCTCAACTTTGAACTTACACAACTTTTGATCTATTGATGCTAGAGCTTTCGGGAAAAAACCAAATTGTAGAGCGTGAAACGTAGATTATTTTTCATGTTTCAAACACCCATGTGCTCGATCAAAATTTTGAGAAACATTCATTCAAAAGTTCGGTATTTGTGATTTTTGAGCTTTGAGCTTTCATATCTTTCGATTGATGAGTGCTAGAGCTTCAAATGAAAGATGACGTTGTAGAGCGTAAAAAATAGATCATTTTTCATGCCTTAAACACCCATGTGCCCATTCAAAATTTTGAAAAATCCGCTAAAAACAAGAAAACGGTGCTTTTCCCATAGTACACCATGTAAGTCTCAGCCTCCTTGCGACGTTGCCACCTTCGAGAACTTTTTCTGCGCCCAGGCCTTTTACTATAGGTGGTGTTGTCAATCCCCCATGCGCGAATTCTTGCTCGTTTCATTCATAAAAGCGACAGTGACCATGTAAACAAAATAAATTCGTAAGTATTCTTATCGAAAACGAAGGTTCTACTGATAAAATCCAGTGAGGATTCGTTAAATCCGAAGTGATCCTACGATTTCAGAATAACGAAGGTTTGTTTAAAAAAAAATGTACAATGAAATTACATTTTTAGTGATAATAATATACGTATTGGCGGAGCTGAAAGGTATTGATTGTTCTGTTGGCGATACTTATCCAACATATCGGTCGTGTGTGACAGAATGCACGAAAAGCACCTGTGAAAGTGGTAAGTAAAAAACAGCAATGAATTATTTTATGTTTCGATTAAATGTTAATTGTTTTAAATTTCCAGATGGTATCAGCTATGTATCTACCATACGGATTAAATGGTACTTGAGGCTGTTATGGAACTGTCGCGATAATTGCGAGTATGAATGTATATGGCCCATGGTTAGAATTTGTTTGAAGAAAGGATGGGAAATTCCTCAATTTAGTGGAAAAGTAAATTTCGTTATTGTTGTTGTACATTCGAAATTGTCGTACAAATTTCTTAGTTTTCTGTTTCATTTTTCCAGTGGCCATTTATACGATGGTTAGGGATGCAGGAACCAGCATCGGTGATATTTTCCATTCTAAACTTAATCAGTAGCATTTATATGTACAATCAGTTTCGTAAAGCGGTCCGAACTCCATTCACTATGTACTGGATTTGGACGGTATACGCTGGTGTAAGTACTATCAATTTCGATGTTGGAAATGCATTGATACATGAAGATGTAAGTTGAATGAAATTTGCTGTTCATAAAGGTCTCTTCAAATGCGTGGATTTGGTCTGTGGTGTTTCACATTCGTGATATTCCATTTACAGAACGTATGGATTATATCAGTGCATCAACATTGGTATATTATACGTTTTACGCGTTTGGTTACAGGTAAATAGTTAATTCGACATAATCGTATTCTAATTAAAGATGAATTTATTTACATGATGTTTTTACTTATGCAGGATGATTATTTTTCAAAAACTGTTTACCAAAGTTCTATTTGTGTGTGGCTGCTTATTTTTTTTCGTACAACATACATTGCATTTAATCATGAAACCTTTCGACTATCATTATAATTTCGACACGCTAGTATTTGTCGGTAAGTATTTTCAAAATGTGCGTTTTATTCCTGCGTACAAATACCTACTCGTAGATTGCATTATTTCCATCATTGACGCTTTCGTTTTATTTTTAGGAATATTAACAGGTGTAACGACCTTACTATGGTGCCTTTGGAATTGGAATATTATAAGTCATGTAAAATACGCCACGATTTATGTATCCTTAACCACCATTGTAGCTTTACTGGAAGTTTTTGATTTTCCTCCAGTTTTATGGGTATTTGATGCGCATTCCATGTGGCATTTAGCTACCGTACCATTACCTTATTTTATATACAAGTAAGTCATCAGTCACGAAGTAGAATACTTACTTTTTCATACCTAAAGTAGTACTAATGTGCGTCAATGATGAACTTCAGGTTTGCAATTGAAGATTGTCGATATTTACGAAGACATACTCATAGATCAACTGTGGCCACAGTTGGAAGGTCATAACTACGGCCATTCGGTGCTTAAACTTGGATTACGAAGCTGGTTGTTGAAAGAAAAAATAATAGAGTTGAATTCTGTGATAAATAAAGGTGATTTTGGATAAAAGTTCATGAGGAAAAAGTTAATCTGAATTTATCTGGCACCAAATTTTCTAAAACAAAAAACTACTTACTTGATTTTGTATATGTACTTTGTATAGTGTAGGTACTATGTATTTATTCTCAATGATCAATTATTAACTATGATACTCTAGTGTTTTTTTGCGCTCATGACATTTTTTGCATTGAATTTTATACTAATGCCGAACTTATCGAAAATTCATTTCGTTTTTTGTATGATGTAAAATTGCTATTTTTTTATCATTATTACCTTTTCATTTTTTTCGACCATTCTTATGTTTTCAATTTTTAAAACGTAGTGTTACCAAAGCAGTGCTGATCATAAGAACTTTTTTTTTCTGATGTTCTTTAGATGTTATAACTTATTCGCTTGACGTTGTTATTTATGAATGAGATATGATTTCAAATCATATTTTTTATTACCAGTTTTGTTTAAGCTCAGTTATTATCATTATTAGTAAATTTTTGTTATGTTCAACTTGGTTATTCAGGTTTCGAAAATATTTTAAACTCAAACGTTCTAATTTATGTTCATTTTGTTTTATATTTTTTTTAAATGACTCATATAACTTTGGGTAGCTTAAAATAATTCTGAAAAATTTTCCATTAATGATGAAGCTTCATTTTGCAATATGAAAATAATACTTGTATGTGTAATCAGTACCTAGCCTACAGATGAACATGAACTTGAAGGTTTAAAACGATCTCTGTTTCCTCTCTGGAACAGTCTTTTTATTGCAAATGAAAACGTGTTATTAGTACTCTTTATTTATTATTTTTAACTATTAATACTTTCATAAAAATGAACAAATGTGATATGTTTATAGCATCCCTGATGTTGCAGCGTTTTATTGAATTTTTATTGCATTTCTTGTTGTTTTAATTAAATTCATATAATTTTTTGAATGATCTCGAGTATGAAAAAATGTTTTCATTTTAGGTATTTTGAAAGAGTTGTCATTCAATTTTTTCAAATTTTGAAAAATCTGCAGCATTTATTTTAAATTATTCAAACTTTTTAGCTGATTTTTTTGTGCTTTATTATTGTAATAAAGAATTTTCTAGCTACCTAAATTTGATATTTTTCTTTTGTCTCAAGTCATTTCTTACATATTGATGCGAAAACAAGAATGATGGTATTGATAACAGTACCTACAATGTAGTGCAGTAATTGTCACACGAATGTAAAGAAACTTAAATTGGAATGCGTTAACTGTGCTTCATACAATGGTTGGACAGCATAATGAAATTCAAATTAAAAAAGTGGGTGCCAAGTATTTATAGAGTTGGGCACATTATGAAAATAATGCGGTGTGAAAAAATTTCTTCATCTATAAAGTAAGTTCCTTTCCACTTGAAGCCATTTTAAGGGGAAAACCGGACCAAATATTTTAATTTGCTTCGTTCAATCAATGTCCTTTTCTCCATTAAAATTCCCATATTTTTTATTTTTTTCGGAACTGAAATAGAATTCACCAACAAGAAACTTTTATTATTACCTGTAAGTTTATGAAAATTTAAAAATGTATGATGACCCGTATTCAGAATCAAAATAAGTCGAAATATGACCTAATATTTAGATCTACAATTCTACAAATGATTAGTTAAGGTGTATGAGAACTTCTGAGTGTAAGTACCTACGTAACCTAACGTTTCCAAAAATTTCTGTAGACTGAAATTTCTAGGTAGGTACAAAGTACAAACCATGTACAAACCTTTTTTCTTTAAAAAAAAAAAATTGAAACACAAAATCACAAAAATAGCTTTATGTTTCGTTTCGATTTTTAAATTCAACTTGTTGAGCAACTTCAGTCTTCTTTAAGATATATTATTTTAGGCTTATGGCGTAGTATAAATTTAATAAATCAGAGGTACGAGTGTTTTTTTAAAAAATTATACTTACCTACTAATACACATACTTCTCCCAAATTTGAAATAGGAACATCATCATGAATTAATTACGTATAGTTTTTGTATAGTGTAATGAGATATACTTTGTGGAAAATAGGGAATATGCACCTTGCAGCGGGGTAAATTTTCCAAGCGAACTACGCAGACGTATTTTATAACAATGTACCCTTGCTTTTATGTTGAGCGTTGTATTTTGCAGTTAACGTTTCTCTGATTTGCATTGCTTACAACTATTTCAGAATTTCAGTCAGACAAAACAATTCTTGGTAAGTAGAACAAACTTTTTTAGGTTCTTACAGTAAAATTAATAACAATTTGGGCTGTAGGGATTTTTATTCGAAAGCCATACAACTCCGGTACAATTAATTGTAATATCTGAATAAATGATCTCCCAATGAGTAAATTAAGAAATATGTACCTAATTTACCTGGGTATTTATTGAAGTTTCGTAATAGAATTTTCATAAAAGGCAATTATACTCTGATTTATTCCTTCTTTTTCGAAGTACTTACGTACCTTCATGTAACTGGAAAGCAAATAGTTCTCGAGCATATCTTTCGATTAGCTGAAGAATTCGAAAACGTACGCAGAGCGCGCGCATTAGGATTGTCTGGGCGCGAATTTTTCATCTACACTTGCTCCTTAATGGTACATTTTATCCAGGTGAATTGTTCACGTTGTGCGGGAATAATTCAAATGCGCATGTTTCCAGCTCGAGATACTTACCTTGATGAAATTTTTGTAGATAGATTGAATTTGTGCAACGCACAATTGTATATTACTGCTGATTGTGGTTTCATAATTAACTTGAACATTTTTTTACATTATAAGGAGTTGTTTGCGGTGAAATATTGATACATACGTGTCGTAATGGTTGCCGAGTTTTTGCCGTGAATATGAACATGTAAACAAAAAAGTATAATTTATATTCTGAAGGAAAAAACACCGATGGTAACACATTCGATTTTTTCTAGTTGAATACCATTAAGTTATCATGATGGAGATGAGATTTAATATTACAACCAGTGAATATGGCGACGTTAACGAATATCAAATCAAACAAATTGTATGCACTGCAATCAATAACATGCTGTGGTATTTTATTGAAATCGCTATAGCCGCAAATTTAATTTTTTTTATTCTTGTGATGGGATGCATGTACTTTTGGAAACCTCGTCCCCACAAACAGAAGTACGTAATGAAAATGTTATTTTGCGATTATTACTATACGAGGGCATCGTGAAGTACCTATACATAATTAATTTTTGTTTGATTTTTCCAGCTTAAGCGTCGAAGCAGAAAGCGAAATCCTAGATGATTCTATCAAAGAAATAGAAATACATGGAACTGAATGGAAACCCCACGCCGGGTTTGTTGCTGAGGCTCCATACGGAGAATTTGAAGCTCCTCCATCGTACGATGAATTGATAAATCAACCGACCACTATTTCAATTGCAAATGATAATAGTGATTGTACTAGTTATGTGTTTATTAATTTTAATCCGTAATCATGTAAATGTGTATTTTTATTTAATAATACGTCGAATTAAGAATGATGGTTTTCAAAAAGTCATGCATGAATATCCCTCTCCCATAATCCTTTTCAAAATACTGACATGATCGAACAAATATCAAGAAATTCGCGGTAGCCTAAGACCATGACGAACCTATTATGTAATGAACTACATACAAAAATGTAATCAGTGTTTGTTAGAAATAATTCGCTAGCAGTCTGATAACTAAACATAAGTATATAGTCTAAAATATTCATCGATTTTGTATTAATAAATTCGCATTTATTACAATAATTAGGCTTTTTGTTATTGTTGAGTTTAGGCTACTCTTTTCCACAAAATCTGCAACGAAGAGTGCATTTCAATAATTAACATAGCATATGTACATACGATCATTTATTTTTTTTTAACAGGGCTGATATACTTAATTACAACAGATGAAATAGAATAACTACGAACGTTCGACTTTTATTTATAATATGGAGTACCATCGGGATGATAATTTCTCTGTTTTTTACCAGTTCCTACTGGTCCATGACGACGTTCCCATAACATACGATGTTTTTGCTTCATAAAAACTTTACGCGCGTACTGCGGTCCTTGACCAATATCACCATCTAGATAAAACAAAACAGTTTATTTTTCAACCATCGACAGCATTTGATATGTCCGGATAATACGCACATTTTATAAACCAATTAGTTTCGTTTTCTCTGTACGCGTCCAACAAAGGACGACATTTCTCTTTTTCGTGCCCTTCCCAGAGTACACATTCATCAAATCGGGCAAACAATAAGCTGAGAATCTTAGAATCAACTTTCCTGAAAAACAGACATGGTTCAAATTATACAATCATGTAAGGTGTCTTACTCAAGTGCCAATTCAAATGCTATTACATGTCGCGAATAATTTGCCGCTCCGCTTCAAAATGACATAAAGCATCATAATCGTAACATTGATCAATTGTGGGTACTCTTTGATATTTTCTGTGGTACCAGTAATAGGTTTGCTGATTTGGTGTGATTAGATTTTCTATACAAACATCGTAACACATAAATAAAACACTTCTCAAGATAATAATTGAAATTGAACTGACAAGCAGTAAAACTATGATCAGAACTTACTTTTCAAGTATATCATAGGCTGCACGAACACTTTCTGACTCAATAAAACACCTTTCTCTATAATGTTTCGGGGAGGATAAGTTTCCCAGTCGCGGTGAAGAAGAGTATAATTCTTACGGTCGAATTCCGCCATCGTTGAAGGTGAAGTACTACTCTATTTCCCAACAAATTGTCTTATTATTTTAATTTAATGTCTACTCGAAAAGAATTAGACTACTATAAGAATTAAGAAAAAGAAATAAGAAATACTTGACGTTACTTCCTTGCCGTTGCCCTTTAACATTATCAATTTTAATTCCAAAATTTTATTATCAGTTCATCAGCACTGTTGTTGTTGTTGTTGTTATGGTTGAACGTTGTCAAGTGCAGCATGAAACGACCATTCTGAAGAACTCATTGAATTTCAAAAATATTTGCATAAATTTATCTCATACATTGCATCTTTTTGATTACTTGAAATTCAAATCAAAGACTAGAGATTATAAAAGCATTAACATTACTAAATCAAGGTTATTCTTTGTTAAATTAAATAATTAATTTATTGTTTGGAATGTTTGGATGTTTTGTTTTTTCTGTCTTTTCGGTTCATTGTTCAAATTCTGAAAATGTGTTTCATATTGTTAAATTTGGCAACATCGCTGATTAGGCGCAATACTTTTCAAAAATAAAATCCATTTTTTTTCCAAACTTTTTGAGAAATTTTGAAAACCGAAAACGCGGAAAAGCGCAACTTGTAATTTTTGTTCAGTTGCTGTAAGATTGACGGTTACGTTGTGATTTCAGCGAACTTTCCTGCGCTATTTCTTTCTTGAGTGTAATCCACTTTGCAGTTTTGTTTCATATTCAGCTTTCAACTGAGCACGTATCCTAATCCAGTGCACTGCATCATCTGTTCGATCTGTCCAACTAGAATGAGAAGATATTCGTGTGTGGTCAGTGGTGTGTTGAATATTCATTAATCAGCTGTCCGGTAAGTAGTGGCATTTTATGCTTTATTTGATTAATTTAGAAACTACCTCGTATTATTTACGTAATGATTGTGATGTTTATTCAACTGAATAACCCATAACGGTCGGATTGAATGCCTACACAGTAAATTCGTCTTCTGTCATAACACGCGTGACATTATGTGTTCTAAGAACCGAACAATGCTTTGTACAGGTTTACTAATTTCTCGTGAGAAGAGTTGACTCGTCGTATCAATTGTAGTTAGAAATGAAGTTTTTGTTTAAATTTATTATATTTAAAAAAAATCTACGCAGATATGCCAACAGTCGTGTATCTCGGTACCTTAGCCATCACAATCCACATTATGCTTGTAATCATAGAAATGAGTACTCCCACAATTCCTACATCAGAATCATAACTCCAGCCAAACTTGAATTCTCTGCCTTTGTAATATTCTTTCCATATCTTTGAGTATTGCATGTTAGCAGCGTTGCGGGATTGTTGAACGATTCCATCATCGATTATGTGTGAAACTGTGGTATTGAATATTCCTGAATTATCGTAGTTCTCTTGATGTGCAGAGTAGTCTATTTTTTTTATGTGTAGAATTAGCACAATAATTAGAGCGAACGTTCCTAAAATGGTTATAATTTTGTTTCAGATTAGTTCACGTGGAAAATTCGAATATAAAAATGGATCAAGATGAGAAAGGTAATGAAATGTTTTCAAAATTCAATACCTGCTAATAAATACATTATTCCTGTTATTAATATAGCGCTCAACTGATGTTTGATAATTCCAAAAGTACCAATCACTGCTGCACTTCCCAGTAGGATTAAACAAACTAGTGCCGATGATATCGAAACGTTTTTCATTCCTGGCGACAATATGTAGTATTTTTATAGACAATATTCGAAGTTTCACTTCTGTTCAACTTGAGTTATGTGCTCACTATAGTTCCAAGTGCTGGTTAAATGCTCCTCATCTTTGAATATTGTTTACTTGACAAATAATAAATGCAGTCTATAGGAAAGTCTGTTCCATTCAGAATATGCAGCTGTTGATCTGAAATTATTTTTAAAAAGAGAAATTGAGTCGTCAGTTTCGCCTGTGTTTTTTTTTCACTGTTGACTTTTTTTTACCGTTCAGTTGCACACACATGGTCCAAATCCCTCCATTCATTGGTACGAAATATACCGTTACTGTTGCATTCGCGTGCACATTTGAAGATGCATTCTCTGGTTTATTATTGTGAAGGAAATGGTTAATCGAAATCTTCACTATCGTATCATCCAGAAGTGGTTCCAAAATCGCATATGGAGGCGCATTTGCGGGTGTTTTTAATTTTTCAATATGTCGAATTTTATGAATATTCCAACTGATGTATTCCCAGTGACTTGTCATTAAGCTCAGACATGTCAGAACGGTGGCACAACTTGTTAGCAGTATCGTGGTTAATAAGAGTATAATCGGTGTGTTTGTTGAAGGATGTGGATAACGATAAGATTCTTGTTCCTCGGCTTGAATATATTTCTGTTCAATTCTTTCCATACAGTTGAAAGTTTCGTCATCAGGATCTGTATCCATATTTTCTATTTTATTATTAGATCGTTCGGTTACCTGAGTTTTTCAAGTTTTTTTCCAATAGTACTTTTAATATAAAGAAGTCATATTGTTGTTGATATCCATGAATCGAACTTGAAAAAAATTTGAATTCCCGCGTGGTATCAGTTTTTTTTGCTAGCTAACGCCCGTCGGTCGAGCTAAAAGTCGTTCGACCATTGGGCGCCATTTCGGTTGGTGGTTTGTTTTATCAATAATGAATATGATTAACTTAATTTTATTATTTTTTTATCGTTTAGTTTAGTTTGAATTTTCGTTCTTTTTCCGATACTTTTTCAACTTTGGTATACTTTTGATTTCACATTATGGTAATTTTCACGAATCTTGACTTCTGTAATGCTAGTCTGCCATAACTTATGTGTAAATTGTGCGATGAGTTTTAAAGTTATGTTTTTTGTAATTTTTTTTTAAAATGAGAAAAGTTTGATATGCTTAGGATTCGACTCGTGTAATTGCGTTTTGGGTACATTTTTTTGCTAACAAATTTTGAAGATATTTTATACGTATAAAATGTTACAGTTTTTACTTATTATGAAAGTACATAACTTGAAGTGTTGAACTATTATGGATTTGTCGTTTTGGAAACTTGCCTCAAGTGCTTAAATGTCATCTTGATGAACGTTATTAGGTATAAACTTGATTCTAAGTTCATTATCTGTGCCGCAGTATATTGATCGTATCATGCAGTTGATACTGAAATTAAATTGAAAAAAAAAAAATGCGAATAAATACTACTTTACCCCTTGGTTTTCTGTCGTCCACTTCTGGAAAAAATCACACCTTTCTGTTTATTTTTTTAAAATTCAGTTTTACGACGCGAGCTATTTTTATCCATGTATTCATCACACCATAAATTTTAGCTTACCTAATTGAACCAATTTCTACGATTTTCCTACGGCATTTCATTATCTTATGTATGTAATTCACATCGTAATACTTTTTCTTTAATTTTTTCAGATGTTGGTGCAACTGTGGCCGAAACGACGGTACCTTTATCCACAAAGTCTAGCGATGAAGTAGCTAATAAAGAACCTGTTAAACCAGTCGTATCATCGGAAAATGAAAACAACTCGAAAACCGACGAATCCGCCGCACCTTCTCAGAACGAAACTTCGACCAACGGTACCAACGGCTTAGCAAACAATCACGACGTTGCTAAAAACACCGAAGGAAATGTCGATGACATTACTGATGCGATGATGGAAAACCTGCAAGAGAATTTCAATCAAGATGTCGATAGCATGGTTAGTTTGATGGAATCAGCCGAAGATTTTATGTTTGAATCGGAAGACAAACAGTTGAACATTAAAGCCGCTATCGAAGCTAACAAACTTAAAAAAGAACAAGAAAGTAAAAGCGTTATAAATTCGGATAAATCGGAAGCGTACAGTTTACTCGCTCAAGGGAAACGTAATTTATTTGTGAAAGATTACGAATCGGCGGTGACAACGTTGGGAGAAGCGTGCCAGAAACTCAATGCTATATACGGCGATTTCGCGGTCGAATTAGCGGACGCTTATATGACTTACGGTAATGCTTTGCTGGAGTTATGGCGTGTCGAAGAAGCTGATAGAAAAAATAACGATACGGAATTAGCCGAGACCGGCGAAGATGGTCAAGAAGAAAACGACGACGAACAAGGTGACGGAGATAACGCCGAAGAAAAAGATGCCGACGAAAGCGAAAACAAATCCGATGAAAATAAAGAAACCGAAGAAGGCGCCGAGGATAAAGATGACGAAGAAAACGAAGGAGAGAAAAATGAAGATGGCGAAGAAGATATCGAGAACGAAGATGACAATTTACAAATCGCTTGGGAAGTCGTCGAACTTGCTAAACAAATCTATGATCGTCATAATGATAACGTTAATTTAGCAAAGTCGTATTTGAAATTAGGCGAAATAAGTATCGCTTCTGCAAATTACGAATTAGCCATCGATGATTTGAACAGAAGTTTAGAAATTCAGAAGAATATTAGTCCCGTCGATACCCGTCTCAAAGCTAATACGCATTTTAATTTATACACAGCTTATTCCGCATCTCATAACTACGACAAATCTGCCGAACAGCTGGATACCGCCAAATCAGTATTTGAAAGCCAAGTCCACGATTTAAACCAAAAATTGAAAACTATCGATAAAAGTAACGCCTCAGAAAAAACGAAAATTATGAAAGAAATTAGCGATACTGAAGAAGTCATCAAAGATATGGATTCTAGACTACTTGAGAATAATAAACACAAACGAGAATTCATGACAGCTCTTTTCGAAGCCATTAAAAATAAAACTCCCGAGGAGAGCAGTCAGGCCGGTAGCTCAAATAACTTGCAAAGCGGTTCAAGTTCCAACAATTTACTCGGTGGTGCAAGTTCCAACAATTTACTCGGCGGTGCGAGTTCCAACAATTTACTCGGCGGTGCGAGTTCTAGCAACGTTCCAGTCAATAATATTAGTCATTTAATCCACAAAAAGCCTAAACAAAAAGTCGAACCTGCTGCAGACAAGAATTCATCCGAAGCTAAACAAAATACTGTCACTTTGAATGGAGAATCTTCGACCAAAGACGAAACTGTACCAAGTAGTGTTTCCGAATCTCCTGCCGATGCTACGAATACGAGTGATGAGAAAAATCACGATCAAGCAGTAAACGAAAGGAAGCGTAAATTGAGTGAAAGTTGCGACAGTAGTCCTAAAAAAGTGTGTCTCAAATCAAAATAATTTTCAGTTCATCATAGCGGTAATAATTATTTTTTAATATTGATTTCTTGTATTCCCTTAATTATAGAAAAATGTTTTACGTCATTTTTTTGTACTCGAACGTGAATATTATTATTTTTTGGTACCTGTGTTTAACATAAATGTTCATTTTAATTAAGGACATTTTAAAATGAATCTAAGTGTTGTATTAGAATGATTTTTTTTTTTTTTCGTAAAACGTGAAATTTTTTGTTTTTAGAATTCCTATCGCTATTTCTGCAGGTACGTTTTCCTATTTATCAAATAAAAACTCATCACGGTGAATAAAAAACCGGTCGTAATTTTTAAGTATTTTGAATTAAGTGAGTAATGGAGTAAGAAGAATTTTCACTGTTGAATTGGCAGGTATTTGAATTAATTTTATACATTCTTTTGTTTACGAACGGAGCATAAATATACTCATTTGTTCTCTTGATCATGTTCGTTGTTTTGCTACTTTTACTTCTGTTTATCTTCACTGGGAGATGTGAACTTAATAGCATCATATGAAACGTAATTGCCGATTTGTAAAAGCAGTTGACCTTAATACTTGAATTACGTAATCGGAATATATCTTTCATTCGCACGTCTCGTTAACTTGATGAAAGTTATTGTGTTATGCGACCGAGTGAAAAAGAAGTGTGTTTCAAGATGATGCTGGCGGTACTGTTAGTTTTTGGAGCTGTTGGTTTGGTGGAATTGCAATCAATACATCGGAATAATGTTGGTTCTCGATCCAGATTTTCCAACGTAAGCTAGTTATGTTAAATAAACTTTAATTAATATACTTATTATTTTATTCTATTATGAATGTGAAAAAGTATGACTACTACAGGTGATTTGTAAGTGAATCAGGTACTTTTTTCAGAAAACAAAGTTCTATCTTTTTCGGCAATATTTTTTAATTTGTTCTACAATGAAGACCATATTATATTCGTGGAAAATAGTTCATTTTTTTCTAGAAAGTAGAAAATGAAGTTGATAACGCCCAAATTTATGTTTTAGATAAAAGAATATAAAAATTCCGCTTAAAATTCTGAATGCTTATTGGTTGTCAACGCGTAACTGTAGGTAAAAGTGGGGACAGGTTTGTATACAAAATTTTCAAATGATAACGTGAAACGTATTATCAATTTTTTGTCAGTTTCAGTTTCAAATTAATTATTCAAATTCTAATTTTACACATTTAGTTTCGTTCTCGTATGTATTTTTTTACGAAAAGTTTTCTATATTCGTCTGTATAAATGAAAATGTACAAGAAATGTCTCACAATTTTTTTTATCATTTGTGGATCGTCAATTTTTACGATTATTTATATTTTTAAACCTATATTCCAAGAAGATTTAACCGCATCGTATAGTAAAAAAGTGAGAAATACATTTTCCGGAAATACGTACACTCGTTTATAATGTATAAACCATATTTTATTACTCTAATGATTTTCAACAGGTTAGTGTAATCAAAGATGATCTCATTGATCAGTACATTAACGAATTGGCTCAACGGAATGATATCACCGAATTCAAACGAATTCTCAATCCTATCCTGGTGGAACGTGTTGTTGGCACCGCGAGCCATGAAGAAGTCAAAGAGGTATGTGTTCAAGAAAATGAATAGTTGAAAAAAAATCAGCCAAACACTAATCTGAGTAATAATTTCTTAGTATATCGTTCGTGAAATGCAAAGTTTGAAATGGAATGTAGAACAAGACTCTTTTCACGATGCTACGCCAAATCAAGGGAAATTATTATTTACCAATGTTATTGCCACCAACAATCTATCAGCTTCCAAGTTCCTGGTATTTGCTTGCCACTATGATTCCAAATTGATGAATTTTAAATTCATCGCAGCTACAGACTCGGCAGTTCCTTGCGCTATGTTGATATACTTCGCTAAAGTTTTTGGTAGCTTGAAAAAATCCATACCTTCAGTAAGTCTACGCTTTAAAGAGTTAATTTACGACAAGAGTTCAATTATGACGTAATTTCTTCATTTGCTACTTCAGTCTATAGGTTTGAAATTCATATTTTTTGATGGCGAAGAAGCTTTTGTTAGTTGGACAGCGACAGATTCAGTCTACGGAGCACGTCATTTAGCTAGTCAAATGGAAGCCAGAAGTAATTTAAATCAAATAGTAAGTTTATACGAGTACATCTGCACGCCATATGTTACTTTTTAATTGTTTTTTATTCGTATGAGATTCGGCAATGCGATAAAAGTGTGTCATTGACAATTACTTTTTTATTAGGACTTAATGGTGCTGCTGGATTTACTTGGCGACTCGTCACCACAGTTTTATAGTTTTTTTTCCAACACACACAGCCAGTATCGTAAGTTGGTAACGATTGAGAAACGTCTAAAATCAAAAAATTTATTAGCGGCGGAAAAACCACCGACTCGGTATTTTACCGGTACTAAATTCTTCGGAGCTGATATCAAAGACGATCACGAACCGTTTTTGGTCAAAGGTAAATTTAAAAAATAATCAAGTCATTCTGTAATTGTTGTCGAATTTTACTTATTCATTTAGTTCTTGACTGATATTAAAATTTTTTAAACAGGCGTTCCTGTTCTTCATATCATTCCTCTTCCTTTTCCAAACGTTTGGCATACTGAATTCGATAACGAAAACATAATCAATTACGATACTGTGAAAAATTTATTGTTGATCTTCGAAGTGTTCATTGTGCAATATTTGACCGATGCGGAATCGAGCTTTCCTGTTTGAAAGCTGTTCATCTCTGTGATAGAATTCAGTTTTTTCCTTCTTTTATAAAAAGAATCTTTTGCATTTGTTATTATATTTTAATTGTTTGTGTTTATTTTTAAAATAATTTTCCATCCGTTTACATTTAATGATATTTTGTAATTTCATGTGGATGGTTGTTTGAAAACTGATCTGATTTTCATTTTGTGACCCCTGACCCATTTATTGCATTTTAAATAATTGTTGTTTTTTGTGATGAATAAATTTGTTGATTTTTTTGAAACAATTTTCAATATTTCAATTTTACAAATACCTACATAATCATTTGTATTCGAAATCGTGAATTCGTGAATGACCTTCTAGCAGGTGTTGGCGAACGAAACTTTTTTATTTTCTGTGGTGAGTTTTTACTAAATGAATAATTAGAAAACATACCTGAAGAAATGGCGATGTTTTTTTTTTTTTTTTAAGTCACATTAAATGACAAAAATTACTTCAACTCATAAATTCATTTTTAAATGTCCTCGAGACTCGACAGTTGATACATAAGTTTTTTAAAGTTATTATTTCATTAAATCGCTTGGTAGAGAAAATTACTATCAAGATGCACATGCAATCCCTGTGAAGCAATGGGTGACAGCAATAAATATCAATATTGCGTTTCAATCAAAAAATACAAAAATTACAAATATTTACTTCATTAATTTCAAAATAATTCTTTATATGTAATTTTGATTCGAAGAGTTACATAGTCACTACTACGAATCCATGTTACCTATATTTACAAACAAAGCTACACGAATACATGAATTTAAAACTAAAAATGCATCCAAGCACGACCTTCGAGGGTCGTGATCCAAGGCTAAAAGTATTATTTTTTTGCTCATGCAAAAAGAGAGTATTTGACATGACTAATGTAGGTAAATTGGGCTACACTTTTTTGATTGGAGATACTATTTTGAAAAATTCGTACAAAACTCATTACATTATAATACCTAAGTATCAATTAAACGAAGCATTGTTATCACAGTAAGAGAAACAATAATTTAAAGGTCTAAGTATAAACTAGAGGTTGAGTTATTGCTACGACAATAAATATGCGACGAACATGGGCTTCTCCTAATAATACAATATTAAAATATAATACTATCGTACCTACTTATTTTTAAGAGAAAAATTTTAAAAATGAAGAAAAAACAAATCAGTTAGGAGAAGCTGATATTCATTGCATGGACTTGGGAAAATTATTTTTAATAAGCGTAAAATTTCAAAAATAATTTACGCAAGAAATAAATACAAATTTTAAACGAGTACAAAGTACAACTTATTCAATATAGGAGGCACACTTATTACAATAATATCTATCATCTGCTAATTAATAAATGCGTACTTGTTTCTACTTTTTAAATGGCCACTTTTATCACCAAATGTTTGGAATTTCGATAATTTTACCTCTAAAAACCAATATTTCTACTTTCTACCGGAGCCAAGGTTGACTTCCACGATGTGGGTGATTTCTTTGAGTTTTCACATGGCACTTTTTCTGTCTTTTCGCACCGCTTCGAAATACTCCAGAAAGCGAACCCTTCTGGGCACTGGTATAAGAAACCTAAACAACAATATTACCTGTTAGCTCGAGAAGTTCCCAAATAAAACAAAAATTAAAAAAAAAAAACAACTTACCGCTCAGTTTTCCTTGATCGTCTTTTTTACATTTATAAAACAATCTGCAGTCATCTTTATACGAAAATAATCCCTCGTTTGGACATATTGGTTTGTCAGATTTCACTGTGATCTAAAATTAAGCAAAAACGGAAGTCAGCTTATGATTTCATAATCGTAGTTTTCAAAAAATAAAACTTCTCTGGTAGAATACTAACTGGAGCAACTGAATCATCTGTTTTTTTCAAGTTCCTGGCATCTGCCATCATGCTACCTTCACATTTCTTAGTTTCGTCTGTAAAATGAGAATTATTCATTACAATGTAATAAAAAAGTAAAATATAAGAATTGATCGAATATTTTAATTTTAGCAAGAGTCTACTCGTATGACAAATAAGTTGCCTATCTACGCCTTAAAATCACGCTTCGCTTTATAATGCATACAGCGAGTTATACTCGTACTTGCGTTTTGATGAATGAATGAGTTAGCTGAACCAGTTTTGAACGGAGAAAATTATGATTTAGGTAGGTACCTACCTATTGAAAAATGTACATATTGCACAGTTGTAGAATATTTCATCTATATGATATAATACAGGTAAACAGGTATATCTTGTGCTATGTACGAGCTGATCATGCTCAGACTTATGGGAATATTGAACCAATATAGGTAGGCCTACCAATAAATTTTAACACGAACTTGTACATACATGTACGTATATGTAGATAGGTATTCATTTTATGATAATATTAGATCGTAATGTGATGTGATAATTCATACGATTCTCGAATTAAGAATATATACGAATAGGTAGGTATTACTTTACCTGGAGGTAAACACTGAATTTTCTTTTCATCGTAAAGTGTGCCATTTACACAGGATAATATGACTATTTTGGTATCCATAGTTTTGGAAACGGTGCATTGATAGAAGAGGTTACAATATTTAGGATGGCGGCGGAATCCAGTGGGACACACCAAAGCATATTGGTCGGGTCCAAGTTCAGGGCACGTTTCACTTGATGAAGGCGTAGTTGAGATTTCTGTAGTTGTAGGTTGAGTTGTTGGTTGAGTAGTGGTTGCTGGTGAAGGAGTAGTTGTGTCTGAGGGAGTTGTTGTGATGGCATTAGTAGTAGTTTCGGGTTCTTTTTTCGTCGTTGATTCAGACGGTGTGGTCACCTGAGGGGTTGTTTCACTTGGCCCTGTAGTTATTGGCTCGGTAGTATTATTTGATGCATCAGTTGTTGTTTGCAGAGTAGTAGGTTCACTGGAAATATCAGTAGTAACATCGGTTGTGTTACTGCTGTCAGTTGTACTCGGAGATTCGGTGGTTGTACTGTTGTCGGGCTTCGATGTGGATGGCGAATCTGTTGTTTGAGAACCACTACCTGAGCAGTCTCGCGGTGGGTATACAGATTCTTCGTGATTACAGATATTTAAGCTGGGATCGAAAATTGTTCCCTCTGGACAATCAAAATGATACACTGAAAATCGTTCACCTTTGTCGCCATCCCAGTCTACACATCTGTAGAATTTTTTGCAGTCTTTTGGATTCGGATAATATCCGGCTTTTTCGCATTTTATTCCATTGTTGTTCGGCTTCGTAGAATTTTTAGATCCGCCTTCAGTGGTGGTCTCGGTTGAATTAGATGGAGGAGTTGTGGAACCGTCTGTTGGCTCAGTAGTCGTAGTAGCATTGCTGTTTTCTGAGGGTTCTGTAGGTTTAGATGAACTTTCTGTCGTGGTAGCGGGTGGGGTGCTGGGTTGAGATGAACTTTCTGCAGGTCGGGTTGTACCTTGACTTGAAGTTTCTGCGGATGGAGTCGTTGTGGTAGTTTTTGAACCTTCTGTCGTAGGAGTCGATAATGGAGATGTACCATTCTGAGTGGAAGATGTCACAGATTCTGTGGTAGATTCACCCAATGGAGTCGTGCCTTGTCCACCTGATCTACATTTTTCATCTTTTACAGCCCACGGATGATTACATACGTTATTCTCAGGATCCCAGACTGTTCCGGGGCCACAATTGAAATTATACTTCGTAAAACCGCCTGCTTCGTTGCTTACACACCTGTAAAACTTATTACAGTTTTCAGATGATGGGAAAAATCCTTCTTCTTCGCATTTATCACTTTTTGATGTTTGGCTGCTGTTATTAGAAGAGGCAGTGGATGTTGCGTTACTTGCAGTGGTGTTGTTTTGACTTGACGCACTACTTGTAGAACTACTGGATTGCTGACTACTAGTTGTTTGCTGATTGGATGAAGAGGATTGACTAGAAGTGCTGGAACTGGAACTAGAGGTTTGTTGACTTGAGCTTGTCTGACTTGAACTCGAGGTTGTTTGGCTCGAGCTTGAACTTGAACTTGTTTGACTCGAGCTTGAGGTTGTTTGACTGGAAGACGATTGTTGATTGTTTGAACTAGTGCTTTGCTGAGATGTAGGCCTATTGTAAGACGACGATGTGCTAGAAGTAGGAGGACGACTAGATGTTTGAGAACTGGAAGATGTCGATGCCGAAGACTGTCCAGCAGTAGTAGAAGTTTGAGATTCTGAGCTAGTAGAGTTACAATTATCAGCTTGCACGGCATGTGGATAGTTACAAGTAGTCTCTTGAACATCCCATACGGTGCCTTCGGCGCACTCGAATTCGTATTTGGTGAATTTTCCATTACCCTCGTCAACACATCTGTAGAATTTAGTACAATTTTTTTCATCGGGGAAAAAACCTTCGGCAGTACACGAATTTGCGGTATTAGTACTATTTTCTTTTGACCCTTCGGTTACAGGCGAAGTACTATCTGGAGTTTCTGTAGTTGTTGTGGTACTTGAAACACCAGCAGTTGATCGTTTAGTCGTTGTAGTCGAGGGTTTGGCTGATGATGGCCTACCATATGATGAAGAGGTGGTGGATGATGGTCTGCCATATGACGAAGAAGTGGTTGATGTTGGCCTACCGTATGACGAAGAAGTAGTCGACGACGGTCTACCATACGACGAAGATGTGGTTGTTTGAGTTGGGCGAGTTGTAGGTCTATTTGTAGTAGGAGCCGCAGTTGTTGTAGAACTTGGTTCTGCTACCTGTGCCGCTGTCTCCGGCGATTCTGAAATTTCAATCGTTTCGGATCCACCTTGATTTCCATCAGTACCTGATCTGCAGTCTGGTCGCGATGTAGCCCAAGGATGATTACAAGCGTTATTATCTGGATCCCAAACTGTTCCAGGCCCGCAAGAAAAATCATACTTTAAAAATCCATTTCCACTGCTGACGCATCTGTAGAAGTGAGTACAGTCGTTGGGGACGGGGAAAAATCCATCAGCTTCGCAAGGTGGCGATGTTGAAGAAGATGGAGGCTCATTATTGCTGCCATCGCCATACCCTGAATCACCAGGAGTTTGTTCACTAGGCTCTTCAGGTCCAGGCCTGTTGTAAGAAGGTGGTTGATATGGTTGGTTGTACTCGGATGAAGGCTGTACAACTCCATAATCAGGTTCACCGGCTTGACGTTCGAAAATTCGGCTAAAAGTTACGTCGTCGGCTAATTGTCGACATTCTAAACGCGACGTTTCATCGATATTCACACAATTGCTCCGTTCAATATCGAACACAGTTCCTTCGGCGCATCGAAATTTCATCGAAGTGAACCTCGATTGAATAGAATTTTCAGACGATTCTCCCCAGTCCATACAACGGTAAAATACTGAGCAATCGTTTGGATCTTCGTGAAGTCCATCGGAAAAACATTGGAAATCGTTCGATGTTTTTAAAAGTTTTCCATTTCGGTCATTGTGATCTGAATAACAAATTGTCGCATTATTAAAGTTTATTCGTTACACCTACCAAGTCTGCCTATCTATTTTTAATCAAATATTTCATTACTTTCGCAGATATTTGACAATAAAAGATTTTTGGTTTTGCAGTAGATTTAATTTTTTGAATACCCATTGCAGTTTGGTAACACTTTAAAATGGGCAATTTTTTCAACTTCATCAAAAAAGAGAGAAAAATGATTTAAAATTTTTGGAATTATACGTTTGCATTATTACGTATATTACCATCTACCTACGCTACAATAATATGTAAGTATGAATGAATAAAAACACCCCGCAATAATAATTTCACAAAAATAAAAATCTTGAATATTAGGTAAAAATGTTGTTAGATTACCGCGGTATATTTTCAATATTCCACCGTTAAAGATAGATTGAAAACACGAATGGAAAAAATAATATAGGTTTAGGTATAATATCTCGTAAGTACCTCATTTAGACTCGTGACAAGAAATTTTTTTACGGCGTTTTGATTATGCAATTTTATTAACACCGAAATGTTTCCGCTTCATGAGACGACCCCAAGTTAAAATTAAGGCACAGTTAAACATCGATGAGTATTTATTTTTAGAACGCTGGTTTATTAGCTTATACGTTATTTAAATGTTCGCAAATAAGTATGTGCATGTTATTGATGTATCAAAACTCACTTTGTCCATGAACAACCGAAGAAAACAGCGATAGGATAAGCGTGGCTGGAATCGCGGTGGAATACTTGGTCATCTTTCAATGAATCCGAACGCTTGATCCTGAATAAACAAGAAAAGAAGGGAAAAAAGTCACGCATTAAAACAAAAACTCGCATTTTTCATAGATTATTCTTTCTTTTCGTTTATTATGATGCGTCTCGTTGGCCTAAGGTTGAAAGGTCATTGAGATCATAGTTATAAAAATGCGAATGACAAATTGACCTTCGATAATGATGTAATGTTTCGATGCGCATGATGGAACTACCACCGATTGACGATACAACCATCATCTTATTTATTATTATAATTACTTTATTCGTCAGCAGTAAGTACTTTGAATTTCATTCATAAGTACCTGTACCTAAAGGTAAAAATTATCACGGCAGATGTCAATTTTTAGCTGTGAAAAATTGCTCGAAGCGTGTTTTAATAAGGAAATACGATACCTATAAGTACGTATAGATGCACTTGTATATTTCAAGTATGGATCAATCTACCAAAAACCATGTCTAATACTCGTAGTTAGGAATAAATATGTTTAGAATTTTTAAGATGACCTGTAGCACTTCATAGTCGACAGGTACAAAATTTGAGGTGTTTTTTACGAGCTACTCTGCTAAGGCAGTATTTATATAATAGCTTCTTACAATAAATATTTTCAATTTTGAAACTTAAAGAGACAATTTTTTTTTAGCTTATGTAGGTACCTATAGATGGTACCTACCTACATTATATTATTTGTTCGTGTAAAAATTGAATTTAATCATCCGGATTAATTGGCACGTTACAATACATATCTTAATCATGATGCTATAAAAAGAACACCAATGAATTTTTTGTCATCCAACAAAGCTTTTTAGGACCTAAATCCGAATGCGATAGCTACCTACGTACAAAGTACTTAGATAGGTACTGATTTCAAGGAATAATTTTTAACAAACTCAAATTTATCTGACAAGAATAAAAATTAATGATTAAACCATCAGTGCAGTATCCTTACACAAAACAGAATTGGAAACATTCAACAATCGTGATTCGAATCATAAATCAGTATTTTTCGATAATTATTGTCATCATCACTACTCGTATAATTAAAACGATATTATTATTAATATAATATACTTAGTGTATGAATTTAAGACAACTCGTCGGAAAAAGAAAATCTCAATGAAGATTCACTCGCGAATCGCCACTACCTATCTTCTTTCCATAACCTTCCAATGCATGTTGGCATGACACAGTTATCAGATGAGGTTTTTTTTTGCAGGTTGACCGCGCATCATTAGTTTATTCTCCCAAGTTATAAAGACTTTATGCAATTCGTGAAAAATATTGTTGCGTATGTGCTCGCACATATTACTTTGATAGAAGCTTTAAACGAAGATTCGTGTCTTCCTCAACGCATAACCTTCCTTCCGTAAGGTTCTTCGTGACATTAAAAATTTAACTGAAGGTAAATCGGCACCTATTCGTCTAAATATTGTTGTAACATAAAGCATGTTGTATCTACTTGGTTAATTAATGAATTAGATTTACAAGCATCTTTTGATTGTAAATTTATAACAAACGTTTTATTATGTTCTACTGTGAGAGTCGACGAGCAGATACAGGTAAACTCGAAACAAATATACTCAATCGATTAAATCACTCGCTGATTGAATTTTTATGGTCTATTAAATGGTGTAGCTATAGGTACTAATTGATTCACGATTGCAGGTACAGGGTACCCAAAAATATCGGGCATAGCTGGCGATAATTTTCGTAAAAAAAATGTGGGTTGGTGGTATTGATCAATGTGTTTTGATATGGTTCAGCGTTGCCAACCTACATTTTTTCACAAAAATTCTCGCCTGCTATGCCCGATATTTTCTGAACACAAATTTTAATTTTAGACACTTTTTAAAAGAAAAATATACGAGAATCATAAAGTTACTACGCAACCTTAAAATCGAGAATCTTACAAATTTTGGAATGACTTATTATTAGTTATTTCCATGCTCAGTTTGTCAGTTATTTACTAAAACAATTTGATCAAGTAATCGAAATTTCGCGGATAAGTACCTAAAAAAATTCTAATTTTTTTTTGAGATTTAAAAACACGGCTTTTGAAATAAACAAACAAAGGGGTATCTCTGGAGTTCAACTCTTGAAAAATTGTGCAGAATGAATAAAAATAAGAATAATTTTGTGGGTTTATTTATTTTTTTTTTAAATGTCTCAAAAATTGTCAAAGTGTTTCATTGGGCAGTTATACTTTTTGCAATCGGGTTTCGAGTTCATATTCCAACCACTATCGCTTTTCGAAAGAATTTTTTGGCCTTTTATCAAAAAAATGCTCTTGAATCTCGAAAATGAGTCCAGGAAGTCTTCTTTCTTGATCATTAATTATTCCAAATACGTTTCAAAAGTTACTTTTGACATGAATGTGAGATTGTATATTTTTTTAGGTCCCCCAACCCTCTAAAAAAAAGCATTTCTCCTATTTAAGTAAAAATTGAACCTCTACACGAGATTGTGATTCAAATGTGACTGAAATTGAAATTTTTCGAAAAACATCGAGAGTTTTAAATTATTTTTTGACACCGTCCATAATACGCTAATTCAAAGCAATACTTGGTCCTACATTTTGTATCTTTTAGGTAAAAAGCAGGAGCTCGCCTATATTTCATTTAAAATTTGCGAATTTTCAGCACTCAATTTGCTGACTGAAGATCGAGATTAAAATTCATATTTCACGTGGATATAAAATATTTGTATTACCTACTACGAGTACGAGTATGTCAGGTTTACGGCCGTTTATCCATTGCTAATATCTTCCTACTTTGTGAACATGCTTAGGTAAACGATGCAGTTACAGTTATACACAGTTACTTTGATAAATTCTAGCCATAAATGATAACGTGTATGCGTTTTAGGTCATTTGATTTTTATTGATATTGATTCCGCGTTATATGAGACCAAAATAATTTTAGCCACAGTCGTACGATATTATCTAAAATTAGTCGCCAGTTCGATGCAAATAACTATCCTATTGTCTCTATTTCAAGTACAAGGTCGCCGTATGTGATCGTGGTACACCGACGATTAACTTACAAGACGAACAGCGAGAAATACCTATACCTATCTCTACCTTATAAAATGCTAAATGCAAGTTATTATTTTCGTATTACCCCGAAGCAACGCGGATATTTCTTGGTAAAACTGAGAAAATCAACGACCTTTTTGTAGGCAGAGGCAGCCACATATTTAGCTGATGTTTTAATGGATATTTTTCATAAATTTGCGAAGCTTACACGGAAGCATTGTTATCGCTAAAATGATAACTCTCGCTAACAATTAAATGCAGGCCTAAATTGCATGAATCAGCGTTTCCTTTATACGAAATTGTTCTCACGTTCGACACTACGCGTCTCGTATTGAATAAAACTAATTCACAGCATTATTAAATCATCCGTAGCAAATTTATAATATCATCAAATATCCAAAGGCAAAGAATACCGCGCATAGGTGAATTTTTACATAAAAGACCAATACTGGATTCGAAGCGTGTATGTCAGACGACAACCACTTTTGCTATGAATGAATAACTCATTGCCTATTGCACCACGACGATGCTGTTATATTTATACATCATTATTATTATTGCAATTTAAATAATATCAATAAGGTCAATGTTATCAATAGCGCAGCGGTTACATAAGTGTGAATTTTATATCATTTGATATTATTAATGGAAAATTTTTCGTATGATTTTTTTTTTGCATTATGTACCCTATTCTTTTGTGAAAAAATTAAAGTTGTTGAGATGAAAATAAAATTTTCGGATGAGATTTTCTTGAAGAAAAATCATTCATCTCATCACCAATGGCATAGAAATTTTTTATGGCTCATAATAGGTTCACAACAGTCTTCATGACAAAAAGTTCCCTCAAATTTCATGTCTAGAAAATCTGAAAAATATGCTAAGTAAGTCTGTTTCGTTGTACCTATAACTGATTTTTATGACATATTCATTTGAGTACGTAGGTAAGTGTATACTTAAGTATGTAATTTTTCGTTTAAAATTTACTCTGAAGTCATTTGAGTCAGTTCAGCGCATTAAACGCGTAAAAGATGTGGTTGAGGGGTTTCATGGAAGTTCACCTATAAAGTAGGTAGTTGTGCTTCAATCCTACTTTACCTATTCTTCATTGCACGGGCTGTAAGCCTGAGGTGGCGACGATATAACTCTCCATTCAACGAAGCACTTCGCTTTCCTAGTAAAGCATCGTTCACGTTACAAATCGCTAATTATAATTTATAATAATAATAATAATAGTTCTTTCTGCGCATTTTCTTCCCCTATAATCTGCATTCCTTTTCCCCATGCTTCGTACCCACGTTTTAACTATACAGACGTGGAAAGTCGTATGAAAAAAAGTTTTAGAGGAATTTAAAATCAAGTAATTTTCATTATTCGAATTTTTGTTAAACATATTTGAAGAAAATTGATCATGCAGAAATTCTGCTGGTCAAAACACATTTTATTTCATTTTATTTTTCGAGACGTAAATCACCAATTTGAAATGAATTCTTACATAGGTAGGTTGCATAAAGATTTAAAATTTTTGTACATCGTGATTTTTTTGCTCTAGTCCTTACCCAACGTGTTATTTAATATTCCATATTGACCTACGCTAAGGTAGACTTAGAGATACCAATAATGACCACAAAATGGGAACCAATGCATTCCAAAATATTTCCTCAGTTTTAGAAACGATATCTTTCGATGTTTTGGCATAATTTACGAGTAATAAGAAGTGTAATACCTACTTATTCGAGAAGAAAATATTTTCAAAATACGAATTTACCCAAAAATAAACAATTTGTAAATTTTCTATCGCTTAATATAGAACCTTAAAAGTGAATGGCCTTGGTCAACACAGAATCTTAAATACCTACCTACTTACTGTTTTGGAACTATAGACCATTTTTCATGAACAGCTTGGGTAGAAGCTAAAGCGAAAAAATCACGAATTTCTCCCAAGCGTTCATATTTTTCCTCCAGGAACACCTTAAAGGCTTAAATTTTTTCTGGTTGATTTTTAGCTCAAAAAAGGTCTCTGCCAAAGATTGAAATCCTCCGACATCGACATTTTTTTTTCTTGGCCCACAGCAATGTAGGTACATACATAACGTAGATAGGGTTTCAGTGTAGCTAGTAGTTTGTTAACCTGTAAATATGTCCCTTAACATGTATACCTATATTTTTTCTTAATAAATGTACATACATATTTTTTATCCCCAACCAAAACAAGATGAAACCCAAGAAGAAAAAAAAGAAGCCAAATCCAATGGTCGAATTTCAAGACGAATTTGGATGAAAGAAAACCTAAAATTGTAACATATCGATGGCTTGGTATAAATACCTACCAAGTAAGTCCAAAATCCGAAATTTTCCAGGAGAACAAAAAAATGTTTAAAGCATTCATATCTTGTTATTTGCAGTTTTAGATTGCATTATTATATTTTAGGGGTCTTGAGGGTCTGTCCTGATCAGTGTTGCAGAGCGGAATGAATTTTGTTCCAGGTTCAGGGTTCGGCTCCGGCATAAAAAATAATTCTGTTCCGGTTTCTTGTATCGTTCCGATCCGCTTAAAAATATTGTTCCATTCCGGGTTTAGCGTTCCGTTCCACTCCGACTTTGTTTTTGTTTTGGAGAAGGTTGCATTCAAAGTACGTCAGAATTTTAGTGTCCGGAGCAAAAATTGAAGTTGAAATACCCAAAATTTTGAAAAATGGTTGAATTCCGAGTGTTTTAAGGAAATTAATTAAAGTCCATCTCACTGATCTCACATAAAAGAAGCACCCAAAAAAAAACAACCAATAAAAATTGGAAGGTTTTACTTGGTGTTTTGAGTTTGACACTTTTGACTGTTCAGGATTTGAATTTTTATGAACTGAAAATGGTCTATTTCATGTCATTTACCATGTCTTTTTATAATTTTCTGGTTTATTGAGGTAAAATTTCAGCAAAAACACGTTTTGTTCACACTACAGTCTTGCAAAACGTTCATTACAGGTCAAAAAATTTTGTGAGGTCGGAGCGTTAAAAACCCATATTTTTATTCTGGTTCGGTTCCGGGTTCTGCTCCAGTAAATTTTTTGTAAGTTGCTCCAGGCTCCGTTCCGCTCCGCAAAAATTCTCCCAAAAGTTAGGGGTTTAGCGTTCCGGTTCAGTTCTGCTCTGCAACACTGGTCCTGGTGATATTGTATAGGTTGATCATATTATAATTAGTTGATTAATACATGATTTCTAAAGACAACATACGATACGAGATTTTCATCTTGGATACTTTCGTACGACTTACACGGTTTCAAACAAGTAGGTACTTACAAGGCTTTCAAATTTACAATATTGATGAAATTCTTGTGCTTAATGTTAGATTTTCGCCGATTAGAGCGCTAGGGTGCGTTTAAGACTTACAAGGTTTTTAAATTCGGATTCCTCGGTTTTTTTTGTTTTTTTTTTTTTACTATAGAAACCACAAAAAAAGCATTTTTGAAAACACCTGCAGGACTTACGAGGTTTTTATACCAAGCCATCATACAGTTTAATTAGAGAATCAGAATAATAACAATCTTGAATGTGGGCAGTCGGTGAAAAGCCAGTAGCAAGTGCACTGACTGCCCCACAAATATCCCAATGTACCTCGTGGCTTATAACTAGGGGCCCCAACTTGTTGGGACCACCCCTAGGCGAAATCACTCCCCTTCAAACTTCACCCTGAGACAGTTGGGGGCTTGGTCGTGAAGTGAACAGCGCGTGCAAACGAAACCTGGGAAGTGACAACCAGGCCTTAGGCAACCGCCTAGGGGTTCGGGTCACAGTGGTCAATCCGTCTCCCTCTCCCCATTCCCTTTCCCTTTCCCGGTCCTTGTCTTAAGCTTGGGATGACACTGTAATCTTACTTTAACGATAGTATTAATACTCTAGTAGCCTTAAGCTTACATAAGATTGTTTTTCTATTATTTTGAATAAAAACCTTCGGCATCTAGTGCGACCGGGGTTTAAAAAAAAACAAAGTAGGGTGGTGTTAAAAGACCGCAGGTATAATTTTTTATGCACGACTCTGATCCCTATTTTGTCACTAAGGTTTGAAATTTTGATTCCTACTTACTTCCCTAACTTTCTCATAAAAAATTTAAGATAACCCATCTTGGAGTAAGAATTGTTCTTCTCGAATACATTCGTATTTTTCTGATGATCAATAACCCTAAGAAGCAGACAGTCAAATAAAAGAAACATAAAATCCATCAACAAGCAATTCTCGGATGCAAAAAAATTTTCGCGAGAAATTAAAAAACGAAGTTACTAATTTGCAATCGTTTCATCATAGGCTATAAAACTATAAACTTTCCGATTTCGCACCCGTCAGTATCATCACGAATATGTAATGCTGTCAATTATCTAGGTACCTATCAAAAGATGACGCATTTCTTCTACAAATCTAATAGACCTACGAGTATACCTAAACGATTAATTAGTTAGTCAGCTATGGCACGATATACGAGCTTCCAAAAAACACCTTACTCAACATAAAAGCAGCTAAACAATCTCATCCGGGTCGAGAAAATTACATAGTTGGTGCATAGATATCTGCATTAACGTCAGTGCCCCTTTTCATGGTCATATTTATACTCGTACGCGCTAGGTAGACATTCTACTCGTACATACGTTTACGTACAAGCAATATGATCGAGTCGAATGAAGATCTTTGCAAATGCGAGTGGTAGGTATTGTTTTATATGTACATAAGTAAGTATACGTGCATCATTTGGCTCGTGTAATTAACAAAAGCGTCTAAGAAATATTTAGCGTTTTTGTTGAGGTCATTTTTTCTCGTAGATTTGGAACTTTTTAGCATAAATCCTGCAACGATGAATATCTCAAGTCATAACTAGCAAGCACGCCACAACGACGAAGAGATTATTATCTCTTAGCCGGATATGAAAATATGATAGGTACGCGGGCCGGGGTAATTAACGTTACATATAAACATACGTAATACGAACCTATTTTATATATATGTTATGAGGTAGATACTTACTATATAATATCCGAATATAACTAATTTTATTTGTATTGTAATTATAAAATCGCCCTTGAATAACAATTAAGAGCTTTTTATTACTGAAAATTTAATTACTCGATTCCTCTTCGAAATAGGCTAAATAAATGTACGAACAAACCTATAATAAATAAAATATTTCGGAAACTCGAACTCTAACGTGAAATATGATATATTATATTTTTATTGAAATTTTTCAGTCTCGAGTACAATAGAAATAATTTGCTGGGAAAAAAATTGAAATTCAGTTGTCTGCTTAGCGAAAAAATTATCCAGCGGAGACCATAAAGAAAAAAAATTATTTGTCGATTGTACGCTGAATGAAAAATTCTCTGTTACAAAAATTTTGAAAGATTTCCAACCACTTTTGTAGTTTGCTTAATGGATTTGATGATACGCCAAAAATATTTCCGTTTACAGTTTTAGACTTCAATTAAGTATACATTTTCATTCCAGCCGAATCACAATTCATTCTACACCACTACATCATCGCACCTATAGATGCCTATTATAATTCTTTGCAAAAAAAAAATATTTCTACCTTCACCTTCATATTCAACGCGTATTTAGCATATGTACGCGATACTTTGTTGGTATTTAAAAATTTAGATCAGCTCGAGGGCCCGAATGGGTCATTGTTCTAACGTATAAACATAATAAGTAGGTCGCAACTACAAATTGGGAAGTGTCGGTGTAAGTAAACGATAATTTGCGATGAATAATCCTTCAGAAATGTATTCGCGTATACTCGTACGTCGCGTCGCGTCGTATATGTTTATTTAGCGCGAATTTCAAGTTCATTAAAATTTGCCAAGTACCAGTAACTGAAATCACCACTATCATATGACCCAGAACAATACGTTCGTTGGTCTGGCAAAAAACCTCTCATCAACAATTTCTATCTCTCTTGTCGTCATTTTGACACCATTTTCTTTTCGTCGAGAACAATTAGGTATGCCAATCGAAATGAAAAGTTGGATTAGAATTTTTTTCGTTCATCCTCCATCGTGCCGTTTAAAATGCGAGACATAAGCGCTTAAAATATGTATGTTCTTCCGGTACACGATATATTGTCGTTGATACATCAGTGATCAGACATTCTAGACTGCGATGTCTACATGTACCTACTACCTACGTAAAATCCAATGATCACTCGATCAAATACCTGCGTTATTGCGCTTCGACACGTAAACGTAATTAAAAAATATTATACCTATACTTGATTATTGTTAATTTTTCAATTTAATATTCATAACGAGTCGTTGATTTCTTGATAAAACAAAGGGAATTATAGTTCCACCATGTACCACTTTGCTTACGCACTTAAATGTTACACATTTTCTTCGTGTTAATTTTTACATGAAAACGTACTCGTAATTTACTTGGAAAATATCATATGTAGGTATTTTATATGCAAAGGTTACATTACATAGGTACATCTTAATAGCAGGCAAATATTTTTTGCACGCCTTCCTTGAGATACTAATGATAGGAAGGCGACTTTTGCAGCTGAAGAAATACAAGTACAACCTCAGCACAAAAAAAAACTATTATGGATAGGTATCTAAGAAATTAGTTACATGATTCATATAGGCTGTTCAGGAAGTAGGTACGTAGAAGCGCCAGACGCCGATTGAGACAACCTTTTATCAACTCAAATACTTCACTTGAATGGCTATAATAACTTGAATCTCATATTTAGTTTTTTTGAAAAGTACAGTCTCTTTGAAAATTGAGATGGAAATGGTTGAAAATTAGGTACAGAACATTTAATTTTGTGAACATTATTTCTGAAGTAACTTTCTGATATGAACAAAAAAAGTTCTGTTCAAAATCACAAAAGTAGATAGGTAGCTAATAACAGAATTTTTAGGAAGAGTTTTTCAGAATATTTCAGCTCTGCTTCTCAAAATGAACATCAAAATGCTATGTATTTTGGGAAAATTGTCTATCTTTGAAATTGAAGGAACAGAAGATTCTAATGCCATGGAAATGAGGACTAATAAGGTACCCATTGCCATTTGTATGCGTATAGCTTTTAAGTTTTGATCTGTTCTGCCATAAAACCTTTTTTGTTCAATTGAAAAAAATATAGATAAGTATCAGAATCAATATCAGCATATCAGAAAACTTTATTTTTCATGAGATTATTTCCAACAGCATTGAAAATTCTGCCCCTGTAATTTCCAAAATGGGCATTTTACAGAATAACTGAATGTGAGACGTAGGTAAGTTCCCCCTTCATGTAAATTATGTGAACCAATACCTACCTAAATATGTTCTCAATCGTGGTCTAGCACTCGGTGAGGTTCCTCGCAGGTAGGTACCTAAGTTTTATTAGACTGATCGGTAAGTCTTATTTTCATGACTGTAAAATCCTCGAAGTACCTACTGCACCCTCCCTCTCCTCAACTTATAGTTTAAATTTAGTACCTAAGAAGAAAACCTATAGACAAATCTTTGGATTTCTATACGTTATCTGTTACGTATAGGTTAGGTAGGTCAGATGCGTGAAAAGTTTGGAATTAAAAAAAAAATAATCTCCGAAGATCGGGTAACTTGGGACAACGTGTAACTTTGGACAATTTTAACCTTTAGAGTTTGAATGGTGGTATTATGTGTAGTATTAGTGCTAAGTACAAATACATATAGGATAGGTACATGTTGAAGTAGGACTTTGAAAAAAATATGAATGATGACCAAACCCTCGTGTTCTGGTTGAAATCTGAGAATTCTGACGCAACACGTGTTGAATGAGAATACGTATTTTCTATCAGACAAGGACTTCCATAAAATAAATTGAAAAAATAACTTTGTGCAGACCACCAATGTAGAAATATCAAGTTAATTTTCGATTTCATCTTCAATAAGGGAATTTCTTCAGCTTTGATTTGAGACGTTGTGCGAGTTTCTAGCATGTTTCATTTGGAAAAAATTTTCTGTTAAAGGGGAAAAACCTAGAAAAAAGGCTCTTTTTTATTGTATTTTTGCCAATATTTTTCATTTTTGCTCATTTGTGAGTGCTGTCAAAGGTCATTTGTTCCTTTCTTTTTAAAACAAATGGAGTTATAGGGGTGCAGCTTCCCTAATGGGCATTTGTTTTTAAACAAAAAACAATGTTTTCATTTCGTGAATAATTCATTCAACTTTTGTCAATATTACTATTCAATGTGTGTGGGGAAGGGATGAGGGTAGTTTGTGGTAGTTTTTTTTTATGATTTAAGTTGCTCCGTTGATGCTTTTTAGATCAATTCATTTTGGATGCCCTTCTACAATTTTGGTCTATTACATCACTTTTCTCTCTCAAAAAAAGATATGAATCCTTTAAGGTGAAATTTTTCCCAAGTTATCTGAGTTTACGGTAGGTATTCTCACATTTCTAATCACTGAATACAATTTGGAGTCGAACCAAAACCGAAAAAAAATGTAATAATATTGTCACCAAGTAAAATTTTAGCATTAAACTTCAATAGGAACATTTTTGAACATTCAAATTTTCTTTATGAAAAATGCAAAAATTATGTTCGATTGAGGTAAAGAAGTTGAAATTTTGATCACACCTCATTTCTGACCTTTCAAATCGATTATAGGTAATTCTGAATCGTTCTAAAGTCTACACATTCAAACTCTCCGATTTAAAAAAAAATTCAAAAAAATAGTTCAACGTTGTTTTGATTAGAGATGAGGCGATTCGAATCGCTAAACAGAATCGCGAAGAATCGGATTTCCTTGAGGGAAGAATCGGGTTTTTGAGAATCGGATTAAACTTTTCTGAAGAATCACACCCACATGATTCTTTTTGATTTCCTTCTATTTAATAAAAAAAAAAATCATCGTTTGAAAGATCTATTATTCTTCATGATCGAAATCCAAAATGAAAAAATCGATTTCAAAAATTAATTTCTGAGAAGAAAAACGTAATTGTGGTATATTTTTGCCGAACAAAAACAATATGGCATGAATCAATACAAAACAAATCGAGCATGATCGATCATATTATATACTCAAGTACGAAATTACTTAATCGAATTTCGATCATGATCAATTTTTGACCTGGGAGTCTATTTTTGTGGCTAAAATTGATTCTTCGTGAAGAACGTGATCCATCACATGGAATCAAAAATCTAAAATGAATCGATTTTTGATCAAGTCGATCAATTTTTGAGCAGAAAGTCTATGTTTGATGCTGAAATGTTGATTTTTCATTTCAAACAAAATCGATCATAAGTATTATTAAGGAATCAAAAATTGCGAATAAAACAATTTTTAGGGTTAGATAGATCGATTTTTGATTGAGAAGTCTGTTCTTAATGATCACAATTTGACTAAGTATTTTATAAAAATGGCTTCAGAAAAGTGTTCAATAAGTTTCAAAAAATAAGTAAGTATATTTATTTTGATACTCCATACCATATTTTTGAAAATTCTCTCCTCCCCTTTCCCCATTAGGGCGCGACTCTTTTTTAAACACAGAAAAAAAAGGTATAAAAAGGAATCGGAATCGCAAATGGAATTTGATTCCCAAAAGAAACACAAAAAGGTAGGTATGGAAAAACTTCTGTTGCTATTTATTAATCATTAGGAACCTCCAATTTTTAATTTTTTCGGAAGTGAACTTTTCCGTTATAAAAATTTGTTCAATGAAATGCTTACCTACCTATTTCATTTTTTTTCCTACGAGCATCTTTCATACTCAAAGTATTACCTCAATTTTTCATTTTTTTTTAATGCAGCTCGATAATTTATAAATGATTACATCGGTAGGTACGTATATCACAACACTAATGTAAATTATAAAATAAATTAGTATGTACCCATTAACTAATTCCTTCTGAATAAGTTGTCGTTCGACAATGAAAAAGTTTAAAGATTGTGAGAATTCAATGTTAAAATTAGAGTTGCAAAATGTACATACATAGGTACCTATGTAAATTGACTAAATTTTTTGGCAGAAATTTAAAATGTGATTTAACAGTATAGACGCACTCGTGAAATGAAATTCATTACTAAATATTTCAATAGGCTTAATTTCAGAAGGAATTCATTAAATAATAGTACCCAATCAAGCATGGAAAAATTATTTTAAAAAATAAAAAATAAATAAATTTGAAAATAAACTTACACCATGCGTTTTTCCAGATTATCGAATTCCCACTAAACAATTCACAAAATAAAAAAATTTATTATTAAAAATACGCGCGAAGAGAAAATGCTGATGAAAAGTGCAAGGCAACTGCCTATGGAAAACTCGTGTACGCTATCCAACCAAACTTCAAAACGTTATGCTCGCAAAACATATTATATTCCGGCGATTGCACGTGTTATAAGGGCAAGTTAGAAGAATCTTCACACTTTATACATGTTTACAGGTGGCACCGATATGTTGTCATGGAAACGGCCTCTTATGTGCAGTATCTTCACTGTCCTGATAATACCTAAGGTCACCACTGTTTTATTGACCTGTCCTAGTCGAGATTATCTTTGCTTCAATTTGCTCCAGTGTAGCTGGGAAGTGCATCCCTTTGGGATAATCCGCAGCATTTACTATGCTAACGTAGATTTCATAATTCATTCCTGCGACTTTTCGTAAATTTGTGGTTTATTTAAGGCAGGTATAGAGTAGAAAATTTGTGAAATCGACTGCGGGTTTTTGTAGCTTTAGAACGTACAATTTTTTCCTCGTGTTACTAAATTATTTTTATGCTTTACAATTTGTAAAATTCATTTGGGGTCGAGAGCGGTGATGCACATTTTTGGCTTTTGAATATTTTAAGAAATGTTATTTTTATGCTGTAAAGTATCACTCAATTGATTCTCGTCATTTTTCAACATTCTCTACAAAAATTATGCTAGGTAGGTGCTCGTTAATTATTTATAATACAGAAGTACAATACAGATGTCCCCTCAAAAAAAAAAAATAGATAGGGAGTTCGGGGAACGCAGAGATAAATTCAAAACATATGTAGGTAGGTAGATATTCGAACTAATTCCCTTCTTTTTCGGTAATGAAGACCCCGAAGGACACTTGGGGAGGTGAGGGGCAATTTCGCAAAATTAATGAGTATTTGAATTCCGTGCGACGGTGCTTTCAAAATTCATACACCACTTTCAATTTTTCTTGTAATTTGACCTGGTTTAATGCGGGTGAAGGGTTCGGAAGGGTCGAATCGAAATAATAAAATAATATTCAAATTCACCACTCCTTTACAATTTTTTTTTTGGCGAATTCTTGTCAAAAATCGAGATCCGTCATACCCCTGTAAAGCGTGGAGATACCATTTTGAAAATTTGGTATATTGGAAAAAAAATTAAGAAAGGTCTAGGTATAGGTATAGGTATATGATACATAATAATAGTTTCAAATTTATTTTGGTTACTTTCCACTTTTTTACATAATTATCTAAATTGAAAAGTTGAGCTTTGATTGTAAAAGTTCAATTGTGAGCTTTTTGAATTTATTAAATTTTAGTGGTAGCATGAGAATAATAATGAGCTTACAAAGGAAGCACTCGAGGTGTCTTATTCCGATTTAAATGGGGCTCGCGATTTTCGAAAAGAGTATGGCTCGAAATCTCTATAATCAAAATTTCAACTCCTCAAATTGATTTTTCAATTTTGGGAGAATTTTTGGAGGAATTGATTGAGGCAGCTAAAATGAGTTGTGTCTTATTATATATTGACCTTTTTAACGAGTTTATTATACGCATTTGGGTCGATTACCAGATGGATGTTTCGAGTGTGTGTTTTTTCGACTATTCTGGAGAAATCAAAAATGGATTATCAGCTTTCGAGTGGTTGCTTTTTCAGACATGATACAATATGCCCTTTGTGTAGATTTAAAAATTTTTACGAACAGAGAATTTTTGGTTTTTTCCTCATAAATGCGCTAGTGAAAAAAATCCACTCAATGTGTCCACTCGGAAATCCTTTTCAATAAGGATAAACTCGTTAATCAGGTCGACAGTACCTACGTCACAACTAGATTTACCACAACACTCAAATTGATGCGCATCGCCTTGGATGTATTCAAAAATTCTAAAAGAATCAAAAATCGTGTTTGAGGCTTCAGAATAGTCTGAAACAGTGAAATTGAGTTTCTAGAGGTAAGCTTAAGACGAGATATAGCCATTCGTGCAAACTTTTCAAAATCTTTCCACGATTTTTTGAATTTTATTCCTTTAAATTATTTATACTGATAAGGAAAGCATAATCGATTTGCCCCCCCCCCAAATTGGCTCAAATATGTGGGTAATAAGCTTATTAAACTGTCAAAAATGCACCATAACTCGATTTTTAGCTGCTTGAATTATGTTCCAAAGTTTCTAAAGAAATTCAGAGGCCTTGAAATGGTCGAAAACAGTGAAATTCTGTTTAGGGGAATTTATAATACTTAGAATATTTAGTTTTAAGACTGTAATTTTCACCATGTTTATTGCGTTTTTTTTTAAGAGCATAAATTGCAGAAAATTGTCAATTCTGGATTTTCAAAAATTTTCCAAAAATTTTTAAATAAATTTTGAGCGTCTGAAATTTTGAATATGATTGAACAGACCATATTATTTCCACAAGTTGCCGTTGCGCTCAAATCAGTAGTCGACACTTCGCGTGGTTCCCATTGTTAGTAACATTGAGATTGAAACTAATCCCCTAGGTACTTGTACATAGAGAGAGATTTCTGCATAAACTATAAGCCTATCTTATGGTATCACAAACAGAAAATCTCATATTTTGCACTTGCCCACTTTGAAAATCAGGTCTTCAATTGTTGTTGAAATTTAGCTGGCCGTTTTTTTTTTGTTTTTTTTTTGGAATATGAGGTAGGAGAAGGGGATGTGTTAAGACGTACTTTGAATGAAAATTGTCAAATTTTTATAAAATCATGTTTTGCTTTTCCATCATACTTTGTCATTTCAACGACGTTATCGAATCGTATACCCATAATACATAAATGACTATCTTTCTATCGTTGTCTGTTTGAAATTCCTATTCATACGAAAATCACAAGATCTCATTTTAGATGTAGATACATACAGAAAAATCTATCAACTCATAATTGATAATAATTTTTCTACATATTTACAACCTAACGTATAAAAAAAATCCATTACCGGCCTACTACATAATGTTTGATAATTTCTTTTGTATAGTACTTTTCTTACATTTCGACACAGTTTTTCGGGACCAATATTCCTTCTAATCAATGCTTTTTTTATGTATCTAATAGGTACTCACTGTGTTTTGAAAAGGCACAACTGTAGGCTTATTCTTTATTATTTAAAAAAAAAATTGCCAAGTGGTAATTTTTTATTGCTCACATATTTCACACGACCAGTGCCTGTTTTTTCCTTAGTACGAGTAATTATTAATTTTCAGGTACCTAATTAAATCAATTTAGAAGCGAATCCATCTCTAACGACTTTTGTCCCTTTTTCTCTCTCACTCTTTGGCAGAGACGGGTGGCGAATAACCTGGTCAAGTAATAAGTAGGTAATATTTGTTGCTTGTACATACCTGCCTACTTAAAATAAATCTACCTACTCTAGCTGTCTGTGCATTCGTCCCACCATCAGATAATCTGAATGTAGATCTGAGGTCTGACAAAAATAATTGTCAAGCTCTTAGTTATTGAAAATATGAGTAAATAATTCGAGAAATGCGCTGTAACAGAAAAGTATGGATGCCTATACTTCTTGCGACTCAAGCCACTAACTATGTTTTCGAGTTGGCATCAAAATCAGGCTTTTGAAGATAATTGGAAAAAATCCAACGTCTCAGGATTCGGTAATTTAGCTATAGCTTTAAGTATATACTTTTTATACAAAGCACGTTAGGTTATAAGTATATGATAGTTAAGGAAGCTCATTTTCGTGAAAATATTTTACCAAGAAAATACCTCGTTGAATGAGTTCGAAGTTTTTAAAACCTTTGAGAAAATACACAAAAGGGAATTTTATCATAAAAATGGCACAATCCATTATTAAAGTAACTTTTGGCGTCTGTTCAGTGTATAATCTTTGCGCACAGATTGGAAAATTCAGTCTTCGTCTTAATGAAATGAAGAACTATTAGCGTCAAAAGGCAAAACTATGTTATTCAGAATACCTTTGCTTGTATTTAATGCCGCCAAGTAATATCCGCTGCATGCGTGGATTAATGGCATCGTTTTTTTTTTTTCATAATTGACTACCTACCTATTTCATCTCGAGTATTTTCACGCACCATCTACTCTATGAATTAATAGCCACGTTCGATAATGTTTACACTAGGTATTCTTTTCCTCTCTAACTAGCGATAATGTTGTTTGAAAAAGAAGGAATCTCACTGACGTTGAAAAGGTGGTTTTCGCGCGTTTCGATTGCATAATTGATAAGGCTGAATACAGTTGTACCGTATACTTGAGACTTGAGATCTTCGCAAATCGAATAAAAATTGAGTAAAAAAGGATGGATTTCTTTGCAATTATTTTTTTTCTTCAAAGAATAGATACCTATTTACAGTAGAAGTTTAATGGTGATTGGAAACGTTAGCACAATAATAGAAGCTACCTACTGGGAGCTCTTTGTTTATGTTCATAGATATATCCATCAAGCCTATTAACCACAGTTATTCATAGTATACCTAATATAATTTGCAAATATGATACCTACTTAGTACCTAGTGTAGATAGTGATAGTAAACAGATTTTAGGCATATTTACTTACATATGTATGTACATAGGGGTCTCGCTCTCTCTCTCTCTCTCTATTCAACAGGTAAATCTGTATAGGTATAAATGTCTTGCAGTAAACTTGAGAAATAACGGAAAAGCTCGCGAAAAATGTTGTTGCTTTGAAATGAAATATGCATGATTTGCATATATGTTTACTTACCCATAAGAAAATCGCTACCAATAAATATACTTCACATACAAAACCCATATATGTAGATGAGTTTTGTTCTTACTAACCGAACACCACCGACATTCTTGTCTGCAAAAAATACCTACTACGTTGCTCGAGTCAATCAATGTATGAGCTAGGCACTCAACTAATTCATCATTGGTTTGAAAAAGCAAATATTGGAATACCTAATGTACTCGTACGAGTATATAGTACCTAGGCTCTCATAACGTACTAATTTTTTTAATTGTACGTATTAATTATACCAATATATGTGCTGTAGTTGCAAGAATTCGTGGATCGTCAGATTTTTGATTATTATAGTTTATATGTGTATGCGGGTAACCTTGGAAAGTGTGATTGATGGATAATTCCGTAAACCTATATCATACACATTATGCCAGGTAGTAGGAGTAATTAATTTTTTGCATTTAGAAAAATTCACTTATTGGGAAAAATGATTAATAGAGTATTGCGATAATCATTCCGCAGATCCCGAGTAAACATCGTGATATCACATACGAAAATAGTACACCTACTAACCTGCCAACCATTTCGTGAAATCTTCATTTCGATCACGTGTGTACAATGAAAAATAAATAGTATTCGTATATTAATTTCAATTCCTAGTTGTATAGAATCGAACGAATAATGAAGATTATTTCAGATTTTGCAAATACATATACGAGTACAAAAAACAATTTTATGCACAACTGTATCTCCAACCTTTAAACAGGTTTTTGTTTTTCTCCGAAGAACAAATCTATGTAAACAAATTCGCTCTACTCTGATAGTGAGTACTCATGCTACATATGACCATACAGCTTGCCAATTATCTCATTATTCATTTGAGTTCAATTACCTGCACCCTACTCGCTTCAATTACGCGCAAATCAGTTCACAGTTCCTTCCATAACAATTGTTCAGCACAGTTTCTATAATAGGCATGTGCAAAACAGGTACGTAGGTACTACATGTAGACTACGTACTCGAATATGTCTATAGGTGCTAGGCACATAGGTACCTATAATATTCTAAATCACTCATCTTCGTATTCTGGGGCTAATTTTAAAATTTTACCCACGTATAATTAAACGTTTAACGCAATCGGAGATCTCTCAAGGAGGATATTCACCGACAAAATTTCCGTCTCCCTGAAGCATCGCATATGGCAGTTCCGGGTACCCCATATCCTTGGGAGACGAGGGGAAAAAGTAGAAAAAATTTACTCGATTGATTCGACGTTTTATTAGATATAATTTTTCCAGAAGAGTTAAAATATTTTTTTTTTTCATTTTAATAATTGCTAAATTTAAAACGTGACGATTAATGAACTTGAGTTAAACAACGTTAAAATAATCAAGTAGGTATCCAAATGAAGAGGATTTATAAGATTATCTAGGTACGTTTACTCTCAAGGTTTACAATTTTTACACCACTCATTTTTTTTCAGTTATCCAATAGTTGATTTTTTAATGATGAATCAATATGATCTAAAAAAAAAAAAAAAAAAAAGGTGTACAAAATGACGTTTTGTCGAAAAGAAATTAGTTCACTTCACATTCGTTGGGGATTGAGGAAAAAATGGTCACGTTTTTCTTGTGTAATTTATCATCAATTAATTAGTAGGTTGGTAGAGTACTCGTGAAATTTGATTTTTCTTCGGAAATATCGGAACATGTGTAGGTAGGTACGTAGACGTACCATACTTATAGATAGGTAGGTATACATCGATTAGTTCATCAATGATTAAAAATACATATACGTGTTATGCATGCATAAAATATAGATGACTAAGTAAACTCATTGCCAATGTCTTCTCATACTCATTTGAACTTGTTTACAGGTCTGTAAATAGGTAAAGGGATGTATGTACTTAACTTATTGGTATACGTGATATTGTAAGACCTGAATCTCATATATACCTACTAATTGTAAGTGCTTGCTGCTGTAAAAGTATTCATGGAATGAACCTACAGAGACAATTCAAGCTGACTTTTCAAAGGAGGAAGGGGCGGTAAAAATTTCAACCACGCATTATTTACCGACAGTTGTCTGAGGCATCACCAAACAATTTTTGATTCGATTTTTCATAAAGAAATAAAAAACGTGTTCTTCCTCAAAAAATATCCAAAATGGCAGTATAGGTAGGTGGGTAGAGTACGTGCCCGAGCGAAGCGAGAGCACAAATGAAAAGCGAACATTTTAAGAAAATTCTTTGAAAAAAAAGGAATAGCGAATAATTTTTGGGAGATTTTTGAAATTTTCCTGTGAGCATTTTATTTAAAGTTTCAAATCACTAATCTTTTTTTTTTTAACAACAAAGAGAGTACAATTTTACGTATGATTAATTATTTATTAGTAGGGTAAAAGCAGGTAATATGGGGTTGCTAGTAATACGGGGTACCCGCTTTTTTCGTATTCTGTGGGTGCTATCCAACAGGAAAAAATTTAAGGAGTGTTTTTAAATGATTCTAAGATGATCTGATCAGACCCGGAGGCGATTGGTCAGGTGTACTCTTTTTTATTCGTCGGTGGTGACTTTTTCATGCAACCCCAAAACAGATACGTCAAGCTTTTTGAACGTTTTCGCGAAAAATACATATTTTTTTGAAATTTCAAGTAGAGTGTCGGAAAGAGCCATGATTTTACTATCTATTTCATACTTTACTTTTTCAGTGAGTCGTTTTTCTGAATTGAAAAAAAATAGAACATTTTTGGCGTTAAAATTTTCACATGCTGGTAATATGGGGTACCTTGTTTTTTTGCAGATTTTTGACATATTCTGAACCAAAACACTAACAAATGTAAAAATTATGAATAAAAATAATTTTTCCTGTTTGTTTTATTCGTTTATTTTCATTTTTACAAATACTTCATGTTATCTGCCATTTTTTGGTAAATTTTCAACAATTTTTTCGAAAAATCAAAAAATTATGAAAAAAATCATGGGAAACCATGGTTTGTGCGTGAAATAAATGTAAAAACTGGAAAACATTTTTGTTCGGCTTTTCAAAGGTCATTTCGTTGTAGTTTTTATTGGTACCCCATATTACCTGCACTTTTTCAAAAATGTTGATTTTGAACTTTTTTTTCAAAAAAAAATTAAAAATAGTAAAAATGATTTTTAGTGGCCACAATTTTTATCACAGATGGGTAAATGTTTGAATTTTCGAATGTCGCAAAAATTTTCATTTTTCATCAATTTCTCTCCATTCAGGAAGAGTTTGAACTTATGTACCCCATATTACCTGCACTTACCCTACTAGTTTTTAGGAGAAAATTTAACGAGGGGGAGGGGAATCACTAATCTAATCGGAAAAACTGGCAACTAAACTCAGAATAAATTTTTCGAAATTTCGCCAACTTGGGTGAAATTCTGCTGAAAATGCTTACTGCGAAACGACTTGAGAGTATCATGCTCCTCTCCCCCCTGACGTTGCACTTGCAAGGACACCCTGCGGATGTACAGCCAAATTTCAGTCTCCTAGGTCAATTTTGAAGGATGGAGGGCATGACACAAGATTTTTCAAGGTCAAAAAAACACGAAAAAACCGGGGTTCTTTTTCCCGAAATTGCTTTAAGAGACTGGTTTTTGGATATGTTACACCTACAACTTTTGATATTCCTATCGTTGGGTCTTAGTTTTTGTTTTTTGATCTTTTTCACCCCTATCTACCTTTTCTCAAAAATTTTGATACCTTCGATTACTAACCCAAGGTTAACCCCACTTAAACCCCTTAATTCGTACGCTAAACAAAGCCTAAATACTGGATTTGAGAGAATTTTGTTAGAATCATGCCCACGGCTAAGATCATAATTTACACAGGTTCCGAAAAAAAAAAAAAAACATCAGACATTCGAAATATTGATGGCTCCTGGGTCCCAACTCCAATTCCGGAGTCATGAGAGGCTGTATAAGCCTTATTTTTCTTTTGTTCTCAGAAAAATCAGGCTACATAAAAAAAAATTACAAAAAAACAAAACTTTGCAATTGAATTTCATGCGAAATAAATTAGGAAACAAAAAGCATTTCAAATGCATCGAAATTTTGATAGTTCTAAAAAAAAAGGACTTTTTGAACATTTTTGGTAAAAAAGCGAGACTTTCTGGCAATTTTTTGGGAAAAAGTTGAACTTTCTGCAAATATAGCGACAATTTCAAGTAAAATTAGCAAAAAACGAACCGTAATGGGAATTTAGACAAAAGGTGACACATTTTTTTTATTTCTAGCTAAAAGCGACGCTATGACAATTTTGGCAAACAGCAATGTCTTTTTTTTACCAATTTTTGGCAAAAATTCGAAATTTTTTAGCAAGTAAAACTTTTAGTCCAAGAGCTATACCTACTGCGATTGCCCTGAAATAACTGAAAGCTGGGACTAGTCTCAAAAGTTAATATACATACCCCTATTTTAAAAGCACTCGGTCTGCCAATCCACAACTGCTACTTTAAAGCTCAGCGAAAGCTCAAAAGTGCACAGCAATTTTTCTGAACTTTTGGCCGAGAAAACTGATGGCTCAAATTGGTGCCAAATTATAGCATTTTTCGCGCTGAATCCGAATTTGTAGGTCTGCCGAACCTAAAGTGCTGCCGAAGCCCCACCAGACTGGTTCAAAGGGGGTTCAAATTTCTCAAATTTCATCTTTTCGGGCTAAATTCGCATAAAAAGCTATAAAATTGGTATAAAAATGATTTTCAAGCAGTTAAACGAAAAATTTTTTGCAACCTTAGGAAATAACTTTCTGTAAAAAACGAGATTTTTATAAGCAGTTTTTGGAAAAAAAGTGAGAACTTTTAAACTTTTTGTCAAAAACAACAGTTTTTATAAATTTTTGACAAGAAATGAGATTTTTTGGGCAAATTTGATTTTTAGCAGAAATTGAGAGCTAGACAGTTGAAAATTTTGAGCTTGGTAACTTGAAATGTAATTGAGTAAGGGCTCTGTCACCGAATTTCATATTAAACACACAGTTTCGCTGTTTTTTATTCTAAAAAAGTGTGAATTTCTAGGAGTAGGAAAATCTGGACTGTTGTAAAAAGTCTGACGTGTCGCAACCAAATTTTGAGCTGTCGAAGTTAGTTATTCGGTATTTGGTGAATTCCAGAAGATTGGTAGAAATATCTCTACTGCAGTAGGTATAGGTAGATAGGTATATATTTTTCACAAAAAGAGTGAAGTATATGTACTGAAAGTCCGTTAGTGAACCCATACTAAAATTCGATCCACCCCCTCCCATTTATTACAATGTCTCACAGTCTCGTACTTACCTATTTTAAAAGCTTGCGGGACTCCCCACTTTTTATCAGGCAGCTGAAATTTCTGCATCAAACTGTGTTTAGATTGGTCACTAAATGGACCAACTAGAATTTATATGTACCAAACTTTTGTTGTTCTGATCCAGTACATATATTATCTTTCACTTGAACCTATTTGAGTAGGTTATGTGGGCAACATGTCGTCTAAGATATGTAGATCGACGATGCACACAGTTGATATTGATGGGTTCTCTCGTTCATAAGACCCATTTAGGCATTTAATAAAAAATAAAAATCAACTAGAAAATTTGTTCGACATTTTCAATTTAAAAAAAAAGATAAATAATCATCTTACATAGGTGGTGGTAGGTAAGGTACCTATCTAAATAATGTACGTGTTTTCAAGAACAGAAGTTTTTTTTAAAATGAGAATAAGAAGATACGAATTTGGAGCTTTTGTTTGTTAAACAATGTTAGTTCATGTGTGGTATAGTACAGTATAGGTATAGTACCTACTTATAGTTATATTAGCATTATTTGATCGTATTCAAAAAATTTAAATAAGCATACGCCAAAATGAACTTTATAAGTATGAAAGATGATTTGTGAATTTTGTTATATTGCAACGACATTTTGTAATAAATTACTTTTTTTTTCTTACTTTTCATCTAGGTAAATGTATAAAGCAAACACGTAATCTATATCACATCAAAGCGTTATAAAATAAAAAGAAAGAAGGCGTAAGATTAGAGCAAAAAAAAATTGTTGATCGAAGAGAATGCACCGTCTTCCGTTTTGTATAGGATAGCGGAATCAGTTACACAGAGATTACATATGAGTACGTAGATTATAACTGAACAACGCGTTGCAGTTGAAGCTGTTCTTCTAACCTGTTTGGTCTTGTTAATGGCATTTCTTTGTAATTTATAGCGTTAGCGCTACAAACCTAAGAACTGCGTGAGCTGCAAACGAAGCATTGTTTTTTCAGACCTTTTTTTTTCTAATGCAGAAAACAACCTGTATGAAATGGTCTTCGTTTCAGATTGAATAAATTTTCTTTCCTTCGTTACGGGAAAAAAATCTTTCAAAGGCAGAAAAAAATTTGTTTTCGGCGTTATTTATCATTCGTTAGCGCCTATTGTCAGTATCATCGTTGTTTTGCGCAGATAAATAGCTATACTGTGAGGTAGATCAAGGTCTGCAACAAATGTAGGCCTAATTACGATCATGAACTCGTAAGTAAGGAATTTTCAATAGCAGCAGGCACTATTCGACGAGGAAACTTGAGCAATCATCGAAATGAAGTCAGTGCTTATCTTATTTTGTAGAGGGATACCCAAAGTGATCATTTTACCCCTCTTCATACAATATAGAATGAAAAACTCTAGCACGAGTTTATTTCAAAAATGTTTTTTAATTACAGAACCAGCCCATATATAGTACCTACGTACCTAAGTACATACTAGATGTACCTACTCATACAGTGTATAAATTTCAAATTCTATACAGCCATCGTTCTCAATCTGCCTATCTGTGTAGGCATTGGTACTTAATTATTGGTAGGTAGGTACTTAAATTGAAATAGTACGTCGTATAGGCATTTATAAACGCTGACTAGGGTAATAATAAGATAAAAATATGTATTACCTATGTCCATTGATACGATTGTATTTCAAGCGATGTAGGTACGTATATCTACTCGGTAGGTATATATACTTGCAAATAACGTGACTGCGCGTCACCCTGTGGTTTTATTTAATTTCATTATAAAACCTGGAATAATTAATCGCGGTCATCAATACAATCTGCATGACCTAAACTATGTAGATATTTGTCCACACTGTGCATATTTTATTTGTTGTAGGTATCAACCATTCGCTTTGTAGCACCTGCATCTTACGATGTTTAGATGAGATGTAATTTAAAATAATGCACGTATAATTATTGTTGACGACTGTTGGAGAATTTGTCATAAAATGTATGCATTTAATAAGTAGTTTAAGCGATACCTATCGTTTTATTAAGTACGTTCAGTTTTTTATCACATTTACACGATACAAGTACTTTATGATAATATCGTAGAATGTAGTAGTACCCTAACATGTTTTTATCCTTTTAAAACGTTTGTCCAGGTACGCTATAGTTACCATATTCCTCGCTGTTTCCGTTAGAACTGTTAGAAGTTTATAAGAAATACTGATTTTCCGTTCCACTTTTATTAGGAATGAACTATTGCTCTGAAAAGTAATAAAGAAATGTCTTTTTTTCTTAATTTAATTGCATGAATTATGCATGCAAATTTCTAATAGCAAAACCTTCTTATACATTTACTTACAGCAAGAAAATTCTATCGTTTAGGTAAACGTCGTGCTAGCTTATTGAGCGTACAAGCACCTTCCTACCTACCTACGAATTCTATCGCTCATCATTGAGGAATTTTATTGATTCGTAATTCGTTACTTATATCTCGTAAAATTCTTTTTGAAAATTCCGCGACTGTTATTGAACCTTGAATAAACATATCAAGTACCTAGACCTAGCCAATTTTTCATATTAATCGTTTTTTTCGTTGTTATTATTATTTTTTTTTTTTGATAAGTATGAAATGTTTGGCATACCGCAACGGATACGATGGAAAAATAAAACAGTTTGCGCAAAGTTTTAAGACTGTTTAAAAATTTCGGAGGCAGTGGTTCTAAAAAACTGTTTTTAGATGTGATTGAATTGAACCAAACAAGTATTTGTGCAAAACAGACGAAGTCAAAAGTGGATAAAATTGCATAATTTCCAATTGAAGGGGTTTACAGGCAAATTTATTATTCGTGATGAATACCCAAAGGCAATTATAACACGTTAAAATGAGGATCATTCTTTTTGTCTGCTTTATTTTTGTTCTCAATCTAACACAATTATTTATTTACAAAATGACAGATAGGAATCTAACTGACAAGAAAACTTTTACAACCCATCCACTCCGATCAACCTGAAATATTAGCTCGCTAAAAAACATATCATCCAGACTTCAGTACTAAATTTTGAGTTTCCAAGTTTGATACTTCCTTCCTAACTTCACGATTCGATTACTAGTTCTTCTTAATTTCTCAGCCAATCTGGAGGCGCTATCAAATGGACTTTTTACCTGCATACCTAGCTAGTTACCTACCCAAAATCACTCCGAATACACAACTCTACATTTGCTGACGAACGAGGTACATTTCGGCTCGAAAACTACCACAATCGAATCGGAAAGTCAACTTTTGTAGAATGGAAGAAATTTTGAGTGATTTGTACCATAGAAGATTTTGAAATTTTTAGTTGATTACAGTGCCTTCTGATCAGTAATTCAAATTCAATGTAGAAAAGTCGTACTTTTGCTGGAGACTCCAGATCGACTTGAAAGCAACGTCGCAATTGATTTGGCAGAGGGAGGCGGGAGTCTGTTTTCGAGAATGGAATATTTTAATCATCGAACATTCTTTCAATTATGTGGATTTCGAATTTAGGATGATTTTTTGAGGTGAATCTTAGAGAACAAAATCCAACATATTTATCTCAATTGTGAGATCGATTTTGGAAAACCATTACCTATTCTGATTATTGATAATCGGCGGCGGAACAAGATTTACGATACATCTAATGAACTTATAAAAACAAAAAGAAAATAATGTGTTGAGGAATATTCTGTGCAAATAGCTTAGATTTCATTCTACTCGTATTTAACCAGAAACCGAATTCATCGAATTCTTTTTTAAATTACCGAAAGAAATGACTACCTATATATTACTACCTCGTACCTACCTCTCTGCGTAGGTATCTGTTTAAGATACTATTGATGGGTGATGACTGACGTCACTCAATTCTAACCAATTTCGGAATAGCGGATTTTTTGGCTGATTAAAAACTTTTTTAACTGTAAGTATTTTTTGAAAGAAGATTCAGTTTATACGTATTATTCATCTAATATCCGCAAATTTCATTTTTATTAAACTTTCAAAATTTTTTAAAACAAATAGGTAAGTACCTATATAATGGTGCATAGCTTTTTTAGAGCTGAAGGATCTAAAAATCCATCAAACTTGGAGATAAGAGATGAACCAAATTTCAGTTTCATCCCTCAATTTTAATAAATTTTGATTTTTTCATAAAAAATGGAGCGGTGCCGGTGTAGAGGATTTTTTCAAAGATTTATCAGAGTTGAAAAAATGAATTCAAGATCTATATTTCTGATTGAATGTTCTTTTGTTTTTCTCTCGTATTGGTAAACAGTTTTTTTGTCTTTAAAATGCTTTTTTATAGAATGAATTAAAAATTTTTCAAACCATGTTACTTACTTTTGTTAAGTAGGTACCTACTTACTTATACGTTATGCAATTCGATCTACCTTAGAGTGAACATCTTACTATATGAAAAAAATACCTATAGGTACCTACCTAATCCAAAATACCTCTAGCAAACACCTTGGGTTCGTTCGAATAATCACTCTCATTCTCATGAAACATATAGCACCTTTATCCATGCACCTACGTGTTTCTGGAACAATCAGTACCTACTTATACCATTTTATTACCAAGGGCTCTCAAATCAAGACAAGGAATGTTCTCCTGAAAGTGAAAAACATTGTTTGGTCCTTCCTAATAAAAAAAACATTCTCAAAAGGAAAAAAAAAAATACCGGGATTTCCTTTATCGCTTCTCCTAGCTAGAGATGAGCTTGGTCAAACCATCGATACAGATCGTGGAAAAATACCCAATAAAAATCCATATTTGTGCACCTTCTCTGGTTTTGCATAGGTAAAGAAAATCTGGCTAGTAAAGATCCTAATTGGTACCGAACATAATTTTTGTTTCATCTTTCATATTAGGTACCTACGTACTTAGTATCTGCCGAGGAGTATGTAATTGTGAGCGTTCGAACAACAATATTACGAATAACGTGAAAATGACATATGTAGTTGCTCGATAAACACCTATTTCAGTCTACAAATTAGCTATTTGTAGATCTGAGTTCGTCAACGTCAGGAAGTAATAGAACTGCCTGACATCATTACTTGTATACCTACTTCTTTATGATTTATCTTATGCGAATAAACCACACGCGAAATGAATAATAAACAACCTGTTCAGCTAGGTCAAGGCTATATTGTTCCGACTAGCCGCACAAACGTAAATTAATTAATGAAATCGAGTCAAATTTTTCATCATAAATACCTCATAAAAGTTTATTACTGAGTATTGAATGTTTTTAGAAACATTATCTCTGCAGTACACCAATATACCAACATCGAAGAAGCTGTAGATATGTACATAGGTAGGTACATTCATACACTTGAACGTATATAAACATGAACTTCACTTTGAACTTGTTTACATTTTTAATAGAATCTTACGGATACGCGCATTTTTTTCACATGATATAATTGCAGGTTTAATTTATTGGATTTTTTTTACATTGCATCTATGCAAAATATCCATTGGCAAGTGCGAGGAAGTCTTAAAAATAGACGGAAGAAGAAATTAGATGTAGATTAGTACATAATACATTGACGTCATGATTTAAATAGGTATTTTTCATGTTGAAATCAAAAGTGAAGATGGGCAGGTACATTAGGTAGGTACTTTATTAATCTGCATTACGTATTATTTATTTTAAATTGCTGCATTGTTTTTCATTTTGAGATTATCTGCGGAATGCACTCGTCGTCGCCTCTTTGTAAATTTTTCTTCTGCTTCGTTCGCTATGCCATTGACCTTCGCAAGGTTGAATTACTTTGAAATGAATCTCCCTTCGACATTAAACAAGAAACAGAAACCGACATATTTTACTCGATTCGTCAAGTCACACGATCTGTGGCAGTATATTTCAAATATTTATCGGTAAATAATTAAATAGGCCTACCTAGGTTATAGGTATAGGTATGTGCATTTTTTCTTACCTACCTAAAGGATACCTAGGTACATGAAATAAGTACATAGGCTTAAGTTACCTTATGCACTTTCACATTTATCATCCCTGCATGTTTACGTTTGAAGTTTAGACATTTCTAAAAAAAAAAAAGTGCTGTTGGTTGTAGGTGATACGAAAATTCTCAGAAATTGAGTAATATTATTTTTAAAAAAAATAATTAATAATTATGGCGAACTCGAACTGTTGATATTTTGAAATAATCCCATAAATTCCGCATGCAATTTGCCAATCTTCTTTTCTTTGTTTGTGGGTAACAGTTTAATTTAAAAATCTATAACCAAACAGACCTGTTTATAAATCTTTAATTTTTTTCTTACATCGGAGCCGGCTTAATTATAGGTTTTGTTTCAGTAGAAATTCACCAGAAGGTATATATTGGCATGGCATTAACCTCCTGTTATGCATTTTGTTAACTGTATCATGATTTTTTAGCTGCGATGGTCAGTTAAAACATTAATCAAATATATTAGTCCCGTTAATCGTATCGCAGAGTTGGCGAATACTTGTATAGTTAGCTGGGTACGGAATTCAAAATAAAAATAGCGTATTGGCAATTTTTGAACCTTCGAACCTTCGTTTTAAAACAATTACCATATGAAAAGGGCGCCTCAAGGAATCAATAGAACACTAATAATCTGGACTATGTGAGAGTAAAGGGGTCATCTTGGTAGACAATTTATTTTTCTTGGTTTTATCACAACGAGTTGTTTTTTTTTCAAGTTCAAAAATATTGCAATATTGCAATTTTTATTACGGTAGACAACTAAGATATTGGGTATTTTTAATTACATAATTATCAACGTTGCACTGCTATTGAACATCTACAGCGAATCTTTTTTTTTTACTTTTTATTTTTTATTGTAAGTACTCGTTTCAAGCTATATGATGGATATAATATGTGCAGTATTGCGCATTGATTGATGATAATAAATCATTATTAACCTATGCACATCGAAAGACAATAATTTATGCAATTTCGGATTAATTTCATCATTTGAAATCACAAATATGGTACTTGTAAGTACAAAGAGGTTTCAAAGGATTTTCCCACATTACCTAAATTTGAGTCTGGCCTCGCTACATAGTGTCATTTCATTGAAATATGTAAAATTAAAAAGGAGCACGTGAAAAGACTGCAATATAATAATAGGTACCTTTTAACAGAGGTGCATACGAAGTTGATACCCAAGGACGAGGCATGGGATTTTACAGGACGAATGAAGGAAAAACGAAATTGAGTTAGATATTATAGATACAGAAAAAAAGACGTGACCTTAAATTTTTTTACCTATTTTTTTGAAAATTAGGTAGGTACTTATTATAATGCACTTATTATTAATATTTTCAACCCTTTGACCATTCAAAAAATTTCTCACCTTTACCCAATTTTCAAAAAGAAACACAAGTTACATTTCTTTCAAGTCTTTTTTTAAAAATTATTATAATTTTCATAAAACGTGCTAATACCAAACGACTGTAGGTATAACTATGAATGAAAATTTTGGCCAGGCATCGGTACCTTTTTCTTTCCTTTTTACAGTTTACATTGCTGCTGCAATAAAACAACTACCTACGTTTAGAATAGAAATACTTAGGCCTAAGTTTAGAATATTTTCTAGTTCACATGGATATCAAATGAATAAATGCTAAAAAGGTGTCAAATTTCATTCACACTTTTTAATATGAATTCCACATCGCGAAAACTATTCCAGTTGGCGTATAGAAAATGAAATTAAAAAGAATGAAAGGAGTCGTCAAAAAAATCAGTGAATTAAATTAGCAATGTATAGCAGGTAAGTATGTACTTCCGGAATGTGTAGAAACAGGGTAAGGTGTACTGTTTACATACCATATAGGTGGATAAAAAAAATTATTTTGCGTGGTTGGAATAATCTCGTTAAATTATAACATCTAATGGCGTATGCTTTCAAACGCTGGCATCATTCTCGCTCTGGGTGTAACCTATTTTCAAAATAACAATAATAATTTATTTTAGGTTATTATTATTATGTATTTTATATCATCCAACTTTCGAACCTTTTTTTTTATTGATGTCTGGTTCTACTGATCTACTGAACTTGAGCACTCATTCGATACTTCTGCATACCGATAAGTACTCGCCTATGGATGGGTTTGTTTACTCTTCGTACTTTTTCCATGGGTATAGCAATGTGTCCTTGATGACACAATATTTTCGGACGCGAATAATTTTATTTAGTTCAATTAAATCTAGATTTCAGTCGAAATTTCATCTGTGATGACGAATTTTCTGAACCTATGATTAGATTTTGTCTTCCAATAATCTACTGACGAGGAAGTCACGAAAAAAGAACCTCAAGGATTTATTTGATCTTCGAGACGGTGTAATTTATTTAAATATTTCAGCGTGTTCGCTCATGGAAAATATGAAACTATTATAAAACAATTTGAGATTTTTGACATCATGACATCATCGTTAGAGGTGATGAGTACTGAGTAGGTCTATAGGTACAATATATAGATGCCTATAGCTAAGTATCTTCGACTTCGCGAGTAATAATTTTTCAACACGAAAATAAAGGCAACAAAGCATAGACGATAAGTATTAGCGTATCTTGATTACCTAAATGTAATACCAAATTGCTAATCGCATCACAGCTATTATACCCATATCATTCAATTAATACTGCGAGTAAACCTACTCTCTGTTCTGACTTCTGAGTTTGACCGTTTAGTAAAAAAAATGTTGTGAAACAATGTTTGGTTGTTCACTAGATCATGAGAATAAATTCCGTTCATTTTTTTTGGTAGTTTTTCAATATTTTTGAGCCATTTTTTAGCATGTATTTTTTTAGGAATCCTCTAGGGTTGTACACGTTTAAAACAAAAATGTTTTAAACATGTTTAAAACACGTTTAAAACAGATGAAAAAAAACAGAACGATGTTTTAAACAAAAAAAGCCGTTTAAAGCCATTTAAAATTGTGTTTTTTTTTGTTTTAAACGTGTTTTTTTTCAACTCCAATTTCCTAAAAAAACACGTTTTTTTTTTAGTTTTTTGTTAAAAAAAAAGTGAAATAGAAGACTGAAACTGTATTTTTAGAGACAAATTTTGTGTTACCACGTTTTTGTACAACCCTGGAATCCTCCATTCAGTTACATATTTTCAATTTTAATTGATGATTGTTTCGCTGTAAATAATCTTTATGTAGTATCTAAATTTAAACCTTGACAGATGCTATTAGAGTGAACGAATAGTTTCAACTTTCAACTCAAAAATTAATACTTTGATTGAATAATGATTAATTACATATTATGTAGGTACCTATCTTATCAGCATCACAAACAAACTTGAACTTTTTCGCAAATGAAATTAATTAAATTGAAAAGCCATCAACTGTAGCGAAAAAACTGGTAAAAAAAAATTCCAATTCGGTACATATCTGGTCAAATGTAAATTTAAGAAAATATATTTATTTATTATTTTTTTTTTAAAAATAGAGCTATGCCTTAAAATCAGAATGCGGCAACTCTAACCACACAATCGCACTGCAGTCTGTATCTCATCTGCAACGCTAACGCTATAAACTGCGAAACGCGGAAGTAGAAAAAATGAAAATGCATCCGTAATCTTTTTTCTGTGATTTGATTAGAATCTTGTTTTCTTTCTTTTTCTTTTCTTTACGAAAATTTCTATTTTCTGTCGTCAATCGGCGAGTTTTGTTTTTTTGCTGTTTATCTTCAAGCATTTTATTCTATTAATTTAATTTAATTTATGAAGATTGATTAATTGTGTTATCAACATATTGATCGCCCAGTAATACTTACCTTTGTTGGAAACGTTTCGTACTTGGGACCATTCATTTTCGAGTATTCTCAGTTTGTTCCAAATTGGTGAGTACCAAAACAAAGATAATAGATGATTATGTATTACATATTACTTCATTGACTTCTAGTTGCATATTGTAGTTACCAACCTTAACTATACCAAGTATTTTGTAACGCCAATGTAGGTCACTGAAAAGAAAACTGTGAATTGAGTTTTCTCTGTTAAAATGTTTTAGAATTATTGAAGCCAAAGATTCTTCATTTTTTCATCCTAATCGTTTAAAATGGAAATGAGGACGGAAGAAGACGTTTTAGATGAATTGAAATCTTCAAATCTCGTTATTCCACCAGAAATCACTATAACTCCAGTTGTATCGCCATTTATTCCGTATGATACTTCATCTTCTGGTTACGGTAAACAACACAATCCCCAATCAAAGAAAGTCAGCAGCAACGAGCGTTCTAAATATAGTCAATTACTTGCTATTATTGAAGAAATTGGCAAAGATATTCGTCCTTCTTATACAGGGAGTAAAAGTTCATCCGAAAGATTGAAAAGAGGAATCATGAATGCCAGAGTTTTAGTTAGAGAATGTTTAACCGAAGTAGAAAGAAGTGCGAGGCAATAAATTTTCGTTATTTAAAGTAATGAAATATGATAATGAACGGTGCGGTCTTCCTCATTTCAAGTTTTTCGTCACTGTCTGCATCGAGAAATCTATTGTTTTTGTCTATCAATAATTTGTATCACGAATTCGAAAAATATTGACACGATTGTCTCCGAAGTTTAAGACAATTGGAGAGAATTATGTTCAAATTAATAATTGTTAAATTATTGCCTATACACTATTGCTTTGATGATCTGATTTAATTATATTACCTATTCGTAATTAAATCTCAAATTTCTTTTCAACACCTATCTGAATCAGACTTGCTCCATATTTTATACGTTGAAGTAGATTTATAATGTGCTGTTGGTGCTATGAATTTTCATGTGCTAACATTTTACAATACTGTTACAATTTATTACCTATATAGGTACCAAGTTTTTGAGAATCGAGAAACCATACTCATGTATTAATTTACATACGGTAATTTTTTTTTGGGTACCTACATTGACGTATTTTCTGTTAATTATGTATATTATTTTGTACAAACAATAAGTGTCTGAATGCATTTAACCATTTATTACGTAAGTTATGTTATGATGATAAATGAATTTTGAAACTTCAATATCAATTATTTATTGAATGTAAATGTGATGTTACATACAGGGTATAAAACTATCAGGTACAAAATTAACTTTACAGTTTTTGATTTGGTTTGTGATAGTTTTTTTTTTTAATTCTTTTATATTCTTTTATGTACACGTTTATTTCTGTCCAGTTTTTCTTTTTTTTGTAATGAATTTTAGTAGTCATTATTTATAAAAGCACCATTAAATTTAAGATGAATATTTTTATTTGTGATACATTCATGTGGTATAGTTGCTAAGTTTTGATGTTTACTTTCGGTTTATGGTTTTAAAAATAAATTTTTTTCGAATATCTTGCTTTTATGGTACTTACCCAACTCAATGCTATTATAAAAACAAGAAATTACAAATATTTTGAAGTTTCATGATTTTGACATTCGTGGATCTAAAAACGTCAAAAAACGTTGACCAGCTTGTTGGCTGCTAAATTCATCAACGGCCGCAGTGGCGCAATTATTTATTTACATTTTGAGTAGCTTTTGTTTTGAACGTTCACGATTTTGCATGTGTCGGTTTAATTTTTGCACGGCAAAAAGTGAATTTGTTTTTGTTTTTATTTACAGATTATGCCCTTCAAACTTCTTCATGCTTTGAACACTACATACTGCGCCGACACCGTGGAATGGTGCCCAATGGTTCAATTTAATAAGTTTTTCGCATGCGGAACTTATGAATTGCAGAATGAGCAAACGAAATCAACTAGAATAGGACAGTTGCATTTATTCTCAGTGGATGAACAGTTACAAATCAATTTACATTCCACTATTGATACAAGTGCCATTTTGGATATGAAATGGTTTTCAAAATTGATAAACGGGAGAATCCTTTTAGCTACGTGTAATGCCGATGGTAAAGTTATGTTATGGGAATTCGTACAAGGTAAGAAAAATACGATCATTCGTCGAAAACTTTGAAAATCTAATTACTAAAAAAAATTGAAAATTTCCAGGACACACAGATCATCTTACTTACCTCAGCGAACATCAAATAAATAGTGAAAATGTTATATCATTATCTATAGACAAGTCAGATTTAACCACTCCTCAGATATGTGTCAGCGATTCTCAAGGGTTTCTAACAGTTTTACGTTTGGACGATAAAAATGATTTTCATTTATTACATAAAGTCAAGGTGAACGATTATGAAGCTTGGATAGCCACGTTCAGCCTTACAAACGATTCAGTAGTGTTGACAGGTGATGCAAGAATTTTCCTCATACATTTTTGATTTTACATTTTGTGTGATCTCTCAACTAATTATACCATTATACTTCAAGGTGGAGACGATTGTTTCATAAAAGTATTTGATTTGAGATGTCACTCGCACGCCGTTAACAAATTGGAAGAACATCAATGTGGCGTAACAAGTTTACGCTTTAACCACAAAAACACCAACATTTTAGCTTCAGGAAGGTACATCCCATAAAATTTTCATCAATTTATTATTATAAATATCAAACATATTAAATCAAATGAGTCTCTTTTTATACTTTAGCTACGACGAAACAATCAAAATCTGGGACGATAGAATAATGAAAAACAGTTTATCGAGTTGCGGGGTTGGAGGAGGAGTTTGGCGGATTAAATGGAGTCCTGTTAACGCCAAACACATCTTGACTGCAGCGATGTACTCCGGTGTTTATGAATTGGAATATTCTCCCGAGACGCATTCTCTGAGACAGGAAAATGAGTTCAAGGAACACGAAAGCATAACATATGGAGCTGATTACTGTTATATTCCTCCAAACGAATTACTCGAAAATTATCTGAAAGATGAACCCTATTTAGACTGCGATGGTATGTTAACAGTAACATGTTCATTTTATGATAAAAAGTTATGCTTATGCGCTCTGTAAATAAACTACCTTATTTTGTTGAAGTACTTTCTATCGAATCAGTCGTATCTGGTGGTACAAGTACATCTAAATATTGTTTTTGTGATAAAGACAACATAGCTGATCTGTTTCTCGACACCGTGTTCGTTAATCCTTCCAGTAATCTCTGAAAATCAAGCTGTGTTAAGAATTCAATTTTCTTTGTTGACAAATAAAAAAAATAACATGCGTACCGCTGCGGTGGAACTAGTGCTGTTTAAATAAGCAGCTTCGCACCAAGGTTCTTCAGCTACTTTGCTCAAATGCTGTTGATGACTCCATTCTTGAGAGATTTTAGTTTTTTCTCTTTTCTGAGAAAACTTTACGGTAACTTGAACCGCCGATGTACCCTCATCAGGCTCACCCTCCGAAGATGATGACGAATCTATCGCATTCAAATAAACAAATATTGAGTATCGATTCGAGTAACCAACGAAAAGTGTCATACATTTACCATCTATGAAAGATTTACTGCCAGTTTTCGATTTTTTGCTTTTTTCAACGTGCTCATAAGTGGGTAAAAAACTAACTGCATCATGAAGAGGTGTAATACAAAATTTTCCATCGTAGATAGTCGCAATAGAATAACAAGTGATATCTTTCTTTAACACACTGCGCTGAGATTGGAATGTGATTCTATCCAGAAGCTTACTACTGCTAAAGTTGAAGTGAATGAAACATTTTGTAAGGTAGAACACAGAAGAGGTACGTAATGATCGAGATAATTATTCGTACCTTTTTGGTTTTTCTTTGGCGGTCTGTTTAGCAGAATCAGTGACAGCTAATTCTTCCCCAACATATGGATCATAGAATTCACTTTCCGTATTCAACCCATTATCCAGTTCAATTATACCACTTTCTGGCTTGATTCGGCTCTATAAGACAGTTAAAAAACATCTCAGACATACTAGGAATTAATTAGAACCCGTACAACAATGACGAAGTACGTACTGACAATATGTTTTTGGAACAATTAGTATCCGCAGGTTTACATGGGAATTGAAATAAATGCAGTTTATCAGCTAGTTCTTTGCATAAATAAACAGGTATCTGTAAAAATAATTCGAATACATGATGTAATGTTGAAGATTAATCTAGAGATTTTAGCTCATAAAATAATAATACCTCTTTAATGACACAGTCGTCATCATCCTGGTGCATTTCCATTGTTATTTCTCTTGCTTTATAAATTCAGAAATCTCAAAAACTATTCTCTTACTTTACAACTTTACCATTCATAATATTCATTACGATTCACGGATTCACTAAAAAAATTTCACATCACATTCGCACATTGCAAACTTATCACGTTATCAGTTCGTCTGGTCTGCCGTTAGACTGCCGTCTCGCAACTGCGCATGCGTCACTCATTGATTTGAAAAAAATCAACAACAAACACAGGAAAAATTGATAACAAAAACCGGGAAAAATCCAAGAAAAAGTTGAACTGAAAAACTAAAGAACTAAAGTTGAAGTTGAATTTTACTTTGCTTATGAATTATTTCAATTGTCACATCTCAGAGGTTATTGCTGGTGTGAATATGAAATAATTATGAGCTTTTTCTCGTGATCGGTGACAGGCGACATATACATTTTGAGTTGAGTTTACGTTTTCTGGCAAGAATGCGAAGTTGAGTTGAGGATGTAATTTTTCTAGAGAGTACCAAGAAAGATGAATAATCAAAATATTTTAGAGGCAAAATTAGATAACGTAAAAAATATTTCATCGGTGCTAAAAGCTATCAACTTCAAAAACGTAAGTTATTACCTATTTATTTGTAGTACATAGTCTCACTAATTGCAATTTTTTTATTTTCAATGATGTCCATTCCATTTTCTTTCAATTTTTCAGAGTGCCGTATGTTTTGCTTCTGATTGTGGGCTCAAAGTTGTTGCAGAAGATGCAAAATGCGTTCAAGCCAATGCGTTCATAGGAAGCGATATTTTTCAGGTACATAGTAATAGTGAGCGTTTACCACTTTTCTTCATTCGTCCAAAAATTAACTGCTCGATTATTTCAGGAGTATAAAGTAACTAATGAAGACGACACTGCTATGTTTCGAATAGACTTAAGCATACTGGTCGATTGCTTAACTATTTTTGATGGCTGTTCCACTGCAGCAGGAGCGACAACTGCGGTGAAGATGTTATATGAAGGATGCGGTAGTCCATTGAAAATCATGTACAGTAAACACTAACCAACTTGAAATAATTTAGCGTATCAAACACTTGTGTGATTAATACAAAATTTTATTCTAGGATGGAAGAGGAAGGCATTATTATAGACTGCTCTCTAAGAACAATGACTGATTGTGAAACTTTAGAATTTGATATAACTGAAGCTAACGTCACTTGCAAAATCATCTTGAAAGCCCAGGATTTCAGAGAAATAATGGCGGATTTGGACCATACTTCTGATTATGTTGAGTTTTTAATGTCACCGAATGCTCCACACTTCAGAATTACCACCGATGGATTAGCCGGAAAATTTGAGGTAGATATTCTAGATCTATTAATAATTGAATAACACTGATTTTTCTTTTTCGAAAACGATTCCTCATTAAATTTTATATTCGTTTCGTATAATTTATTTCAGGCAGATATTCCAAAAACGAGTAACATTATTGAGTCTTTTATGTGTTCCAGTGATATACGAGCTCGGTAACAATTTACCATTTTTTTCTTGGACCTGTAGATATTGTTGAATGTTTCTTGTTGCATTTAATAATTGTATCATTGTTTTACTTTTTGTTTTCAGGTACAAGTATTCTCAAATAAAACCTTGTTTAAAATCTTTAGTTATAGCAAACAAAGTCTCTGTAAGAATCACTGAAGAAGGTTTCATTTGTCTGCAGTTTATGATACAGACTGAATCCAAACAGTATTGTTATGTGGAATATTATGTAATTATTTCATTTTGCGCCATAATAATCTGTTCAAATCAAACGTATGAGAACGTCGTTTATCTAAGCGAAAATGTTTTATTTTATAGTGTATTCCTTGCGTTGATGATGATTAGTTGAATTTTGGACCTAATTGTATGGAGCAATTTTATTGTCGATGCTTACTTAGATTCCAACGAAGGATGCGAACCAAAAAACTGGTACGTAACGAATGTACTTAATACTTATGTATTGTGTATGATAAAATTTACCAACGAATTCGTAATTAGTATTTGATGAATTAATCGTTAAAATGATGCATTTTTATTTCTTACAGTTTTCATAGTTTTAAGTAATCGTTCGGAATAGAATAAACCGAGATTTCCTTAGGTATTTTGGTGGTGCCATACCATTGCATATTAGTAATAATCATTATTATTGTGAGTAGCCTATATTGATATTTTTTTCGTGTTGTCAATAAATTTATTGTACGTATTGTAGTTCGTTTTTTTATTTTTCGTAGATCCGCGATCTACGCAAAAGTAAATATAAAATCGAAAAATAGTGTTATAAAATAATACACGTATCTACATAGTCCAATGCATTATTAATACTTGAAAGATTAGAAGATGGATTTACGAATTTGGACATTGGAAATGAAAAATAAGAACTGGACGCTGATTCTTTTCTTCATCGACAATTCGACATCATAATGCCAAAATTCACAGATTTCTTATTTTGTTGAGTTGAGTGTCTCGTCTCGATGCACAATAACTTTTCCTGGTTTTTTTTTCGGGGAAAAGAAAACATAATATCGAGCGAGATGTAAATTAAATCAATTTAATAAGTAATAACATTACATACATAAAATAAACTCAGGGTAGTCACTACTTCACTAGTCAGGGTTTTCCCGCGAAAAAAAATATTGAAAAAGTCAAAAAGATTTCAGCAATACCCCGCCTCCCTCTGCTTCATCTTCTCCAACTCCAATGAACTGGAGTCTGTATTCAACGAAACTGTTGGCAATTTTGTGAACTAAGTTTGCTAATTTTTCTTCATTTCTTGCTCCAATTTTCAAAATCGGTGTTTGATTTTCCAACGATGTTTATCATCTTTATCAGTTAAATTAAATTTCCTCTAAAATAAATTTTGATTCGAATTTCGATAGTGAAAAATTTCTTAAATTTTATTGCAATGTTATGATGTTTCCATAAATTAGAATGCACAAAAGTTTACTCATCCACGATTGGTCCCATTTTTAACTCAGTCTTCCTTCGAGAGATCCATTTCATATAATTATGAAGCGTACCGAAAAAAAAACTTCCGGCGCCAAAGGAAACGGACAAAGAAATTCTACAGCTGCAGCTGTAAGTATTTTACGGGTTTATCACATATTTCTGATTATTTTGTCTATTCACCGGTTGCATTTTGTAGGAAATGGCTAATTTACCGGAAACTGCTGATGACGATTGGATCAAACATAAAGAACTGATCGATTCTAACTTGAATCTTCTGTCAAATACTAATGAAGTAAATGAAGAACGGGACCGTGTATTAGAATCCATCAAAGTTACTATCAATAACACGAACAATTCGATTAAAGCGATTTCAACCATGAGTACACCGTTACGCGATTACGTTGGAGCGTTAATACCGTTGATGAAAATGAAGCATATCGATGTTAAAGTAAATATTCTGTGATAAAAATGGTGCTATATAATTTCTTCAATTTTATTCACTGTTTACTCCATTGTTTGTGATTTCAGACTAGATTCAGCATTGCAGATATAATGTTTACATTATCAGATAATGATTTAGTACCTTTTACGCATTCAAACTTTATCCCCCTGGTTGGTTTTTTGGTCGAAAATTGTCCCGTTCACATGCATGAAAAACATATGGTAACTTTCTCAACGGTTTCGCTGATTTATAACTTTGTAGAATTTCGTTAATTGTTTTCTTTTTTCATAGAATACATACATTCGTAAACTTCGCAAATTGCTGAATGCCATGTACAATGATGAAGATTTAAAATCCGACTGTACTTTAGAAATTCCTTCCTTGCTCCAGATGTTAGATGTGTTACTCTTACACGTTCCCTTTTGTTCCACTGATAATGGTATAGAGATCGTCGGTCATATTGTAGCCTTACATGAAACCGTCATTAAAGTATGCAAAAGAATGTAAAATTTTTAATCGTAAAATTAGTATTATGTCCTAACAATGTCTGTTTATTTTCGAAAAGGAATTCCAAGCTCGTATCAAACAAGTTTTATTTCATTGTTCCAAAACCGAAGCTTTCGCTTTTGGAAAAATCTACTTCCGAGTGTGGGAATTGGTGAGCGATGAAATGAAGAAAGTGAGTGGGCTTATTTTCGCATGGAACATAAAACCTAGCCTGTTTATGGTAAAATTTTCAAATTTATTTTCAATTTTGTGTAGTTTGTTGAAGAAGAATGTATTCAGTGGATAATGGATCGAGCGTTTACTCTCGGTCGCCAAGAGAATGCTAGAAAGTTTCTATCAGTCAACGTTCAAAATTTACTGTCTGGATTACACTGCTGTAGAAAATCTGCGAAATTCAGTCAAGTCATCACCACGTTGTATTCACCTTTGATCTGGAAATATTTGAGCGTACGTTTATTTTAATAAATCACATTACTTTTAGTGTAGAGTGTAGACATAACCAAATATTCATATTTTCAGAGCGATAATGCTATCTATCGAGCTAATGCAGCAGAGATATTTATGAATGTGTATCCTTTGGAGAAACCTCAAAAGGGAAAGACTGTCTACAGTCAGTTTCTACGAAAACAACACGATGAAATGTTAGCTTTATTGAACGATCGTTGTCCAGCCGTTCGAGTTATAGCTATTAGGGTGAATTATTTTTCATTACGATGGCGTACCCGAGTAATTGACATTTTTTTATTCGATATTTTTAATATTACAGGGAATCTGTGCCAACATGAAGTATTTTTGGATTACTTTTCAAAATGGAACTGCCGAAGAAGTGGTTAAAAAATTAATTTCCGAAATGGTGCTCGATGGAAGTTCTGCGGATGTTAGAAAATCAGTATATCAAGGATTCACGCAATTATTAGAAAATTCTGATAGTCATCGATTGTTGAAAAGCGTATTGCCTTCCCTGAGTCAATTTCTCCACGACGAAAATAAAAGCGTTCGACAAGCATTTTTGAACATGTTGTTGAAAATTAAAAACACTCCTTGTGAAATAAAATATTTTCAAATCGTCGATTTGGTCAATATAGCCGCTAGACTGGAGGTAAATATCCGTGATTTTTTCTGTTTCTAACCTCTTGAACGAACTAATTCAATTTTATTTCAGGTTGACAGCCTACAGAATCAAAGTTTGATCGTAAAGCTGATATTTTCTAGCTTTTTTGGTCCGAAAATATCGATCGAGGAAACTTTCAAACGTCTCTGCAAATTTATTAAAGTGAATCCAGCCGCAGCTCGTAATTTAGCTACCTGTTCCAAAGAAGTCCTACCCCTGAAAGAAGCCGCTCAATTGATGTGTTTGATTCTTTTACATCTGTACAAAAATTTGAAGAAAAAAATGGAACCGTATGGCGATGAAAATAAAGAAAGTGAGAAAACGGATAAACCTAGTAAAGCTCGTACTACGGCATTATCAAGTATCGAAAATGTCCAAAGATCGGGTAAATAGCTTCGCAGTGTAATCTGCTTATTGCGAAATTAGTACTCGATTTGAGATGAAATTGTCAAATTTCATGGTCATTCATTTCTGTTTTAGGTGATGCTGATGCGAATGAAAATGTCGATGCCAACTCCAGTGCGACATCGTCAGATAGTACACGAAAATTACTATCGTCTGTTTGTGACCCGATCATTGCTCATGGCTTATTCGATTTCGTAGCCATACTATGGCTCATAAACGGTAAACGATTATCAGAACCGGAAAACAAAGAGCTTCTCAACCAAGTCCACAGTTGTAGCATCAAATGCATTCCTCCAGCATTAAGATATTTTCGAGTAATTAGCGTTTTTTCTTTGTTGAATACCCGGAAGCATTGAACGCTAATCTTAAACTGTGTTCACAGGATACGCATGTTTTTTACGGTGTTCTAAATTTGGCTGGAATGATGCCGCTTTCTACTATCCAACATCAAACCACAGTTGTTGGAAGTTGCCTCTCCATGCTGCGACAAATGTCCGACGAATCTTCAGCGAGTGAATATCATTGTATTATACACGTTTTATGCATATGGAATAGAGGAGATGATATATTGGAATTGATAAAAGAATGGCTGAACGAAGGATTCCGGTCGGAAAATCTAAACGAAACCTTCAGTGTAAGTTAATTCAAACCACCATCTATTTTGCGATCTTAATTTAATTTTTAATCTTCGTTTCGTTTTGATAGCTCCAAAGGAGAGAATCGATGAGGAAAAAACGTGTGAAATTCATGAAACCCGAAGCGAAACCTAAACTAGCTTTAAGTTTGCTGCAAGCGATATTCAACAGTCAAGCCGATCAGAAGTTGATTTTTTCTAAAAATATCAATTGTTTGACTACTCTTTTTGAATTCTTGTCAAAAATCAAGGTATGATTTTATTTCTTTGCACATACTTACTTCAAGTAGAATATTTTTGGCTAGAAATTACTTATCAATATTTTGCTTTTGCGAATTGATAATTTTTTAGAAACTCGTTGAAAATAGAATATCAAAAGGTTCCGAATTGAATAACATTTTAAATGATGATTTCCTCAAAGAAACATTTGCTTTGTACGGAAATTTCATGATTATGTTCTCTCAAAATGAAGTATCAGACTTTAATTTTTGGAAAAAATTCGCCAAACACATAGAATGGTGTGATAAGTGAGTTGTGAATAATTTTTATTATGTCGCTCTTTTCTATTTGTATGTTAATGAATCGAAATAAATGTGTGGCAGAATTTTGGGACAAGGTAGATCGCTTGTGGATACTAATGGGGATGACGATGAAGATGAACAGAGTACATTTGCCGGTGAAATGTTGCAAGTTCCGTTGATTCAATCTTACCATCTGGTCGCACTAGGGAAATGTTCAGATAATGATCTCATTCTTTTGAGTACATTTTGTTTGACAGCTTTAAACTCTAGTAAGGATCATTTTATACCTAAGGGTAAAATAGGAAGAAAATGTATAATATCGATGAAATTTCAATCACAGATAATGGGTTGTATTGCGTGGAAGCAGCAGTTCAGTTTGTAAAACAGTTACTTTTATTCTCTCGAGCACATCATGAAGGTAGACGCAACAATGATGTTATGATGATTTGGCTACCGCGTTTATTGGATACCACATTGTCCTTATTGACTGAAAAAAACCTTACCAAAGATGAGCTCTCTGTGTATATCAAGGTAAAATAAACATCAAAATGTTCGCATCTTGATAAATTCAAAGGATCTAATTGTTTTTCATTTCTAATTGCAGAATTTCACAACTCTGAGGAATACTCTAATATTCAATTACATGTTAATCACGAAGCTATATCCTAAATTACTCCACGGTAGTTTATCGTATCAAGTGCTCTATTCGTTCTGTAACCACTTGATCAACATCGTCTTGTTTCCCATTAGAGAAGTAAATAAATTTAGCTTTCTTTAAAATGGTTCTGAATACTTCATTTAATGAAACTCATTATTCTTGTTTTATTTTTTCAGTGTGAAACATTAAATGTTGATCAAAGTATCAAAAACTTGCCTACTGTCGGCAGTTTACTGGCAGCGGTGTTAATTTCGCAGGTTGAGTTAGCCTCCGGATTCTTATTCGTATTGAAGAAAATCATCGGTGATTACACCGATAACGTAAGTAAATCATTTTTTATCGTTCAATTAATTGTTCATTTCATGGATTCTAAATACGTTTTTTTTTTTTTTTTTAAATTCAGGATGTATTGAACATGTTGGCTGTTTCATCCTTGCTGTATACATTAGCTTCAACTGGAGGTAAAATTAAACCGTCGGAAATTTTGAAAGTTGTTCAAATAACGCACACTAAACTGCAAAGTATAACTACCGAAGAAGGCGGTTTAGCATTGGTCATGAATCATGAGCGAAGTGTTGGTGATCGTACTATTATTGATATCGAAGAAACTAATGAATTGTAAGTGTTTCGAAAAATCCTGCAATCATGATTTTCATTTTTTTCCCCGCTTATTTTATTTTATTTTGTTATTTGTTCAATTTTTCTTTCTTTCAGAGCTGTTAAAGAAATCGGCAAACATATTTTGAAATTAATCGCAGAACATCTTAAAGGATCTCTTACGTGATGTAAATGATATGTACCTACTCTCAGTGTATATTTTTATTTTGTATTTCATATTGAAATTTTTTTAATTTTATAATAATTTATTTTAAAAACCGGTCATTTTTTATATATTTTTTTAAATGAATACCTATTATTTACTAGACATAAGGTGTGAATACATATTGCAAATACGACTGCCATTCATCGAAATCATTGTTACGAAGAACGGATGTTATGAATGAATTTCGATCAATAATTTATTGAACTTGAGTATCACATTACTGAACTCCTTCTGTTTCTTTTTGCTCATTTATGATCAATTGTGATGTAAATATCAATTAAGTCGTAGAATCTAAAAAAGAAAAACAGTAAAAGTTATTTTACTATACGTGTATAGTGTTTAGCAATTTTATTGGATTTTTTAAATTTTAATCTAATTTGAACAGATCAATACCGGTACATACTTAATAATTGGGCATTACGTGATGATTAAATAGTTTTTTTCCTCAGATGAATCTTGCAAAAATATTTAAATCTTCTAAGTAAGAATAAAATCAGAGCATAATTATTGCACACGAGATTAGAAATAATCCGGAAAAATAATTTGAGTTAATGAAAATAGTAAATAATTTAGCCCAAGCGCATCATCTTTTTCTCATTAAAATGTAATTAATAATTATTAGTTCGTCGAAGTGACACATTTTACGTAGAAGCCCTGCTTTGAAGCATTGCATACCTACTTGTACTTGTGCGTTGTTACTCATTCAAATTTATCAAAGTTGTATGCAATTCAAAGTCCTTTATTACTTATCTTTGCTTAATTTCGATGTTTATCGTTTTCGCTTTGGTTTTATTTCGCATTATATCAGAATTCAATTCGACACATTTCCTAAATTATAAAAATTAAAAACATTCAATTCTACGAAAGTGCTTTTTTTATCGTTTAGTTCTTTTAGCAGAAACATAAATCATGGTTTTGAGAATTCCAAAAAAAAAACAAATTTTTATAACGGATTCAGATGCAAACGAAAAGCATTGAATTTAAAATTCATTAGGTAGGTATAGACTTCGGAATAGCCCAAAATTGGTTCTGATGTAAAATTTCACGTGTTGTGATTTAAAAGCTGAAAATCGCAAAATTTTCCTTACAATCTAAAGTACATGGGTACTTATTTGAGAAGAAAGGAAGGGAGTTTATTATTGTGTCACGAGTATCTTGCATCGCATTTGCAAACGATAAAAGTATCGTAGCAAATGAAGATATGTAGGTTCTATAGGCACCAAAATGCAATTGGTCAATTGATGAAGTGCATTGGCGTCGCTGACTCATGATTAATAGCATTACAGCAGTCAATTTCGAATGCACTCTAATGAAATTTTCTCAGAATAATTACAGCTGTAGGTATTCTATATACTTATCTCAAGTATCTGTAATAATTAAAACGACAAAACGACCGACCTATAATCACCTATTGGCTAATTTCACACATGCAATAACAATCTGCATAAAAAAATAATGCAAAAAACTGTTTTACTTATTTTAAAAAACATCCATGTCAAAACATATAGGTAGGTATAACTATACGATTGTTGTATCGTCAACTATCACGTTAGCCTACGAGGACGAGGACGAATGAAGCTGACGAACACCGCTCTACCTACCTCAGCTTTGTGAAGTGATCGTTGCCGAATCGACATTAACATTCATCGTATACATCACACAAAACCTGCCTTTACGCGATAACGCGCGAGTAGATAAATTTTGAATTTTCACTAATAGTGTATCAGTATGTAGTCGATGTGAGTTCAATTATCAATAATCAAACATAATATGCGGTCGCCTCGTAAACGTTAAACCAGTTCCGAGTAGGTAAATAATACGGATCGTAATCGGACGAGGTGAATGAAAATTTAACGTGAAAAAAAAATTCAAAAATATCGCGGTGCTTAATTCCAACTATAAAAAGGATTTTATTCGTCGTCAATATGGTCCAGGAAACGAAAACAAAACCACCTAGAACGAAAAGTAAGTTATTCATTTTCTAGTAAGGTAGGTCTAGATACGATGAAATTCCTTCAAATTTTAGTTAATTTGATGAGTAGGTAATCGAAATGTGCATCATACTACCAACCGAAAAAATCTGTAACTAGGATTTTTTTTGAAAAATTTAACGTTAATTTTTCAAGTCAACATTTGGTATGTGTTTACATAATATAAAATCTACGTAGATAAAAATGTTATCAGCATCAGCTTTATTTTCAATGGTTTAAAAAACAATACATCTTGGAAATATTTGTGCAATATTATATGCACATCAATTTCATCTTTTTTACTTAAAATACTCGTTACACTTCATAAATAATTTTCTCATCCAATTTCGAATACAGTACCTACGTAAATAGCCTATCTATACTATTAGTTTAATTCTACCACTTTTCAATTCATCTAATCTTCCTCTTTTATGTACCTACCTACATCAATTTGTACCTACTTCTTCCGATAGAGAAAATCACGAAAGTAATGTTGCCAGTCAAAATAAACATTAGTCTTTGCTCCATTTTTGATAAATTCTTTAGCCTATGTACATGGTCACACGTAGTGTACATCTCTATAGTTGTGTATATCGTACGTAGTTGTTTTATAGCCAAATTTGGAACATTATACAGGTACACACTATATATTGAATACACGCTGGTATTTAATTTGCTACAGCACGTAAGATGTTAGATATCTTGCTTAGATCTATACTAGTTTAGATTTAGAAAAAAAGTGACCTTAGACGAAGAAAGCATAGTGGCAGTACGTTCCTATACCTAACAAGGATAATGAAATTAAATCATTAGGTTCATGTTATTTGACGAACAATAACTTATTTCATTAACGCCTCGTTTTATTTTAAACCCAACTATCAAAATGTCAATATTATTAGGAGAATACCAAGCTGAATTATTCAATTTTATTCAAGAATGATTAGCATTTTACAGTCGAGTAATTTAGTAAAGCATCTATAATTTTACTAGATTTCAATTACTGATTCATTAAATACAGGAAGCCACCAAACAGCGTTGAACTGTTCGGATATGTACCTACCTACCTTTATCTACGTGGTAGATATGTGTGAATGAGGGAAAAAATTCCACTAATATATTTATCTTGCGAAATTTTCATCTCATGGCTTAGTTAGGTACCTGCTACCTACCTACCTGAATGATGTTTACATATTTCTACTGTTCGAAAATAAGTATGTTCAACATTCCTTTCCCTTGTCCTTTTGCATGTAGATCAAAGTTTGTCATTAGGTCATCGCAGAGTATGGAATTTTTCATAAAAACAACCTCTATTTACCAATGTGAAATTTTTATAATTTCATTCCGATCACTGATTCATCTGCGAGGCAAAATACAGTGGATAGTATCTATACATTTCAACCAAAATTGTAATGTTTTCCAAATTTTTTATAATTCTGCAATTCTCAAAACACTTGGGGTTCGTATCAGTATCCAGGAATAATATTTTTAATACATGAATTACCACCTTGTAAAACTTGAGTAAACCACGTAATAGATAAGGACTATTCTCAACTGAAGTATTACGTAGGTACTTACATTGATGTGAAAATAGTTGAAAATGGCTTTGAGAACAATTACACTATCACCTATACATAGGTACTCACCTACCTACATTGCAGAAAGTCGTTTCGAGTCGCATAAAATTTGCTTGAATATCGTGAGCTTTCTTTTCATTATACCTATACCTTATAGGTATACCAAAATAAAGCGTTTTAAGTGTCATTCTCACGCTGTTCAAACATTATAAAATGGTTAAAACGTTGTAATAAATTTTTTTCGAAGAACAGGGCGGTTCTATTGCCATGAAATAATTTTATATCGCGACTTTGATAATTATACTGTTAAGTAGGTACCTACCTATACCATGAAAAAATGACTTGGCGAGCTGTTCCACTTTTTTTTTGAAGTTTTTGCAAGTCCTCAATTTTTATTCTCTAATTTAAGACATCATTGGTGGGGGAGAAGGAAAGAGAAGCAAGGATGTGAAACATACCTCAAAATTATTGATGGAAACGATGTGGGTATAAACAGGTAAAAACTATTTTTTATAGACATTTGTGGGTTGATGTTAGATACTTAATAAAGAGAAACACAAATTGAACAGGTAGATATGATTGCTTCAGTCCATCTTTTTTCTTCTGGCCCAGATCTATTCAAAAATAATTTTGATAAAATGAAAGGGAAGAAGAAGAATGCGAGAAACCGAGTTCAATGTTTTCCGAAATCATTGACTTTGACCTTTGAAATTTACTTTAGTTGACTTCCATGAGATTCCACTGAAACATTTAAAAAAAAGGCCTAATCTGACTTCTGAAGGTGCATTAGATAGAGAGGAAAACAAATTTTCTGAACTAGACAACAAAAATGTTACTTAATAAAATAAAATAGGTACCTATGTACCTACTTATGTATATGTATTAGAAATTTGATCAAAACATTCCACCGAAAAGGCGAGTACGTCCGGCGTCAAAATTCTCTGGAATGGTAGAACACTGAGTTGGACCCTTCGAGTAGGTAGAATCCAAATTTTCAGCCACCTAAATATCCATTTCCCATGTTTTTCTTCGGTAAAATTTCAAAAATTTCAAAACCTCGGTATTAAAGCCCCAAATTGGTAAAAAAATGACGAAATTTTGCTTTGGGAGATCAGTTTTGATATTTAATCCGCAGACCACATTTTAATCAATTTTACAGGAAAAGTAGCATACTTATTTTAGAAAATCCATTAGGAAACACTTTTATACTCGAAAAATTGTAATTTTTGCGGAAAATATAGTGCTCAGTACTTGAGTAAATTTTGAAAAATTCGCCAAAACTTTAAAAATTTATTTGGACTGCTGTACTTAATTTTGATTGCATGGTTCTTGGAGCAAATTACATGTACCTATAAGTAAAAATTGAGGTTGAACACCACAAATATTATGTTTATGTACTTTCCTTGTAGGTAGGTACCTATAAGAGAATGTAAACTGCCAGCTTATGATTTTAAAAGAATTCAAACTCAACTAATTACCCAACAATCTTTTTGCATCATTTCAAGCGTCCGCCTCGGATTTGAAAAATCTTGGATGTTTGTAAATAAAAGGATGTTAAATAAACCTAAATCTTAAATTAGGTGTAGCTGTAAGCTAGGTAAAACAACACCGGCACCAAATCACCAATGTGGTGCTAAATAATAACTGCGCATGCACCGTGGTGAATGAATATCCCCGACAAAATTCGCTCCAAATCGCATTCATTTTTTAAAATTTTCCAAAAATTGAGAAATGAACTGGGCAACTGAAATTTTGAATTTGATGGTTTTTTGAAATGCTATTTTTAAATTCTTATCCAATAATTTTTTAAATCCAAAACAAAGGGTTGAAGTAGTTTCTCTGTAAGTAGTGTAGTTGAGCACCATTTTTCATGTTGAATTGTTTGCGTATCTTCAACATTGAAGGAGTTTTTAAGAGTTGAATTTCCAAATCCTGAGCATTTCCTTGCGCAGTGATTCTATAAAAATAATTACCTAGATGTCAGAAACTTTTTTTTCTTTCTTGGGTGTTTATAATTGCAAAATTATTACCCGTGAAGAAGAAGTTTTAGATTTGGGTTATCAAATTGATGTTTTTTTTAGTAGGGTTATGGTTTTTTGGATTTCTGGAGGGTTGTCTGGAATGGTCATTGAAATCGGATCTATTTGTAGGGATAGCCTCATTGGCTATAGTTTAAGACAAGGATGTAGGTTATAGGCTCATTTTCGTAGAATTGGCATTGGGAGGGGGTATGATTTTTCTGGTAGAGATGGTTGTATGTGGTTTTGGTGTGTCTTTAGTAATTGGTGAATAATTTGTACCTATAGTTTTGATTTGTCTAAGTATTATTTTGACCCAACTTTATTAGTAGGTGAGCTATACCTAACTACATTAAATGAGGAGGTGGATAGCAAAACGAAATAACTCCAAAATTACGAAAATTGAGTTAGATATCTATCCTTATGTAAAATTCAACGGGGAATCCATTCCCGGTGTCAGATTTTGTCCATCAGTTGAATATCATAGCGCAATCGAGGAAAACAAGTCTGATTTTAGAGCTAAATGCATTAAAAAATCAGATTTTGTTTGCAAAACGCAATAACTCCACTACATTTTATACATTTCAGTTGCGCAGATGTGGTAACACTGTTTTTTTTCATCGGGTAGGTACTGAAACTCGTTGGGTAGGAGTTACTAAAAAAAATGGTGCTTTCGTTGCCACTCTCTGAATGCCATATCACACACAGGAATTGTTTGAATTTCGCATTACAGTTTTTTAATTGTTTTTTATCGAAAATTCTCGATTAAACACAGTTTTTTTTCTATAATTTTTCAATTTTTTCAAATAAAAAATAGGTACGTTTTTTTGCAGAAAAACACAAAAAAAAAATTGCGTTCAAAACGCAATAACTTTTTTTTCTTTTCCTCGCTGTGCTTACCCAGGTGACCGAAATTTTAAAATTGAGTGGAAATTTTATTTGTGGCACCCTCCCCTTTCATTTGATACCAATTTTGGAACTCGGCCCCCACCCCTCCCCTCCTGACAATTTTTCCTAATTTCCCAAAAAAACCAAAAATGGAGTTATTGCGTTTTGCTATCCACCTCCTCAAATGCCATGTCTAATTACATAGGTAGGTATTTATTTGTTTCAAGTGATTAATGAAGTATACGTACGAGATAGTAAATTTGATAATACGCGTTTCAAATTTAAATTTCATCGTGTTTTTCTTGTAGTCTCTCCATGTCTAAGAATGAGCTTCATTTTATTTCTGCTGTTACGTACCTGCTGCATACAAATGTACATTAGAAGTGAAATATTTGGAAATACGCTGTCATGTAATGTCGTCAAGTTGTGTATCAATGACGGAATAATTTCGTAATCATAACGAAAAATTTTTCCAAGAAACGATCACAATTAATGTAAATATTGAATTCAAGTCGAGAGTAAAATATGTGCATATTTATGCTCAATTTTAATATTGCAAATTATAAAAATGATAGGAACGGTAGCTCTACACGTATAATATAGTGATGCTTCTGACGTTCAGTTTTTCAAATCATAAAAACAGTCATCTTGAAAGATCGACAATCTTAAAAATTGGGTTAAAATAAAATTCAAAAAAAAAAAAAAACATATTAGATACCTACACGTCAGTGATATTGGGTACATATACCAATAATAAAATTATCATATCCGGTTTTAGAATTTTTTTAAATAGAAAGAGTTTCAAGTTAGGGAAAATTATTTAATTTTCACATTATGAAAATGAAAAAAAAAAAATCAGGAGTTTGGTAATAGATAGGTAGATAATTATAAATTGATGATAATTTTTTCACAAAAATTATTCAAATATGATCTTTACGTTCGTAATAAAATCAATTCTATTACCCTGATTCCCTTTTTGAGTGTAATACATATTATCAGACGTGCAGTTATTTTTAAGGGTCATTAGAATAATTTTCAGTCAAGTGAGCTATTTTCAACAACTGATTACAGTCTGATGCAAATTCCCCGTAGAGATGTACTGGTTTTAGTACCTATAACCTTACAATACCTCGATCGATTAACGATTACTTAGGTAGGTATACATATCATAGGTATACCATAACGTATATGTATACTTACCTACATAGTTACTTACAAAGGTTTATGCTGAATTTTCAAGATCAAGCGCAAAATTAATACGATTGGTTTTCGAAGGTTTGTCATCAAGGAATTGGTCCGAATCTATTTCCTTTATTATTAGAAGGGTACAGATGGGTAGGTAATAGGTGTATGAAAACCTCTGCACAGTAACTACCACATTACCTACGTTTTGTATTCAATTAAAATTGCGTAAAATCGTAGCATCAAACACCAGCAACGATGCAGTGATCGCTAATATATACGTAGGTAATTGATGAAATAATCACGTGGCTTTCATTGAACCATTAAAACAGCCAAAATCAACCATATCGTCGTCCTCGTCTTTGACATGCGTAACCTTGTTTGGATAGGTATCTACCTGTAAAAATATCTGCAAATAAAACACGCTCTTTGTTGTTTATTTGTTTTAGCTGTACCTATATTTATATGCATTTCGAGGAAATTAAAAATGCAATTTTGTTTGATGGAAATTTATCTATACGTGTCTTATCTATGATGAAAATAATCTCTCGTTACAAAGTTGAGCTAATTATCATCGTGACATGTGTAAATGCTTTCGATGATGTTGTGCAGTGCAACGGTTCGTCGGTAGACTTTCAGGTATTTATAGTTGAATCATCAGGTGGGTGGTATAAAAACGAGACATTTTTTCAATGCACATACAGTTTTTTTAAGGTCAAAATTTTACAACCGAAGAATTATTAATTAGTCGACGACAACGGATCCAAAATCGTACTGAAAAGGAAATAATAGATATATGTGTATGCGAAGGACGTCGTCGGTACAACCTTTAAGGCTCACTATTTACGAAATTAAAATAATAATTATTCAATTAGTTAGCCTAATAACTTCATTAACATGTTGTTTATAATATTCCCGATACCGAGTATAGGCTTACGTACGAAAATATTATGTACCTACCTAATGAAGCGCCACCTAATTAATAATTGTGTAAGGTATGTATTTCTATTCAATTCGAAAAAAACGAAAAGACTGCCCAACGTAAATTTTGATATTCAAGATTTAACCATACTTACAAATAATTTACCTAACAATGTATATCAACGTCATTCGTCTCACACATCACTTTGTTTCAAGTTTATTGGCATTATTGAAATTTTTTTTGGTTACGGTTCTACGAGTAATTTTTCACGGGCTTTCTATTACGTCTTTGGAATGGGCAAATTGATCTAAAGTTTTAAGGTGACTATTGTTCGTTATAATCATGTGTGTACTGAAAAAGTCATGAAGAAAAATAACCGCGCAAACAGGTAAATGATCAATTGTTAACGTGAGCTGAAAGTCGATACTGTGTAAATGAGTAATAATGATTAGGTAGGTACTGTATTCGTTTAAGAACAGACATACTGCATTGAAATATTTCGCATGATTTACCTACCAATGACGTTTTATAATGAAAATATTGCATGAAAACTCGATTTCAATCGCGTGGCAATTCTTTCAAGCGATAACCTATCATTCATTACTAGCTATTTCGTGATACCTACATAATTAAAGATGTATGAAAATTAAAGACACCGATGTTTCGAATCGAGATCAACATCGCTGCATTAATACAGCACAGAGCACACCTTCGCAAATTTTTAAAACTCTTTGAACTACACACTATCCGATAGTATAGGTAGGTACAACGTAAGTAAACAGTCGATGTACGCTCTCAGCTACTGTATACCTGCATCCCTCTTGGTGTTCTTTTAATGTCGGTAGAGATACTTAGATACCTACGTGTTATGAAAATCAACCTCGCAAAAAAGAATACGAGATTGTTATTTGTAAAAAAAAATAATTATTCAGTCACGTTAATAATGAGAGAATTTAATACCAGCTTGCAGCATTGCTAAATTACTAGGTACTTTTAATAGGTAGGTGTTTACCTGGTAGATCATATTATCCTTTCATTTTAAAAATTATTTTTAGGCCAAGAGGAATTTTAAAAATGCATTTAGTGCACATGGCTTTCATATTCATTTTCCTTCCAGCAAAATTTCTTGAATAAATTTCAATAAAAACGCAATTTTAAGTAATTAAGTAAGAAACCAATCTTACGAGTTAAATTCTGCAGACAATAATATGGCCCTGAAGAAGATGTGGCAGAAAACTTTTAGATCTGAATAAAAAAAAAGGAAAAGTCAAAAATATGTCAGAATCAAAATTCTGGGCTAAATTTGGCAACTTTGAATTTTGATGATGGGATTTTTAGGTCATTCCAAAAATAGGTACCTAGTACCTATTATTGTTCAAATCGGCAGCGGACTTCCTGTAGCGGTTCTCTTGTCACCAAAATGCTAACAAATCCTAATCGGCCAGCAGATGCAAAAAACATTCATCAGCAGGAATTTTGTATGCTGAATTGAAGTCTCGGTATGGCCTGAATGTTCGAGTTCGAGAGATGCTGAAAAAATTAAAGGATCGATGGCAAACGCTTTTTGACGGATGCAATTTTTCTGTTTCTGAATTTCTACATAAGGAAAATGTCTGTTCTATTAGATACTTAGGTACTTACTGAACTTTAAAAAATGCCAAATTCAGGCATGTTAGTTTTTCTTTTTCAAAATCAAGCCTTTTAAAAATCTATTATCCACACTCAAAAAATGAACTCTTCACATAAAAAATAATAACGTTTTTTACTTCTCAAAACTTGAATTTACAAGATCTTTAAATTTTGAAACCAAAAAAATCAAACTCCTCGTACAAAAAAGAACAAACCTTTTTCACCTATCAGGATATGAATTCTCGAACGTTTTTTCCTTCAGTTCGTTCGGGTCTGTTTGCTTTTTTTTCCAAACTTGAAATTTCTAAAAAATCATCATTCAAAATTCTAAAATGTTGAAACCCAAAAAATTAAACTCTTGACATAAAAAACATTGTGTTTTCACCTATCAAAATTCGACAAATTGTCGGTGGTACCCCCCCTCCTCCGTCCGCATAACCTTTAGTTTCGTCCCTGTTTCTGTATCCCTCGTCTACTCTCCTTTTCTCTTGGTCGAGTGGATGTGGCTCGTCGCAAATCGGTTGAAGGTGGTTATGAGATGTTCTGAAACACATTCCATTCTACTTTTAAAAAAACTGTCTAAAATCTATAATATGCGTGAAGTATTTTTGATAATACCTTTTTTTGCTTGGTTCTTTTCTGGCACAATGGTACATACATTCATCTTTATATTCTGTAACAATTACGACTAAATTCATTTCAAATTTAAATCGAAAAAAAATTACAACTTATCTCATGCAATTTTATAGGTTACATGCCGCAGCGATATGTCCTCGGACTCATGGGCTTTTTGGCAGTGGCGAATGCATACAGTATGAGAAACGTGCTGAATTTAACAATTACAGAAATGGTTGTTCATCACCACAGCAAGCACGATAAGATCATCATCGATCCAGACTCGTGCCCTGGAACTTTAGAAATTAAAAATCATTCCGATCCGGTAAAATGTTCATGGAATTTTTGAAATTCATTCTCGAATTATTAAACCTGACTCGACGTGACTCGTCATTTACGTATGTAGGTATTTTCATTCGACAATTTACACTTTACAGAGCAATGAATTTGACTGGGATGAAAAAACGCAAGGTGAAATTTTAGGATCATTTTATATCGGCTACGTACTGACGCATATTCCTGGCGGATTAATAGCGGAACGTTACGGTGGTAAGCATGTGGTCGGATATGGAATCCTGACCACAGCTTTATTAACAATTCTAACACCTTTTGCCGCCAGACACAGTGCCACTTCGTTGATCATCGTTCGCTTTATAGAAGGACTCGGAGAGGTATGTATACGTAGGTACGTCTACGTATGCGTAATTCGCAGGCTATAATTAGATTAATTTGTTCAACCTGTGCTATCGACTTTTGACCCACGACGTAGTACATATTTGTATACCTGCGTAAATACTAATACGTGTATATCAAAATGCGCAAATCTGTCAAGCTTTGAGATATTTTGTTATTTAAAAATTTCCAACATTCGTATCATAATTCATTGCGAAAGAAACTATTCGATACAAGTATATTTGTATCCGTACTCCGTAGGTATGAACTTAATTTATCATCTACCCTGTTGATACGGTTCAAATCGAAAATGTTCTCCTGAATATCATTTTGGTCCCAGTTTAATCGTTATTTTTGTCAAAAATTAAAACTTTCAAGTTCAGCATCAAAAAATTTGGCATGGTAGTGTATTTTTCGGTGATTCCTGTTCAAAAAATCTTTACTCTTCTGTTTCTCCTCTTTCGCTATAATATAGGTACCTATCTACCCTGTGCTTACAATATGTAGGTGGGAATTTTCCTAAGAAGAATATTGCCACCAGTTTGTTCGTTGGCGTTTGTCTTGATTTTAATTGCCTGCTTCATATGAATGGGTTTATATGTATCGTATATTGAAGCGAAAAAAAATTAAACTGATAATGTTTCGTATAAAAACTTTGAAAAGATTTTGTTTTATTTGATGGTTTAATAACAAAAATATTTTAAACTCATCTGTTCCGCTTCATCACTTATGACAAAGGTCAATTTTCTTCGAGTAATTTCAAATCGATGATGTTTGAAATTAGAACTACGCACCGAAATTATCACGATTGTAGAAACTTCCGCTGATCGATAGCGAATAGCGATGTTCCATTTGTTTATATTGTTATAGATAAAAGGTTCTCCACGTAAAAATCATAGGGCACGATGAATTATTCGAATAGGTAAATATGAAAAAAGTCACCTCGATCGATCGATAATTTGCTCGAGTTATACGTAGGTAGTAAGTACATAACTTAAGTTCAAGACTTAATTTCCTTTGAAAATTCAGGTGTTCAGGTATATCTAGAAAGATAAATTTGCGAAGATAGTCTAGGCCCATGGCGCTGGATTTTATAGGTATTAGAATATTTTTTTCGTCGATCAATGATCATCAACTGAAATGAATATTTTGTTTCGCAGGGCACTACATTTCCGGCTTTAAATGCTCTCTTGGCTCAATGGGCTCCACCACTTGAAAGAGGTCGTATTGGTTCATTGGTTTTTGCAGGTTTGTATCATTTATGGTAATGAATCATGTGTACACTTATGTAGTTGAAAATTTTGGTAAAATCGAATCTAAATGACATTTTAAAGTAAAAAACACTAGGTATTATTTTTAATGAATTTCGAAAAAAAAATCGTTCGTCAAATTTGGATTTTAATCAATGGGGCTCGGGCACGTGAATTGGATAATATAACTGCTACATATTTCCAAATGAAATAATAATTATGTTCGAATAATCACGTTTATTGGAGTTTTCCATTAGGTACTTGATTTCAAAATTTCCTCGTAATAAATTAAAACTCGGCGTTAAATTATTGATAAAGAATCCTACCTACATTTTATATTCAACTAGAGAAGTAATTAATTTTAAAAAATGATTAAAAGTTTACATAAATATTGCGAAAATAAATAAACAAACCTATATCGCCGAGTGCACTAATTAAAGACAGACATATTACCTACGTAATCGATGAATTGGGAAAACACCGTTTGATTGTGATAAAATGGGAGTTGGGTTTTGATAATTTTAACGTACCTATAGGTAAATTATGTATTTTTTTAGATCTTTACTACAATTGTGTTGCTGGCATCCGCTAACAACTCAGATTCATTCGCGCTGATAATTATGATGAACAAATGAATGGAGTAAGCAAAGGCATTTATATTTAGTGATTTTCTACACTAGGCAATCAAATCGGTACAGTATTCTCATCAGTTTTGACTGGATTGATATTAGAATACACACAGTTCGAATGGCCTACAGTATTCTACATTTTCGGAGGTATTGGCGTATTATGGTTTTTAGCGTGGTATTTCTTATGTTACGACGATCCCGCTTCTCATCCTTTCATTACAGTAGAGGAGAAAGATTATTTAAGGGGGACTATTGGACATATAAGAAGAAATAAGGTACCTACCTATGCGCATACCTAACTATTTATGGAATGAAGTCCGAATGGCGTCTCAGTTTATAATCTAACATTAATATGAATTTCACAGAATTTAGCTCCCGTGCCTTGGAGCCGGATGGCTTTATCGTTACCCTTATGGGGACTTATAATAGGACAAATTGGTCATGACTGGGGTCTGTTTATGATACAAACTGACCTGCCAAAATATATGAAAAGTGTTTTAAAATTTTCCGTCAGTCAAGTAAGATATTTCTGAGTGCATCACTATCTAATTTCCAAGTTACGTTTTAATCAAATACTTACTTAGTGGGTAAGCATATCTAACTATTGTATTTTCTGTTCCTTTCAGAACGGTTTACTAAGTTCCTTACCTTTTATGATCATGTGGATTGTTGCCTTATTCTCAGGATGGTTAAGCGATTATCTTGTACAAATGGAGTGCTTCAGTTTGACTACAATCAGAAAAATTTTCACGACTGTGGGTAAGTTGATAAAAGTTAATGTGTATCTTCAATTTTTTTTGTTGAAAATTATGGAAAATGAAATAGGTATTTTAACGTAAGTAGCTAGTTTTTTAACACATAAAAATACCTACGCTAATGAATTTTCTTATATTCTCAGCTTCAATAGGCCCGGCTGCAGGTGTAGTCGCTGCTTCGTATGCAGGATGTGATCGTACCCTAGTGGTAACCTTATTCACTGTAGGAATGGCCTTCATGGGATTTTTCTACCCTAGTCTAAAAGTTAATGCATTAGATTTAAGTCCAAACTACGCCGGTACATTGATGGCTATTGTTAACGGCATCGGTGCTATATCAGGAATCATCACCCCTGTTTTAGTCGGATTTATTGCTACAAATGTGAGTAAATACCTATACCTATTCTACGTCTGCGTACATAATAAATAAAATATAGTGGGATAGGTAACTGAAAAATTCCATCGTATTTTTCCATTTTATATAGAGTACAATGATGGAATGGCGAGAGGTGTTCTGGATCACGTTTGCAGTCATTATTATAACCAACATAGCTTACATATTTATGGGATCTGGAGAAGTTCAGTCGTGGAACGATGTTTTATTAGCGACCGAGGAGGAAAAAATGGAATGGGAAGCTAAAAAAGGTAAGGTTAACCACCTGTTTGTTTGAAGAAAAAAAAAAGAATACGATATCTTATTCGAATGAATATCAACTCAGTTTACTCCTTCGTTACGAGTATATGCAACTTGAATCCCACAAATGACGAAATACACGTATCGATAATTCGATATACCATGTGCATGTTAGGTACCATAGTAGGTATAGACACTAGACCATCAATTTTTTTTATCTAAACATGATTGAGTCAATGCTCTCTTAGTCATTTGTAATCTGTAACAGGTACCTGAGTTCTCAAGTACCTATTACATTACATAGCCTATAAAATACCTTTATAAGTTGACTATTATTCAATTTCATTTCAATAACTCATAAACAGGCAAATAGGTACTCCAATTTTTAAAAATTATTCGTAATAAGTAACAACATAAGGCACTTACTCGATTGAAATTTTGAGATAAGAAAGTCTCGTGAATTTAATTGTTTTAAATATTTTATTTAATCCAAATTAATCTAATTCGTCGTAGCTGTCAAAAGCTGTCACTCGAGGAGGTGAAGACATTTTATTTTTCATCTCTTAGATATGAGTACCTGCCTATTTTGATTAGTAGAAAGCATATTTAGATTTTAGTAAAAATTAGAAAACCTATCCAGGTGTAAATCCTATCCTTAGTTCGAATTGAGCATTTTTCATTAAGCATGTGTAAATTTTAAGTAGATAAGTCTAAGTACATAAATGATGTGCGTACCTATTACTTTACCAATTTTTAAATTGTATACTTATCAAATAGAAATTCATTTGACAACAATAATTAATAAATTGAACTATAAAATTGAAAATGTCTACCGGCATTTTTAATCATATAACTCCACATCTTGAGATAAATTTAGCGGGCACTTAATCTTCAATTCTGTGTAATTAATTAATTTTTTCAATTTACAGAACCTATTAAAAAATACTCGGAGGAAAGTTGCGGCATGGAACTGACTTTCAAAGCTTAAAATTCGTGAATATTCAAGTACTGCAGCTCGTCTCGCAGAATTCATACCATCAGTATAATTTATTGACCTTGAAACGCCATCTTTTCACTTTTTACAAAAGAGATGCTAATGATTACAACAGTGTAATGTGTAATTAAAATTATTTCATTTTTTGTACGCTTTTTGAATTTTTTTCGTCGATGGTTGGCACAATGCAGCGTGCAAAATTAAGCCTACAATAAAAGTACGAAAAACAATCTCGAACTCGAATTGTTTTCATCGATTGGAAACAAGATCAATTGAATAACTTATGAGCGTGGATTTTAATTTACGAAAATGACCGTATTTTTTTCTTTGAGAAGTAGTCATCAATAATTGAATTAATCACATCGATGATAATATCTTTCCTTTTTTCAAAATGGTTCGTTTGGCATGTATTGGTAATAAAAATTGTATAGTTTGGAACACGTCTTTGATGGGTGTAATAATTTAATTTGTTGGATTTAAGTACATAATGAATACCCGCGTCAGGTATTTTTTTTCACGAAAACAATGGATATCTATCCAAGAATTATTTATGGTTTATTTGTTTTTCCTACCTACAAGAAAACAGGTCATCAAAAACGTATTCTCAAGTGTCTAAAGTTTTTCAAAATCTTAAACTTTTTTAAAATCGAAGAATTTTAGCTGAAATTATTACAATTTAAAGCAAAAAAGCACGTGTATTAAATACAGTAGATTTTTCGAGAACTATCAACCAAATTCAATGTACGTATGTTTTAGGTACCTAGCACATTTATTCAATTTGTCACTTATGTTTTTCCCCAAGTTTGATAGTATTTTTGTTTTCATTTGAATAAATTGCACTTTCCAATCTTCCTCTTCCAAAATTTTTTTTCAGTACCAACAGTAAGTATTTTTACTCAACTATTGTCTTAACCTATGTTTTACTCGTAACAACGAAAATTTGCAAGGGAAATCTTAAAAAAAATTAATAAGTAGCCTGATTACGAAGTTTAGGCAGTTTTAAATTTTAATCACAATTGTAATAAATTTAAATTCAAAAAATGTTTGAAATTAAAAGCCAGAAAATCTGACTGCACAGTGCTCCCCCACCGTATGCAAAAGTGGTGAAAGTCAACCTCATGGTTATTTAAAAAGAAAAAAAACTCAACAAAAGAAAAGGAAAAGCAGTTTCACTCACAGTGATCTTAATTATTATTGTGGTTTTGGCTTAGGTATATACTTCTCAGGGTAAAACAATTTTCAATGTTGATAATAATTTTGGTTTCCATAGCTTTAAAGACTTAGGTATTGTGGGGAGTGTGGTGGAAACAGAGTAAAAATAATGATTCTGATTTCAGAATTTATGGTATCTTATCTAGGTACCTGTTCATTGTAGGTATTCTAAGAAAATTTCGGAGGGACGTTCAAATGAAGGCAAAAAAAAGAGTGTGAGTTGTATTTTTTTCACAATGATTTGTTTATTTAAAAAAAAAATTGTAATTTTTTTATGTATTTAATATTTTTGATTTAATAATTATGAAAATATGTATAGTCCAGTAGTGCATTTGGCAAGAAAAAATATTCGGAGCAAAAATTTTTCACACCTTTGTTTGCCTATTTTTATGATAAAAAATGGGAATTCCATATCAAGCCAACATAGCTCCTTTCAATAATCAAAATGAGTAAAGTGCAAATTACACATTTTTTAATAACATTTTTCTCTACTGGGAATCAGAAAATTTTGAAAATGCAATTCATTATAATATTTTGCTGTACACATGGTTGCCTATAATGGGTAATAAAATGATTCACAAAAGGTTCAGCAAGTTTGTCATGCTCCCACGCATCCATTTCATTTAAAAAAGAAGAATACCTATCAACGCTTTCATTTGTTTTCAATAGGTAAAACTACTTAATAGGTATAATTTCATTAACAAAATTCCATCACCGTAGAACAAAAATTTCGTCTTCAAATCTTACTTTTGTTTTTCGGTGATGGTTAAAAAATACACACAACGCAATTGATACTTTTCAAAGGTCGGTTTTACGAGTATATACCAATTTTTGCATCCAAGTATCAGCATATGTACTTACTTAATTTATTGGGTGTTAGAATGAGCGTAAATTGTTCTCGCAAACAAAAGCAGGTAGGTACGAATTTTATAATATTTTTGTTTTTTATTTGTTTAACGTTACCGAATACTCCGAGGTGGATTAATTAGAGAGACTTGAAACTGTATAGTGTCATTGTATTGTTGTAGGCAATCAGTAAACACCTGAAAATATTAGCACATAGGTACCTGATCTCATTTTTTGTCAAAATTAACATCGGACACTCGAAATATTCGCTATAGATGATACATCCGATAGAATTTTTGCAGACTTATCTACTTATTTAGATATTTCTTAGTATTTGACGAATCGCGACGATTCGTATTTACCAAACAAACTGGCTATTGAATAATTTTTCTCGTATTTTAGCCTATAAATGGCAATACTCGAAATCAACGTCATCTGCATTATGGTATACATTTTCGTTTCTTTTTAAATTAACATGATTGACCGAGGCCAATTAAGGATACCAGCGACTGTATTCTCTTCCCCTTATTCAAAATATTTTAAACCCGTTTGTTTATTCCGTATGTACATTCCATTTGACGCGATGAACCATTCATTGTTCTTAATTAATTTTTAGTTCATCACCAAGATATCAATTATATTGCCATTTTAAGTCGACGCTGTTTTAATGTTTTCGTTAAAAATTAATTCGAGTAAGTTTTCTGTGTTATGAGCATTTATGTTTTGTGCACGGCCCGGCTTTCTTTTGATCAAATGTAAGTATGCATCTCAGGTGCTTTATCGGTATCTTAAGTATGTGGATCAGATATTCAATTCGCTTTTCAATTAGTTGATAGTAAATTTGCACATACCCACCTATATTACCATTGCCAAGATATTCATTAAATTGATTGCATGAATCAATACTTACGTGATTTTATTTTGTTATCTCAATTTTTACAACTATTCAAACATCTTTTCGCCATTTTTTTTTTTTTGGCTCAGCTTTAATGAAAACACACACGTACCTACTCTTATCAGATAGCTACCAAAGTACCTACCTGTACGGGTATTAGATAGGTACTACCCAGTACCCAAGTTACGACTAACTTAAATTTTCAATTACCTGCCACGTATAACGAAAACTGCAAATTTTCAGCAAAAAAAACCACACAACTATAGAATAAAATACAATCGTACTACCACAATAGGGTTTAAATATACCTAGATGAAAATTTCATCATGAAATACCTCAACACCTCTATTATTTCAGTTTTATACCGCGAATAATTCTGGCGTTAAAAATCAGCTGGCCAATAAAATTAATCCTGAGCAACTTCATATTACCTACGTATTAACGACATGATGATAATGAATAGGTTTCATTATTACGTAATAAAACGCGTTTTTTACACGAATTCAGTTACCACGAGGAAAATTTTTCTTCAACATGAACATGTAATACTAATCTGACAAAAACTTCAAAAAATGACAAAAAATTGACTTTCATTTTTAAAATTTATTTCCGAAGTTGAATATCGTATTTCAAAAAAATGTTTGTGGGCACCTAGCTGAAAAAATGTCTCCCTAGAGTGTTTTCATCGGAGTTCCACCCTACAAAAAGTTGACCATGTAAGTACTTATAGCTTATACAGCCTGTATTTTTCCTATGCATTAATTACTTTTGCTTTCAAATTGCTCACAAAAAAAGCATGTTATCCATTTGGAAAACCTATCTACTCAGTTGAAAATTATTCACGTTTTTTAAGATGGAAAACGTTTCAAATCATCGTTGAACTAACAATAAAAGCGATCATATAAAACGAACATGTAATTTAAAAGTAAAACTATATTTAACTTTGTCAAATTAATTATGGTGCAGCACATACCACATTCAATTAGGCTTTATTGAGATATCATTTTTCTTTTTAATCAGTAATCTTTCACTATTCTACGCTTCTTTCTCCCTTCAACTGAATTCATCTAGCTACTTACATGATATCTACTATATTTTTATCGTTTCCGAACAGACGACGGTATATTAGAGTGAAATGGGTAATTAAAATCGCTATATCTAAATCACAGTTTAAAATTTAAATTTATACCTAAGTAGATAACTATGTCTATCGAGCGAATGATTCTTTTTATAGCACGTTACCTACTACGTATATCTACATACATAGTCATTCAGTCACATGGTCTTATCTTGGCTGAGAAAATTCATCATACATTTTTTATTCTGTCAAAATAATTTTTCGCAAAATCATTGAAGACTTCAAGTTTGAGTAGGTATCGTTTAGTATTGAGAACTAAACGCGAAAACACTCGTGATGATAAAAAAAATAACACTTCAAGATATCATATTTATGAAGGGTTAAATAGTTTATAAAATATTAAAAGCCTTTATATAAAGAGAGAGAGGTTTATTGTGCACCTACATTACATCTACCCGAGTGTATAGTTAAAGTAAACTATTATAACAGTGTAAATTACTCTTTAAAGTAAATAATCGACAGAACTACAGCTTATTAAAAAATTTTCAATACGTGTAAAAAAAAAACGTACGACTTACCTACCGCTTGTACAAATATTGGAGGAGGCAATTAGTGATTCGTAAAATTATAATCCGAGAAGAACGTAAATCGTGGTGTGTTAATCGTATAAGATAGAATAAGACGTGCGGTGTGAATCAAATTTTATTTTGTACCTCCCGGTTTTGCTCAGAATAACTTACTAGTACAATTATATCTGAAATTCGAATGGTGAAAAAAAAATTGAGATGAACCTGCAATGAGTGATTATACGGTAATTTTGTGTACCTAGTGTAGATATCTTATACTTAAGTACCTATGGAAAGAAGTTTAAGTTAAATTTAAAGATAAGTACCAATTTATATTTCATACATGCATGGTCGACTTTTCAAAGTTGAACTACGATACAAATAGGTATATTGAAGATATCAGTGATGGGAAGATACAGATTTTTTTTCTCGAATAATTTGAATAAAGATACCTATTAAAGTGAAGAAAATATGTAAAAAGTAAGAAGATCGTTTGGTTGGTACACGACACACGTGAACCGAAAATGAGTCATTCTCATCACAGCACATGCAGAATCAGTTTTCACTAAGTAGTGGTTCTAAATCTTGACTTTTTTTTAAATTTCACTGATTTTTTTAAAAATTTTATACAGTCTAGTAGTTTCCAACAAGTTTCTAGTAAGTAAGTAGGTAATTTTGATTTTTTTTTGCATGTACAAAGGCGTTTTCTAAGCACATGCTGAAAATTTTTGGACTAGAAAAATTGAAATAGGTAACGACAAAACATCCGTTACCAGACTGAATTTCATCAGGTGCTGCATTTTATGTTTCAATTTTCAGAGATTTTAATTTTAAATTCGGCCTAATTTTGTAATTTTCTTTAAAAAAAATTCTGATCGAGTCGAGTGAGAAAGCAAACATTTTTCTAGGTATCTTATGTAAATTCGGCATACTTACTAAATCACACAGTGATGGCTTCAAACTACATACCTATTCTATAAGTTTCTAGAGGATTTTTGTATTTTCCAAATTTGGAAAAAAATTTGACTGAAATGAAATTCAGAGCCATAACCTACAAACTTTTATGAACCATTCTGCTTTAATACAGCAGTTTACAAAAATTCTGAAAATTACAGCTGATTTTTTAATTTTTCAGCTATCGAAAAACGCCATAGGTAGAGTATTTTGATTCGAACCGACGAAAAGAAATGTAGAAAACTCGAACATGAATTAATCGCGGAGTTCCGAAAATCGATAATCAAAGTTTTCATGGAATTGCTGATCAAATTTGGACTGTGCTATGATAGAATGGTTTTTTTTTCTTCAAAACAGAAAAATCTAAAAATTTACTAAAGACTCCAGAACAGTTTTAAAAAGAAATCTTAAGAATTTCAAAATACTTAAGCTACACCTACACTTACATATACTAACCTTACATTGGTTTTCATTGTACAGTTTTTTTTCTGTCTACTGCTTATATTTGAGGAAATTGTTAGGTAGGTACCTGCCAATTTATTGTCCATTTTTTTGTGGGTATATAGGTATTTACCCATATTCTTAAGTTAGATATTTTTGCACTAATTGCACTGAATGTTTATTCTCCTTCACAGATAGAATACCTAATTAAAAGAGATAGGTACACCGTACAAATATGACGCCCGAAAATCACACCAATAACAATAAAAACAGCGAAACTAATTCTGATAGTCAATCACATACACCAACGCCTGCACCACCACCTACTACTGATATTAACCCCACTGTGTATAATGTGGGTAGTGATGATTTCATTTGTAAGTATTTGCACTATTTTTAATGTCTGATATGAGCAGAGAGGGTCTTATTTTTATTAATGCGCGATTTTATCATCTAACATAGTACCTTCACTTAAGTAAGTAGGTACATTAAGTAGGCATATCATTTTGCCAATACGTACCTACTTTTTGAATAATTATTCAAGTTTATTATTTTTGAATCAAGTTTAGATTTGCAAAAAAATTTTAAATCTAGTTGTTAAGTGCACATTGGGTTTCTTCGTAGTGGATAAGGTACAAGTATTGAACCAGCTGACCAGCATGGCATGGCAGAATATGGCGATATGAATTAAAATACATACCTATAGTTATAACTGATGAAAATACAATATGGGATGTCTCTCGTTTTACCAAAATAAGAATTCAAATTAAGTACCAAAAAAAAAAAAAAAAAACTTGAGTAAGTAGGTATAATGTGAACGGGCAATATTTTCAAATTGTGAGCCAGATGAAAAGATCTGAGGGGATGACTAGCGAGGCGGTTCACTGTTAAAGATGAAAAAATGAATGGGTAATTGGCGCGTAGGTGCGTAGGTATCAATTTAAAACAGAAATACTCTGTTCTGAGAATACGATCTTGTATACATAGGCTATGTTCCGCAAACGGCAAACCCGTGCAAAATGTTGAACAAATCAACAGACGCCTCTCATCCATTTATTAGGGCACCCATATATAAGAAACTTTATCTGCAATGTTCTACTGATAATACCGTATTATGACAGATTTCGTCGACGTAAAACACAAGTACATACTTTACCTGTAGATATAAATTGATTTTATATCTTAAATACGTCATCTCATTTTACACACTTCTGCTCAACAGTGGTCGATGAAGTTGGCCCGAAGAGAAAAGTTAGCGTTAAAGAGACCATAGATGCGGTCTACCCATGGATGGAAAATAAATTCCGACGGTCTCTCAGCATAAGAAATGTACTAAAAAAGTTTCCAATCTTGAACTGGTTACCAAAATACACCACAACTGATGCATTGGGAGATCTCGTTGCAGGCATTACTGTCGGTTTGACGGTAGTTCCGCAATCCTTAGCATACGCTAATATAGCTGGATTACCACCACAGGTACACCCATCTTTGCTTAAAAAATTAGTTATGTTCGTACTCACCTAATTATGTCTACTATGATTATCTTTCATAACGTATTTTAGTATGGATTATATGGCTCATTCCTTGGAGCATTCATGTATATATTTTTGGGAAGTTGTAAAGATGTTCCAATGGGTCCTACTGCTATTGCTTCACTTTTAACGTATCAAACGTTACATTCTTTAAATCCTGATGGACTCGGACCTGAATATGCAACCCTCTTGTGTTTTCTTACAGGAGTTATTCAATTATTCATGGGTTTGGCCGGATTGGGTGAGTTTATTTTTATGCAAAAATAGGTATGGGTTACCTTCTTGTGTGTAGCCCAACGCCATCAAAATCTGTTCCTGTATGTGTATATTTGAACATAATAGGTATATTTCAAAATGAAAATTTTTGTTTGTGTCAATAGGTATTGTAATAGATTTTATATCAGGACCAGTGTCCTCCGGATTCACTTCAGCTGTAGCTCTTTTAATAATTACTTCTCAGCTCAAAGATATTTTCGGTATCCCAGGAAAAGGTACCACATTTCCTGAAATGATGGGAAACTTATTGAGCAATATTCAAGGTGTACGTTCGGGTGACACAATTCTTGGTATTGTTTGCATAGTTGTGTTACTTTTGATGCGCGTAAGTAATTCAAAATTACGAATATCATTGCAATAAATTATCACATCCGGTTTTTGGATACAGCATAACAATTTTTGATCACGTTATACAGCTCTTGGCAGATGTCAAAATAGGAAAAGAAGACGAAGAACTCTCATTAACTAAAAGAGTCATCAATAAAAGTCTGTGGCTGATTGGAACGTCGCGAAATGCAATTTTAGTTCTGATATGCGGAATTTTTGGATATTATGTTTATTCGAAAAACTGGTTTTTAAATATAGGTAAGCACATAAGTAGATATTATAGGAAAACAATAATTTTGAGTTCAAGTAATTGTGTAGGTACTTGAATTATACCTATCGATGAGTTTAGTTCATTAGGATACGCGCATAAATTTCTGTTCAGCCTACCTTCCCCCTCCCCGAAACACACAATGTACTTACCTACTTGAATGCACTTGCTCTCACCTATTCAATCAAGTTACTTGTAATGCGTATAGATTTCCATTATCGATACCTAGTTATACCTATAAATAAATTGATAGAGTACCTAACATCATGCATTGTGTACCAGTACCTGTGTACCTATCTACCAACCTACCACCGTAATTATATTGGAAATGAATTACTTATACATATTAAAATGTACTTATACGTACCTCAACCTCCCTCATATCTAAAATTTTATTATTTAATGGCATCGTTTCAATATACCTAGGTACCTACCTATGTACTTTACACTTATTCAACTACTCGAAAATGTTTATTACAGGTTATATTCCTCCTGGGTTACCTCAAGTACAATTTCCACATTTTAGCGCTGAAAATAACACAGTCAGCTTTATAGAAATGATTCGACGATTAGGATCTGGTGTAATTGTAGTTCCTTTAATTGGAGTCTTAGAAAACATAGCTATTTGTAAAGCTTTTGGTAAGATTATTTGAACTATCACTGCCATAATTGGTTATGGAATGAAGTTTCATGAAACTATCTAATTTTTTGAACAGCTCATGGAAAAGTAGTAGATGCTAGTCAAGAATTACTCGCAATTGGGCTATGTAATATTGGAAACTCCATGGTTCAAAGTTATCCAGGAACTGGTTCATTGTCTCGTAGCGCTGTAAATAATTCTAGCGGTGTACGTACTCCAATGGGGAGTGTTTATACGGGTAAATTTTAAAATTTAGTGATTGTAGTATATAAGTCGAATATTGTGACAGATGAAATTCATTGACGATGTTTCATACATTTTCTCAAATCTCAACTGATGTTACAGGTATTTTAGTAGTCCTGGCTTTATTATTTTTTACTCCTTGTTTCACATACATTCCTCGAGCTTGTTTGGCTGCTGTTATCATTGCAGCTGTAGTTTTTATGGTTGAAGTACGAGTAGTGAAACCAATTTACAGATCAAAAAGTAAGCGATTTCTTTGTAGGTATTTCATTATTTTAAGAAGGACGTTACCTACCTATAACGTCACTAATGTCAGATTTTAAAAAAGATCGGATTTGACGTTATTGAACTTTCTAAAATCTACACAATGTATTACTTTTAGGTGCCATCTTACCTATAACTACCTAATGGATTTTTTTTTTTTTTTTTTCAGAAAGCGATCTAATTCCAGGTTTAGCGACTTTCGTCGCCTGCTTAATTTTACCCTTAGAAATAGGTATTCTTATTGGTATCGGATTAAATTTGGTATCAATTTTATACCACGCAGCTCGGCCAAAAATCTCAATCGAAATTCACAAAGTAAATCCTTAAATTACTTAAGTACCTACTCTACTACGAGTACAAATACACAAATTTTTTATTTGTTAGCTGAGTACCTAATGAAGTTTAATTTTAATCGAAGATTTGTTTTTCGCACAGACTAGAGCAGGTATTGAGTACTTGCTCATAACTCCAGATCGCTGTCTAATTTTCCCTTCTGTGGACTATGTTAGAAATTTGGTAACGAAGCACAGCATGAAGAAGGAAATCCCAGTAGTTATTGATTGTTCTCATATTTACGGAGCTGATTTTACAGCTGCCAAGGTACAGTAGATACTTACTAGATAGCCTATGCATTTTGATTAAGACACTCCGTTGTATAGTATCGGTATTTTTATAATGTTGTACATAATAGATAGGCTATGGTATCGTACCTACTTTTTTTTACGTTTCTTTTTATGTCTTTCCGTTTCATAGGTTATTGAAATTTTGACTCAAGATTTTTCAAGAAGAAAGCAAGGATTATTTTTCTATAATCTGAAACCTAGTATTGCTGCAATCTTCGAAGGAGTTCAGCCCAAAAATTTTTTCATATATTATGATAAGCACGAATTGGACAATCTATTACGAAATAATTTGTGAGTAAAAATGATTAAAAACTGGGCATATGTACGGTATCGAATCTGAAACAGATCGCTAATAACCTACAAATTCTTTATCTTTATTTTGCTTTTTTCATTTCAGATTAAGCGAAATCTGTATAGAAAAAAAAGAGGAGATTCGCTAGGTACCGGGATACTTATCTCGAAACTCTCACTTGCAAAAATCAATGCATTATGTTTTAATTAAATTTGTTGTACCTTACTAGTTAAGTTTAGCTAATAAACTATTCCATTGTATTGTTTAAATTTAATTTTTTTTTTAAATCCAAACAATTATGAACAGATATGCATGCGTGCATTTCGAGAAATGAAAGATTACCAAGACTTTGTTTTTGAAACGAGTTATCTGAGATTTGAACTCAGCAGGTTATCTTAGGGCTAGTTACCTGAGCGAGCTAGGGCCATTAAAAATAAAATCTATCCTAGTAAATCGAAGTGAACTGGTAGTTTTTTTTTTTAGTTCATGATCACAGATTAACCGATATTGAAAAAGGAAATACCTACCTACTCTAAATGCACCCTCTACCCTACCCATCGGGTACCAAAATAAAATCAAAGCAAACATGTCAAAACTCCCTAATAACAGACTTTGGTTTCGTTTAATTTTGGTATTTTTGCCTCAAGGAGGGGCTATACTGAATTTAACCGTAAACTTAAACTTAACCCTAGAAGTTAAACAAAGGCAAATTTTAGGTTAACGTACTTACGTTAAATTCAGTATAAACCAAGCTAAAGTATAAGTTAAGGGAATAAGTATCCCCTTAAATTCAGAGTATAGCCCATCCTTTAGTTTCCACTTTCCAGAATGCGTTCCATTTTATTACATAGGTATTTTTAAGAATTTTGATAGTTGATTTATTATAATAACAATGATTTTTATTTTCAGAAAAATAGACTGAAGAAGCGAAGAAAAATTGAAAAATTGGAAGTAAATAGAATTAGTAGAATAGAATGGATAAAATAACAGAAATGAGAAAGAGAAACGAAATCTGTTCTGTTTCATACCTACTTCGTCGTTTTCAAATTTCCATTAATTCCATTAATTTAGTCAGTTGGTAACAGTGTTGAATGGATTCCACAACAATTTTGTATTTCTACATTTGTCTACACTTCTTGTAACATTCAGCTGATTTTTGTGCGTTGCTCCGCCTTACCATGTCATAGCTTCTTTCTTGTCAATTTGGTCAATTATTTATTTCTTTTGAATGAATAATGACTTAATTTTGTGATTGATTGTGAAAATTGCAGTTGTTTCCAGTATCATGATTTAATTAGAAGAACTTTATAAGTGGTTAATATTGAAATTCATTTCTTCTAGTGGCATAATTGCACTATTTGACTGCCCATATATCGATTCCTTTCTATATTACCTCAAAGTGTTTCATGTTTGATGTACTACGTATTATTTTTGGAATTGAACTACAACAGATGATAAGACCAATATAGAGATCAAGCCATAAAGGATTGAAGACACCTGATAATTTAATTTTGTTGATTATTTATGAAATTTTGCACTTAAATCACGCATTATGACCCATTCTTTTCAGTCGAACAGGTATGCATTTAGATTATGTACATATTTTACATAAAATATCAAATTTTGAATATTACTTCGAAATATTATAGAAAGCAGAAGCGAAATGATTGCGAAGAATTCGAGAATTGTATTCCTTCACCAAAGCGAGCCAAGCTAAAGAACTTTAGCGAAAGCCAAAACGTTGACTCAAACTTTGGTCATTCTCCCTTTCATATTCCCAACGCTGCATCTCAGTTTACGATACCGAACAAAGTGAGTTTTCGTTTTCTCCTTCAATTTTATTGTTTTCATTGCATGCTTGTTACTAAATATGTATATTTAATAGTTTGTACATTAGAAATGTATCCAATTTTATTTGTTTAAAATGCTGAAAGTGATACTTATTCAGAATCTGAATCAAAACAGATATATGTTTCAACATGAGCTAAGATCTTAACTTCGAATGTATTTGTTACGTTAACAGGATGGAGTTACTGGAGAGAGATCTAACTTAATGAGCGTTAATCATCAAAGAGAAGTTTCTCAGTATAATGCTCTACAGACTGACATATACCACGTTACTGAAGAACACATGCAGCAAATGAACTTGAAGTATTCGCCCGATTTAAATGCTTCTGAAAATCCTCATTATTACGAAAATAACAGACTGTTGTTTGAACTATACGTCGAAAGAACCCATCGGTCTTCGTTTCATCCACAAAATTCTAGTCATACTTAATTATGAAAGAATCGTTTTTTGGATTTGTGATAATTTAATACGATGGTATGTTTCCGTGTATTTGCAATTGCACATGCTATTTACGTCGAAACAGTAATGTTTATATCAAAAGTTTTCATATAAGGCATTTTACGTCAAATATTGTGCCCACATCGGTTTCTCAATGTACCTTAATTTATATTCGAATGTGTATTTCAAATTTATTGTTCTTTGTGTTACATCTGATTTCTTGTGAATTTGGTGTAAAACATTTTTTCAACGTCTTAAATTTCCTAATCAAAGTTATATTTAATTTTTGCTAGCTTGTAAATTTACATAACATGAATGATCCGATGATCATAATTGTAACTTACCACAAAGAAACTTCCCAGTCGCACAAAACTAAAAATTTCACGAGAGCCAAAAAACTTTAGTTTGCTTATGCATAGTTTCTTATTCTTTATAAAGTCATTTTTAATATTGCAAAACTGTGCAATACAATCGATAAATCATGTTTTTTTGTTAAAAAAACAAAAACAAAACAGCATAGAGCTTTCTACTAGATATCCTACTACTTTCCGTCAATGTATGAGATGTCTAATTATTCAATTCAGATCAAAAATAACAACAAAACCGAGTTCTTTGTGCGACTGGAGGGTTTCAGGCAGGTCACAATATTATTTTATTCATTTTCAGATATTAACAAGATTATTCGCTGTGATGTTTCCGCTCTCCAATAATAGATGATTCACATATCATTCCCATTCCTCTAATATATTAAACAAAAATATAAAATTCCTTTATTATTATACTTAATATAATATATTCAAGCATCTAAATTTTGGGATGTATCTTTTTGGTTTGTTTGGAATTATTGAAAACTATTCACCGTTTGTGGCCCCCTTTTTCCAGATGTGTGTAAATGTAATGTATGGCGTAAGAATTTTTTTTTTATAAAATTCTATTGATGTTCTTAAGTTTAAGCATGTTAGTGTACTTTATCAGTAATTATTCGTTGTATTAGTGATTTTGAAAACAACTCATTAAAGTATAATGTTTTCATTTATCCAATTTATTTGTAGAATTATGAAAGTAACTATTCTATGAGGTATTCAAAGTGAAAAAGATACTCCTTGTCCTCACTATTACCCTGCATATTTTTCTATGTAGGTACTTGAGTAAACAGGGAAATTCATATTGATTGTTTATCCACTCAAATTATACTTTTTTTAAAAACAATAGTTAATCTCGGTTTTGCTGAAACTTTATATTTGATTGGTAGTTCACTGTTCAGTCACAAAAATATATCAAAGATCACTGTTGTACCTAAGTGAGAGTATGTGGAATATGAATAAGCAGAAATGCAGCGATTGAGGTTCTGATTGAATCTGGTGTTACGAAAAATTGATAATTTCAACTGCACGAATCATTTTGATCACACGGTATGACGGTCACCGAGTCAAAAATTCTTTTCATTTGATTGGTAGTTCACTGTTCAGTCACAAAAATATATCAAAGATCACTGTTGTACCTAAGTGAGAGTATGTGGAATATGAATAAGCAGAAATGCAGCGATTGAGGTTCTGATTGAATCTGGTGTTACGAAAAATTGATAATTTCAACTGCACGAATCATTTTGATCACACGGTATGACGGTCACCGAGTCAAAAATTCTTTTCCTAATGTTTCCACACTGGCCAAGTACCTATTAATATTTTAATTTTTTTTGGGCTGAATTTTGAATATTGTAGTTTTGAAACATAGTTGAGTCAATAAATGAAAACGTTCATGTATTTTGATTTTAAACTTGAAAAAAAAATGAATTAAAATGATATAACATGTTAAGTACAATCGCAAAGCGTGACTAGTTGACTAACAAAGAATAAGTACATCTTGCCTTACAGATATAAAAAATAATATTGTAAGTTACAATGAAACAATCAAAGTAAGTAACTTAAGTACTGTAAAATAATTTTAATATAAATGAACGACAAACTTTTGAGGTAACTACACAAGCCATCTATTTAAAAATTAGAATTTATTTTTAAAAATGGCAAAATGACTAAAAACACACCGAATCTATTCTATTAAGTATATACGTATTATATTGGTATTCACTATTCTTCTCCAGGCTGTTCTTTAATCAGGACTTCTCTAATGATAATTTGGTTTACAAAAATTATGAATGTAGGGTATCCTTTGATCGAAGTTTCAATTTCAACATCTTGACTATTGAAACTTATTATCAACTAAGTTTGAATGGTAAAAAAATTTTAAAAGTACCTACAAGTAATAATAAGCACTCGTACATCTCATCTAAACAAAGTATCTCTCTGGAGCAATCATAATAAAAATATAAAAGAAAGAGAATTAGAGTTTCATTATTTAAAATTTTTAAAAATTGTAAGTATTTACTAGTCTGACGTGGAGAATTGAAACAGACTCATAGCATTCAAATTAGATGCTTTTACATTGTATCACAGAACATAGAGCTAAAAGATGAACGCAGTTTTGTAATCTTCTTATTCCGAGATTCGGGACTTCCATGTAGTGAGAGATGAGAACGATGAGAATCTCCGATACCGGAAACATTATTTTTCATTGTGAACTGTGAAAAATTGAAAAATAAAATATAAAACTGAGTCGTAATCGATGTGAAAAATTATGATAAATTTTGAAAAACTTTTCAGTACACTGAACACCTTTTTTCAAACCCACGTAATGATGCACAAGATTTCTTCCTGGACAAATTAGCTACTCAAAAAAGTGACTACCTAGGTAACTAGGTACCTGAACTGAAAAATAAATTAATGTGTTTTGTAGAAAATTGAATTTTCTATTAAAAAAATTCTGTATGAATTTTGCATATTTTTAAAACTGAAGGTGTTATCTCAATATTTAAATTTTCATCGATTTATTCATTGAATACGTAGCCATTAGCTACATTCTACGGCAGTTAGCCTAAGATCAGGCTGTTGAAGACAACTGAATCCCAGCATTATTTACCTAATATGAGTAACTTTGTAACGAAGGACACGAACTACAGGAATAAAATATACGGTCGAATTTGCCACAAATTTACCTTTTACTTTTATTAGCGGATTCAAATAGAATTGTTAGTACTCTAGATAGTTTATTCACATTAATTTCTGAATTGTTGTTTTTTCTTTTCAAATCATTAACGTTCAACTTGACATCATAAAGCTGGAAAAATATTCAAAACAAAAACACGCGATTAAATCACTATTAGGTATTGAAATGAAACAGAGCAACGGTGTTCGTTTACTTACAAATTGTTTATAAAATAGAAATCGGTTCAACATTTCACGTCTCTGGTGGACATTTCTCACATGTTTGTAAAACAAAAATGCAAAAAGCGTTAAAAAAAATAATACTATGAATAGAGGTACCCTGATTTTTCGCCTCAAACAGTTTATCATAATTTTTAAATTTAAATTTTCTAAAAAATAACATGACCTAGTGTTAGGTACTTGGTCATTTTATGAGTGATTTCAAATTGTTGCATTGAAGAAGAAAACGATTCGTATTAAAAACGCGATCATACTATTTCATATTTTTATCATTTCACTGATTACGGCGAAATTTGAGATTCATTTGTTTTGCTTAGTTTTGCTACTCATACGATTACGAATCCGAATTGCGTTTTGATGGAGAGATTTACAAAGGAAATGACGTCGGAAGGTTTCGACGGCGAAGACGCCACGCGAAAGAATACGGGCAAAATAACTCAGTATTATATGGAAAAACAAAATTCATAGAATTAATTAGTTGAATACAAAAGTGAATTGATAAACTGTGAAATCGTATTCATTTTCCTCGGGTTTTGTAATTTTCAAAAACAGATAAGGCAGAGAAATAAAAAATATGGTAGTCAATGAGTAAGATACTCTAAAATGAAGAACAACGTTGGATAGATGGATTGCATGAATGCATAAGTAGGTTTCGAAACGAGATACGTGTTGTCCGTCTTAAGCGTTTGCCTGAGTGCTGTTATTTAGCTCCAGGTATATCAGTACATATAAACAGTCACTTCTAAAGTTGTGTGTACTGATTTTTCTCGCAATAAAGAGAAAATAAACAGCAGTAAAATTTAGAAACAGAATGAATTAGGACAACGTAAGTAGGTACTAGGTGCTTTATTATTTAAATATCCATGAATGCCATTGTCATGATAAAAAAAATTTGAACTTCGATGTTTTGTGAAGTTTAGTGTCTTCAAAGTTTTCGGACTCTGACTCAAGTGGCTAAAATATCCACAATTTTTTTAATCAAGAAATTTGCAAAACAGACAGATCTAACCTACATGAAGTTTAGTTTTCATCTTTAGGTTATGCTGACACCTGCATAAATTTTTCGAGCGAATCATTCCTAGCGTTTTCAATATAAAACTTGTGCAGTGTAAACTCTCCTTGAAAGTTTTTGTTCTTTTTCTGTTCTTCAGGTTCGCTTCTCAAGCTCTCTTTTCACTTTACAAATTATTTTGCTTCGAAAAAATAAAAAATAAAAGTGCAATGATTGAGCTAAAAATTGACAATATCGCATTATATTTTATCATTTAACGCTATCTGTTGTATCTAATATATACATAGGTACCTATTAACAGCACAGGCATTACCTATTCCGGTTATTCCCTCTTTTTATTTAAAAAAAATATACCTATATATTTTTCAATAATTTTTGGTTGGTCGCTTTAGGCCTAAACGCCCTACATGCATATAGAGGAGCTCCTCTTTAAAATTTATATGTCAAAATATAGTTCTACAGGTATCTACAGATTTCTCAAAAGTCCCACTACTTGGTTGTACCTACAATAGAACATGATTGATTTAATTCAGAAAAAATACTTACGGTATCATGTTTTCATGAATGATTTCACAGCAGCTATGTTTAAAACATTTCTTTTATATTTATTTTTTTAGTTTAACATCAATTCTTCGCGTTACCTTACAATTTCTTACTCGCGCTAGAGGAGGAACAAAATGAAAACTATTTTCTTATAAACCTAATAGGTAGTCAAAATTCAGGGCGCTTAAAAGGGGATGCCCACCCTAATCATTAGATTAAATAGGTACAGTTACCTATAATCAATAGGTACTAAAATAAAATTGGAATGGCTGCGAGGAAAATTTTTACTGAACTTTCCAAGTTGAGTTGCGATGCAATATTAAAGCCCATTCATGCGATGCTGACGTTATTTGATCCTTCTAATAAAAATGATAATGAAATGTACGAATGTACCTATGTATGTATGTATGCCGGTGCACGTACATATAATTATATAGTTGCTGAAAAATAAGAGAAATCACGCGGTCAAGCGTTTAAAAACACAGACAACAAAATCTGCGGCATGGTTTAAACAATTTTTAGGTGAATTTTATTTTTGATTCTGATTCATTAGCGTTCAAAAATTTTAGTAAACTCCAATCCTGATACCTAATAAAAATAATATGTAAAAAAATATGTAAAAAAAAACTACCTAGGGTAAAATAATTAGTACCCTTTCACGCAGAGGCTGTGTCAGGTAGGTAGTAATAAGTATAATAACCACATAGGCAGAGGCACTATCTAACAACACAATCGAAGTTGAATCGACTATTTCCACCCTTTCGGTTCTTCACGTATAGGTATGGTCGGATTCATACATACGCTTTGCTTTGTAAAAATCAATCGAAACTTTTCAAGTTTTCATCAGAATAACATTAGGTACTCTAGTTGAGTGGTGACCATTTAGGAAAACTAAAAATTTCATTTCATCATTAGCTTTTATTTTTCCCCGTTAAAGTTTTCTAAGCCTCGAGATTGCTGATTATTTCAAGTTTGAAAATAAGTTCTTGTACGCTTGTTAATTTCAACTGAACCGAATTAGTATTTTACCGTTTAAAAGTTTTTGTGGTCGATTTGAAAGAAAGTTGATTTTTTCTACTAGAAATTTAATCCATATAAAAAGCAATAGGTACTTAATGAAAAACCAAGAAATTAAACCTAAATTAATTGCGAACTTTTATCGAGAAATACTGCACGTTTAGTTGTTTTTTAATGGAAAATACTCACCAGACCAACCCTACGATTGTTTTGCATAATGAGCAAAGCGTTTTTTTTCCCCAAAACGATCGAATGCTATTGTAATTTAATTCTTTTTTTCTGCTAGATCTATTTAAGAACACAATTTGTAGCTGTAAATGTTATAGTGTGAGTAAATTTAATGACGCTTCATAGTTTTTAGGAATATTGAGTAGGAGCCTACTTCAACGTGACATTTGAGAGAGATAATTTAGCGACAAGTGTAAACATAGGTACGCAATTATTTCAGCGCGAAAGTGTATGTATAACCTGGTATCTACCTTTATTTTAGGCTTTGTTCAATTCTTGTATTCGTAACAGTTTTATCATTTATTTTCAGAAATTATAAAACAAATAATTATTACCTATTTATTTTGAAAGAGAGAAAATTAAACATACAACTACACATATCTGATATCAAATTCCAATCATTGTATGTTTTTGTTTTTGGTAGTCCGCCGTTTTTTCTCAGAGTTATGCAACACTTTCAACGTAAGAGATGGAAAAGTGGAGACCCAATTACCACGTAGGTATACCTATACTTGACTTTCTCATCGCCCTATGAATTAGAATGTCGAAGGTAATGTTTAAAAGCTTTCAAGCGTTTGAAGCTGTTGCTGGAGAAACGAAACTGGATTAAAAATTAAATTCCAAACTACATTCGAGTGAGAATTTTTAAAACATCCTATATCGGGATTAGTCTTACTTTAAATCTACTTCAGCGGAAAACATAAAGTCCGAACGCAATAGGTACCAGACGGTATAGATGAACTGAGCTTTGACTTTTCGCAATATGAGCTGAATAAAATGTTGTAGCGATAAGATTTGGAAAAACCATCGTTCGCACGATAATGAGAACTACTGGGAATTATAAATCATTTCGTTACCAAAGTTTTAAAATGCATAAACATATATCAAATCCTTTTCGTACCTTACCTACCAATGCGTTGTCTTTTTAAGCTTTTGTAAAATGAACGAGTGCCCCTTGTTATACACACACATGCATATCAAACATTTTGAATCTGCGCAACCTAAAAAGGTGCCAAAACTTCAACGAGAAATTCTTAAAAGCTTTACTAACTGAAAACGCAAGCACGAAAGCCGAAATTTTATCTTTTCTAATGCTATTTACGTGCTCAGTTGTATTGAAATCGTAAATGGTCAATTCTACTGGAATCTTATGGGAGCTATTTTCTCCGCTAAAAATACCATGTTTCCCCTTTAAAAATGTCAAAAATTTTCCTTTTAGTTCATGAATCTCACCATACTTTTTAAAAACTTTTTTCGTTTCGTTTAAAATGTACCTACTTAGTACTCAGTTGTACCTACTATTTAAAACGTTGAAATTTAATTTTTTTCGATTTGGCCATTATAAACGATTAAGTTATCGAAGTCTATTTTTGAACAATTCAACGCATTTTTAGTCTAAGTACCGAGTACCGAGTAGTCAGGTATATTATCATCGATGCAGATTGCTTTACAATTTTTTCTTCTTTCATTTTAGCTCATTTTAGCCATCTATGAAGAAAAAAATATGATAATTACGTAGCAAGTACTTATAGATGAATATTTTGTTTTCTCATTTTGGTGATATAACATTTTTCAATTTGCATAAAAAGTGAAAACAGTGGGTACCTCTACCTACCTATCCTAGGTGTTCCGAATATAAAAAAATAACAACAATAATTTCATATGAAAACTAGAGAAATTAAATTCAATGGTGGCCATTCTCTCTTCAACAATTTACATTATTATTGGTACTTATCTGAAAAACGATGGTGCTACTTTCATGCTACACCTGAAAAATACTAAAAGATTTTTGTTTATAATATTATAATTATAAGAAAAAATTATCGCCAACGCTACATTTTTCAAATAAATAGTACCTATACCTATTACCTACCAAACACATATTTTATGCATAAGGCATAACCAATTCGTGGGTACCTTTGAATAACTAAAAATATTGGATAATGTACAATGAAATTGATATGAACATTAAACAGGTAACTTGGTGGGTATGTGTATATGGCTACGTGGCAATCTGCCAACGTGGCTTTTCTCGTTCATGGAATTTTTGGTAAGGTTTTGGGCTTCATTAGCATATAATTTAACGTTGTATTGTACTTCATCGCAAATGTCCTATACAAATTTCCTCAACAGCAAACTTTATAAATTGTTTTAATTGTCTCAAATAATCATTTCGCGTATTAATCAAAAGAAGTAATTGGGCATTAAATACATTAATAGATAATTAGTCCGTGATTTTTCGTTTTTAGAGTTGGAATAACATTATTGTTCGGTGAATTTGATTGTTGAATTACGAAGCATTGAAAGCATTTTATAGGTGCGAGATAATATACCTAAACACTGTTCAGGCCTTTTTTTTTCAAGTTCTTTCACTAGAAAAAATATCGACTGTACTAAAGTAATAGGCAGGCCTATAGTTATTTCTTCATTAAGAGCACTCTTCAAATGATTTGATGAAGATCAAGTATTGATAGAGTACTTAGATGGGTATAAAGTATGATTTGTTTCATGAAAATAAACAATTAAAAAAAAAAGAAATCATGGGTTTTATTGTAGCCGATGCCGTGTGAACACTATTTCAGGCTGAATAGGTAGATATTCAGACTCAGACTCTCCACTGAGGTGAAGTGTACACAGTACAAAAGAATTACGGAATATAAGTTATACTTCAAAAAGTGAACCCAACTTCGTAAAATGATTTTATATCCACATGGATGTGGTTTCAGGTGGCGTTTTAAACTTTCGAACTTTAATGAATTTTGATTAGTTGATGCTTCAGTTTTACTGAAAAATCATCGGAAAGAGGCTAAAATATTCATCATACACCTACACCTTGTTTTTTCAATACCGATGCTTAACTATGTTTTGTTTTTCTTTCATTAACAAAATGCATGAATTATACGCTCATAAGAAAGAATGAAATAATAGTCGACACTTTTATACAGAAGCGACGTTGCCAAATATGTACTTACATATTTCCACCCAATTACAGTACAGTTAAGTATATCTACCTACTACTTTATTTGAATAATGATAGAGAGGTAACTTAAATTGATATGATACAAATAACAATACTCACGCCGTTTTGGCCACTCAAAAATTTCATCATCTTTATTCAAAAATGTCAAAAATCAGAAAAATGATTGAAGATAATTGGCCATGTTTTCTCTTGTAAAAAAACAACTTTTCAACTTGTGTTTTCGTGTACATACTTGAGATTATATGTAATTTAAAAAGTGTTAACTCGGGTTATTCAATGAGAAAAATTCCTAAATTAATTCGGATTGAAATGTGAAAATTTACCTCATTTTCTGAACACTTCAATACCTACCAATAGGTCTTCTCTTTCGGAATTTTTCTGTTTTTATCAGTTCTTTTTATCGGTTGAACCTCACAAGTGACACCCGGCATACTTACTGACATGAAAACTGGTGGCATAAGAACCGGACCAGACACAAAAATCGAAAGGACAAAAAAACACCATCCGGACCAGGGCTACAAAATAGTGAAAGTAAGAAGCAAAGTAGAGTGAATTTTTTGGATATTTTCAAAAGAGCAGAGTAAGAGTAAGAGTAAGAGTGGTCTATGAAACTGCGTTCTCCGCGTGTAGGTAGGTATGTAAATAAGAATTTTTGTGGAAAAATAGAATACTAAAATGTTTAGGTATTTTTTAGTTTATGTACGAGTAATTTGCAACCAGGAGCCAAGAGAAGTTTTTTCTTGCAAAACGGGTTCCTTTTGGAGCCATCTTTTACATAAAAAAAAATAGTCAAATAATTTCCTTAATAGATTTTTTGAAAATTGATTTTTGAATTTGTGGAGTTCTATTTACACAAGGGAGCCAACATAACTTGGAGAAATGAGGCGCAAAAATTGAAAAATTTGCAAATTGTTTTTTCGTTCATTTTTTATGTTTTTTTTTTTTAAGAAGAGGAGGGGGGAGGGACCTTGAAAGAAGATACCTATTTAGAATAATTCTGACGCAAAAATGTAGAATTTCTATTAATAAAACATTTTTACTGAATTTGAACAGCTTCAATAATTAAACTTATGTTATGTAGGTATGTCGTCTTTTTGTAACCCTTCGTGTTCCTGTATAAAAAGTTGATACGAAAATTCTTCTTTGATGAACTCATTAGACTGAAATAAAATTCATACACAAAATTCAATCATTATCAATATTATTTCAGTATAGTTCTACAATATTAAAACACAAACATGGTACTCGTATTACGCACTGGTCTCATTCTCATAAAAAAAAACCATACCTAAAAGTGAAAATGGCCCTAAGATGACATGTCTAAATGAAAAAATCGACATACCTAATGGCTATTTTAATTAAAAGTTGTAAAATTGTTTTCAAATTTTGAAACTTTGAAAATTTAAAAAAGCAGAATAATTTTTTATTGACAAGGTTATCACAAAGGTCATTTATATTTTTTCTCTTGAGCAAGCGTAGTTCACGATAGGTATCTCTCCTACCTTATAGTTAGGCAGTTTTCTTTAAATGCGCAAAAAGTTATTTGCGCTTACCAAAATTTTAAAATTTTAAAGTACCTATGATCTTCATCTCCTTATTTTTCTTCCTTTGAAAATATAAAAATGCCATCTAGTCTTTCCTTAAAGAATGGCTGATGTAACCTTCGCGGAAATTTTGTCAATTCCCATCTCCATCAGTTCGTCAATGACACAATGGTACTTGAGAAAGATACATTCTCATGTCGCGAATATCGAATAATGTAGGTAGGTACGCATTTTTCCAAAGATAAGCGGATAATGTAAGTAGGTAGTTGGCAATTTTTTGCTCTGCGATTAAATAAGATATTGAAACGAATTTGCGATATGGCTCGAACTTAAATCGACTGAACTCCATTACTTATTATAATCAGTTTTAAATTCCTGTGTAGTAGGTTGGGTATATGTACATCGTAGGTAGATTGTACTATACATTATATGCTATACCTACCTATCTCTTGTACATTATACGCTTTAATCTGAACAACCTCATCGTTCGAATTCAATGAAAACTTATCGGATATTTTTCTCATTTTCTTGGCGTTTTTTTTGTCCTTTCATCGCTACTGTAGCGAGTTAAATGTCATTAAAAGAAAATTCAAAAGTGATTTCGCACCAGCTAGAGATATTTGAATAGGGCTTACGTCATTAGGTGTGTGATTAGCTCCACTTTGGAAAATACGCAACATCGTTTCGGCGTATTTGAAATATTTCAAAAACAGCGCCTATAAACTCCTAGCTGGAATACTTTTTCGTCGTAATGCATCTCTTATGAACCTTGTACGCTAGTAAGCAAAAGCAAATAATGTACTTTGCACTGTTTTTGCGGTTCGGTATTAAATACTCGTAAACAACATTCGTCTAACGTATAAGAAATGAATGTAATTCGAAGTAGCTCAACATGTCGGTATTCCCACACAATCCCAACAAATCTATCCTACTTACTAAGAAAACGTTTCGCTCAGCTTTTTGCGTGCATTAGTTACGCTACGTTGAATACACGCTAACTGTATTTTAAAACGTCTTTTTAATTTTTGTCTCCAGACTTTTGGTGGTTTCAGTTCAAAGAATGGCCACGTTCAGCGTTTGTCACATTTCATTTTCAACAATTCAACATTATTTAGGACCTGCGTAGGTTATTACAGAGCTGCTAATCCATTCCTTCAAAAAACACTAAATTCCAACATGAAAAAGCTTAGTCTGATTATTGTACCTTTGTACACCTAAAAATGAAGGAGGGGGGGATTCGCGAAAATTCAGGTCCTATTTGACACTCATTCGTTCGAAAATGGTCTATTCTTTTGTACATATTTTTATTTTCTTGGCTTTTTGAAGACCACTAATTTCGACATACCTACCTAAATATTATAGCCAGTGTATTTTTTGAGGACATAATAAATATGTTCTTTCGAATAATTTGGAAAATATTAGTAAGTACCATATTGCTTATTATTTCTAAATTCTGAAATTTTTCAGTTCTTGAAAAATATGTTGAAAGTTGGAATGCTACCTTCGTAATCTTGATTCTTGAATGACCCGAGCAAAGGGAGGGCAAAAGCTTTGGAAGAAGCGAAAGCTCTCATGAAAAATAGGTTACCAGAATGACATCTCGGAACGAGTGTTTCAACAAGTAGGTTGGTATCCTAAGGTTTGGCCTGGCACGATCGCCATATTCGTCGCCGGAATAATCGTTACAGAAATTTAAATACCATACCGTCAATATCGAAAACAAGCCAGAATAATTTGTTTATGAAAATTTACCCTCTTTATCGATACCACATCATCACTACGAAACGACTTTACTTTGCCAATTAACTGACAGATTATCTGTTGCCGTTTTCCCGGCGGTTTTCATGATTTAACTCGTATTACCTACGCGTTTCCTTTATACTTTCTCTTATTAACTGCGTTGGAAATCTAGCGGGAGTACCTCTTAATTAGAGAAGCTCATAGTAAAAGGGGCCAAAGTTTACCAACGAATACATGTATTAAAGCACCTTTGAGAGATGCTTAACCAGATGCGAGCAGTTTACGACAGTAGAAGACAATTGCTGGTAATTCAATTTAGTGGGTTATAAAATACGTGCGGTTAGTTGATGATTTGAAATTGACTAATTTCTGGTAAATATTTCCTTAGTCAAATGTCAAACTGCCGAGGCAATTAAACACTAACCCGGAACGAACGGGTTAGAAAAAATTCAAACGGGTATCTTCATCCCTTACAATTACCTACCTACCAAATGACAAAGGTGTTGCGATCCCCTTGAGCATTCCAAGACTTCGTACATTTTCTTAGACGTGGTTGTGGGTTTTTTCTTACATCATCCTTGGCAATTTATTTACCTAACAGCACAGCACTCGAATATTTTTTTCGCAGAAAGTTAATAATCAGCTACAGTCTGCAATATATGTACTTCTAGTGATGGGGGCTAATTCACTCAGAGGGGTAATTTTTGTAGATACGGTACCGCTATTTTTGATTTACAGGGTGCGCAGAAATATCGGGTAGGTATACTTATAAGCTCCAAAAAAGTTTTATGTTCAATATTTCGGTTGGTTACAGTGAATAAGAATAATGATAGCGCATGATTGGTTGTTGGATTGGAGTGATAATTTAAAAAATGCAGACTATTTCAAAGTAAATCAAGGGTTCTATGAGGTTCTGAATTTCTTGAAATTTCCCAAAAGTTGTATGCACTGTGTAAAAAGTCGAATATGGTCACCTGTTATTCCAAAAACTTTATTTACAATCACATTTGAATCACAATATCGCTCGTATTCAGAGACAGAAAAAGGAAAAAGTTGGACATTTTCAGGAAAATTCAAATTTTCGTAGGAGACTCACTTTTTGGACATATTTTGTTTATTAGAGTTATCCTTAGGGGTACCCGTACTCTGGTAAAAAAAAAAAAAAAAAAAAAAAAAACGAGCAAAATCGGTGACTGAGTGATCGAGAAGTTCTCGACTTCTCAAGTTTCAATATTATTATTCCATTCATGAATTTCCAAATGAATGGGCCTTAGAGCAATAAACTTTATTGAACAAAAGATAAATACTTACACCTACACTAACTTACGCTTAACGAGGGTATTGGAGAGAAAAAATCCTTTTGACATTTATTAGTATACCTAGAATCAAAATACATAAAAATGGCATCGAGCATAATTTCATGTTACCAATCCTTTTTAAAAAAGAGAAACGATTTTCAAATGTTTAATAATAAGATACTGAAAATATTCCATTGGAATCGTTCAAGCAGATTACATAAGGTACAGCGCTAGAAAAAAGTTTTACGCTTTATATAAGCTGTCTCGAAATGGAAAACTTTTAAATTGTTGATCGATTCAAGTTTCATTTGATTTTATTGTAGGCATATATTGTATCGAAATTCAAACATTTACTTACTTTTTCGTCCTATCAAACTGATGCTGAAATGAAAACTTATTCATCAAGGTTGAATAGACCTTCTATAGGCCTACCTGTAATCGCAGGTTCTATATTTTAAAGAGTTAAAGATCAATGTACCTAGTTATAACTTATATCAGATGCGTCGTGATACAAAAACAGGTGTTTCGTATGGAACTGAAAATTTGCTCCCACACCAAAATTTTCCAAGTACTTAGTACTTATTGAATTTTGAATACCGAATTATCATTTTTTTTTATTGGATTAATTTTCGACTGAACTAATTTAAAATAATTTAGATTTGTAAAAAATGCAAAATGATAATGAGACTTCCGCAGATTGATATTTAAAATGTACATCTACTACTGGGCTTATAAATTAAACAAATTGTTGCAAATATCGAGACGGAGATTATAAAATTTCGTGCCGTGTTGAACTCCCACTGTCTCCTCCTCTATAGTAAGAAAAAAAATCGCCTATACCTCTAAATTAAAACTGCAACTATCATCTAGTTTTTATACCTACTTGGATAAAAAAATATATGTAAGAATAATATAAGGAAAGGCGAAGTAAAAAAACGGACAATACCCCTTCATGCCAGTCTCATAAGAAAAATCGATTTTTAAAGCATTTTTAAGCGAATATTAAATTCGTGTTATTTTTCATCATAATAGACTTTCCTTTGTCGAAATTTCCACCCTCGCTTTGCTAAGGCAATATAGGTACATCTTCCGTTTTTACTTTCATCGTTAAATTAAACACGATTTCTCCTTATTTTTCTTCTTCTCATTTTTTTTTTTTTATAAGGAAAGGAAGAAGCTGTTTATGTTGTAAACCTTTCGAGTTCACTGCTAAAAATCATTTGTTTATTCTAAAAATTTACATTAATTTTTTGCCATCGAGTTTCCAAGTTTTACTTCTGTTTTGCACGTGTAATACCACAATGGACGTATACTTAACTGCTGTTGACTATTTCAGAGTTTAGCCAAGTACCTATAGGATAGGTATGGACGAAGCAAGATTAGCGAGGTGAAAAGGGCACAATTACGACCAATAGGTACAAATGGATCTTTGTAAATTTTTAGATTTTTTTAATTCGACCATTTTCCTAATTTTTTTTACTTAGTTAGGTATTACCCAATTAAAGTTTTTGTGAGTGAATGTACATATTTTTGATTCCTGAAAAATGAACTCCCAGTTTTTTCTGGAAAATTATAAGCTTGGTGACAAAAATCTCTATTCTAATACCTAGCTTTTTTAATTTCAAAAATGGTATTATAAAATCATATTTGGTCATACAAGCACAAATGTATCGTAGACGACGAACGGTGTGCTTGTGCGGATTCGTTATATCCCAGTGGAGCAAAGAGTAGTGTCCAAAGGGTTAACGAAGGTTCTAATTTTTCGCTTGATTGTCAAAATTAAAACAAGTTTTGCTCGAGTTTCAAACAATACATCAAATTAATGCCTATCTACTTGTTAAGCATTTTTGTTCGCCAACAGTAGAGTGCAAATGAATTTTTCAAATTCCAAGCATATTAGAAAGGACAAAATTATACAAAATTAACTTGTTGCCTTGTTTCTATAGCGTAGAAAATGATGCATTCAAAGGTTATGGCCGAAGATCGGCTGTTCTAATCCATTAATGCATAAACAACTTTGTATGCGAGAACGCAGCCTGCTAAATACGCCTTTTCTAATTATGCCATTTTATTTACGAATAGGTAGTTACATGTAGACGGGTATTATGAATATTTTAAATGGTACCTGTACCTACCTGTACTTCTATAAGATAGTAAATCTGAAAGAAAATGTAATTCAATGGTTTCCAATTTATATAAAAATGGTTGATGGTTGAAAAGCGCATTCGAATTATAAATAGGTACTACAAATTCGCTATCAACTGAGGAGTAATTAAATTTTATTCACGTAAATACTCATCCGTGTACTGCAAAAAAAGTAAACACGACCAGTGGGCAACAAATTTACCTACGTTTGTTAATCATCCAATAATTGAAGCGAAATTGCAGTATTAGGTACGTACATAGGTACAACAACTCTGATAGGACTGAAACTGAATTATGCAACTTACGTACTACACACGAGCATTTAAAATTGCAAAGTACCGCGTCACAGACGTTGCATACAAACTTATTCTGTTTCGCATAAGCGAAGTTCCACATATAACTTATTTGAATGTATACATTAACGAGCACGTATGAATAGGTTAGGCATACAGAAGTAGGTACCACGTAGGCATTTGGATTTACGCTAGAAAAAATTGAATGAAATGAAAAATATTCGAATTTCGTAGGTAGGTAGTTATTATTTCAAAACTACTACGTTTAAAAATGAATTGAGAGGTTGAATGTTGCATGAATACCAAACCTGCAGACAAAATTTTTGAACCGGGCACAGCTAAGTCGAAAGAGCATGCAAAAATGCACTTCCAGTCAAAATTTTAAGTGCTCGAGTGTAATTTTCGATTTTTGGCAAATTTTTGAAAATCTAAAGAACTAAGTACGTAAAAATACAAAAAAAATCATATCCCATCAAATTGACCAAAAAAAACCTGCAATTTGGTATATGCACCTTATTGCAGATCATCCAAATCGATTGGAAATAGTCTCGAACGTTTTTGAGTAGCCCTGGAGCCTTCAGCAAATTTTTGAAAGTTGAAATTTCCACACAATTTCACCAAAAGAAGTTTCAAAGGTAAAATTTACTTTATACCTTTATTTTAATATGCTGAATCAAGCGGAGGTGATTTCAAACCTTTTTGAGCCTCCAGCCATTAGTTTTGGAATGCCAGATTTTCCAAAAAGGCTATAATAAGTAGGTAATTATTTTCAGTTGTTTTTCAAAAAATGTAATTTGATTAAAGTAGATAGATATTTTTCCCGAATTGCTAAGCAATTCAGGTTCGTAATAAGGTATTTAGGTTTCGTTTCATTCAGAATATTTTTAAAAAATATGGGTAGGTAAGAAATACAGCTACCTATTTAAAATGAATGATTTCCTACACGCTCAACACGAGCCAATAAATTTCCATTGGCCAGAATGTCAAGGTGTTAGAATTGAAAATCCATTCGCTATAATTCCTATATCGTTGGATGACGACAAAACTTTTCCGAAAGCGCGTTTATGGCTCGGTACCGAAAGCGATCATAAATTACTGCTGTCGTCAAATTGGTTACTAGTTGATATCGAAGACAAGTCACGTTTGGTTAACAGCGACGACGACGGTAAATTTTACAATATTTTCAATCATTGTTTTGACGAAAAAATTGATTTCACGCTCGAAGAAAATGCACTGGATATTTCAGTCGTAAGTGAGAAGCAGTCTATTTTAATCCCTAGAGAAATGGCAATTCAGATTGGCGTGTCAAGGTTAACTGATTTAGGAAAAGTAACGCAAACAAATTATGTCAGTACCTATACCATCACAAAACTCGCACGCCGCCTAATCCACGCAGACGGTTGTATTTTATACCAAAACGGGCAAACGTACGAAATTCAGCATTTTCTCAATTTACCTCAACCCCAACCCCAACCTCAACCTCAGCAACAAATTCTACCTGTTCATCATTATCTCGCAATCGAGCCACAATCAACATTACGTCAAATGGCAAACGCAATTAAATTACCCTTCGCTGCCGTATACACACGTAAAAAGTTACTCCTCGCTTTATTGGTCGGACGAATAATTTTCGCCCACATTTGCCAAAAATTCCCATATTTTCATCACATTACGACCTAGCCTAAATTCATTTACCCAGTATCGCGAATTCGTGTCGCTTTTTTCAACTGCTCGTTAATTTGTTCTTTCAAAAATGAAACTTGAATGTAAAAAAAAAAAGAAAAGAAAATTAACGCAATTCTGTAAATTATTCTAATTAAAGCGAAAAATTTAATTCAAACGAACGTGACTGGAAAAAGTAAAAATGTTTAAAATAAGAGCAATTCAACATTTTTATGAAAATGAAAAAATTCGTAAAATAGTACGTAACCCATCAACTTTTGGGTGTTAATCAAGTCAAAGAAAATTAACGCGTTTTATACATTCTAAAACATTCGTTAAAAACTTTATTCATGAGGAAGTTTTAAAGAGACGTTGCTTTACTCTTTTGTGTAAAAATATTTTTTTCCGTTATCGCAATATTTTTCATACATAAGCATTTTATAGGTTGGTACCTACTTGGTTTCTAATTTTCTATTAAAGGTTGAATTCCGTCTCTGTGTTTTAAATACACGAGTGTAAATGGGGAATTTGTTTTGAATATACCGCTATTATAGGATTTGAAATTTTTCTGAGCTGAGACGAATTGAGAAAAATAAAATAAAAGAAAAAGGACGAAGGATTCGAACTAGTTCTAAAAAATTCTTTAATAAACACAAAATACTCAATTACCTACTTGTAAATTTTGTTGAGTAAACGGCCACAATTAAAACTTATCTAAAAAGGATTTCGTATTTACCTAGTATAGAATGTATGTAGTTATGTTACCGTTAATGTGTTTACTCCAGGTAATGCATGAAATAACTAGTTATTTCATATATTACCTGAGAAAGTGTGAAATTGAATTGTTTCTATACTTTACCTAGTTATTTCATACATACACGAGGGGTGTATCGTTTAAGTGTGAAATCAATGAATGAACTGCAATAGCTAGAGTAAGAAATGAAGGTTAATTCAAAGCTAGAACAGAGTGTCCCGCCACAGAATAACCTCCAAGCCCCAGGGGCAGATTTTTGACCACTCAAAAAAAAAAGTTTCTTTCATTCTGTACTTTACTTTCAACATTACGCCATTCAGCGACCATGATAGGTAGAGTGTTGAGGTTTGCAGGGCTCGATAGCAAATTCAACGTAGAATTTTTTGATATGGTCAATGAGTGCGCCGGATGAATAGGAAGAGTTGTACCAAGCGAAATAATTGGAAAAACATGTTCAAAAATTGTCATTTTTTTTGTTTTCGTAAAAAAAAACCAAAAAACTTTTTCTCATGGCATATCCTTTTTATCAGTTGCCTTGAATTGAAAAAGTGTGACATTTTTGGTACCGCAAACCTGCGTCTCTCCATCTCAATTTGTACAAATGTTTCACTACTTTCCATGCTGAACAATTAAAACTTGGAAAAATTCAAAAATTTCCTGTTTTTTACTCTCATTTAAAGATCTGGTGCAGTTATCAGCCACATCAAAAAATTCTATGTGAAATTTGCTATCAAGCCCAGCAAACCTCGATTTTTAACAGTTCATTTCATGATTTAACTGATCACACCTCGTTATTTCATAGAATAACTAGATTCTTCATACATTACCTATAGATGAACTATGAACAATTTACTTGCATTAAGTACTTTTTCGTTAATGTATGAAATAACTAGTTATTTCATACATTACCTGGAGTAAACACATTAACGGTAACAGTGTTATACATCACTGAAAAATGTTACAGCTAAAAGTAATTGGCGATACTTGAAATCTTTGATAAAAACATCTTTCTTTAATGGAAGAAATAAATGCTACCTGTTTGATTCATTTTTAAAAAATAATTTCAAAGATTAGAAAATGCATTATGAATAAATTACAAAAAGGGATAGGTGTATAATTTACCATGTAAATTAACTAGTACCTACTTTTGTGATAAAAGAAATTTGTTTTCGTACGTACCTAGGTTTAAATTGGCTTCATGCAAATAATTTTCAATTTCTTTCAAGTAAACTGTAAAGTGAAGAATGAATAAGTAATGACGTTCAGAAAGCAATGATATGGGTAGGTACCCACTTATTGGTACCTATCTTACAATAAGCATGTCAAAAATTAATGAATGGGTGGTCAAAGTGTAAACATCAGTAAAGTCGATTAAAAATCCCATAAAATTCATTTTAAAAAAAATTTTCTTATATTTTTCAAAGTTACTTTTCATTGACTCTACAGCAACTGATCACCCGTTTCATTTCAGAGAATTTTTTCAATTGCTTAATATTTTTCTATTGTTATAGATAACGTTTGATTTGAGTTCTTATTGAATTTCAGTGATCCCAACGGATTCGTAATGAGCTTTTATTAATGTTATTAATTTTTGAAAAATTATTGAATCAAGTGTTTTTCATTTTTTCGAGTAAATTTTCAAATGAACTTTGATCTTGAGTAATGATGATCACAGATTATTTTAAATGAATATAATCTAGCAGGTATAAAGTGATTTGGAGGTTGATCTCTAGTTTTTGGTATTAAAACCCTCCAGTTTTTCATTTGAGTATGCTTACATTTTTTTTGGGTTGCTTTCCTATGGGTCCAAAGGGTCCATTAATGTTTTTTTTTTTTAGCCAAATTTTTGTAAAAAATGATGGCTATTGCGGTAGGCCCAACTTTGGATAAAAAGGTCGGGTGTCAAAAATTTTGATAGTTCTCGACGTTTTGGGCTCAAACTAGACGATTCCCGGTGTGTCAGATTTTATATATTTATTTATTTATAAATATTCTAGGGGGTAATCTCGTAACCTTTTTCTTGATTAGCCAGCAAACTCATAACGTTTTGACAAACTCGTAACCTTTTTAGGACGTGACTTTTCGATGAGGTGCCATATGAATCTACAAGGTGTGGGGAGTCTACTGGCAAAGTTTGAACAGGGACGTGAGATTGCTGTTTATACACTTTCTCTTTTGACTCAATTTTCAAATGAGTGCATAGCCTAAGTATTATGTACAAGGACATGAGGAAAAGGTGTTTATTGCCAAGAATCATTTTTCAAGTTTTTTACGTTCTGTTTGGTGATTCTGGTGGTTGAAGGTCTCCTCTTTCACATGGCGTGGTCAAAAATCGTCTAAAATGAATTTTTGACTGCTCAGTTTTAATTTAGAGTTGATTATACACTTCCGAATTTTCGTGTTTTTCAATCTAAACATTGATTTTATGGGAAAAGTATGCATCATAGGAAAAAAAGGCCCTGAAGGAAATTGTAGAGAATTAAATTTCCTTTCTGCTCAGAGCTGGTTATTTTTCTGTAGGATGCTTTGTTAAAAAGGCATTTGCGAAAAACAGAGACGTATGAGACTTTTAAAAAAAAGCTTTTCTGAAAAATTGATGTTTTGGCAATGAAATACTTTTCCACAGGTCACCCAAAAATCAAGTTGACGAATATAACGCGGCCTAACATCGAGTACTATCAGGCCTATGGGGTGACGCGTCGAGCGTATGCACAGCAACGAAGTTACAGAGGGGTCTTGAGATTGCTGTTTATACAAAACGTTATGAGTTTACCTGTATGCGGCTATATATATAGATACAGGCTTGCTACAGCTTATACAGGCCCGTTTCTGGAAGTGACATCGACTATCCGAGACCCGACGCGACGTTCCGAGGCCCGTTAGCGGGTCTCGGAACGTTTTCCTATTAAAAACTATATTTTCATGATGTACACACTTCAGGGATGCTATAGACAAATTTTTGTCTGGGACTCACAAAGTAGGTATCATACCTACAGTATATACAGCTTACCTTACTTCACCCCACACAGAAACTTCATACTCGCGTCATTCCTGTATAAATCACTCCTTGGAGATCGCACCAACGGCTCTAGACCAGGCTTGATAGCCGCTAGCAAGGCGCATGCGCGAACGAATTTACCAGGCACTCTTTAAAATTTTTCTAAGTGTCAAAGACGCGGGCCTCGGATCGTCAGTACGATGTACCGGGTCTCGGATAGTAAGCAAGTTCCATATGTGACGTGGCACGACAAAATTGACCTTCCGTCTGAAAAAATTATTTTTCACTTTTTGACGGATTTTTGGTACTTGGACATTCAAAAATCATTTAAAACCACCCAGAAGTCCCTACGATTTGCATAGCTCCATATACGGGGTAATCCAGTCAGAAGTATGCTCATTTTTCTGACTTTTTTGATTTTTTTTTTATTTTTTCATTATTTCAATTTTTAAATCGATCTGGAGGCGAAACAAAGCGTTCTACGAGAAAAATACATCAAGCAAAGTTGTAGAGAATTAAATTTCCAAAAACCTATAAGAGGTTTATTTTTCTCGAAAATGCATAGTTTTTCCGTTATTCTCAAAAAACAAAAACCTCATGATGATTACCATAAGATTTCTGTTTTTTGAGAATAATGGAAAAACTATGCATTTTTGAGAAAAATAAACCTCTTATGGGTTTTTGGAAATTTAATTCTCTACAAGGTTGCTCGATGTATTTTTCTCGTAGAACGCTTTGTTTCGCCTCCAGAACGATTTCAAAATTGAAATAATGAAAAAATAAAATAAAAAATTGAAAAAATGAGCGCAATCACGACTGAGCCCCCTGTATCAATGTAAATAACCATTTTACCCAGTGATATTCACACAAAACAGGCAAGAAACGTTATCCAAGACTATGTTTAGCTCAGTTTAGCCGGAGAACGCGATTAGAGCGCAAGCGCTTCCGCTAAACGAGCAGAACTGGACTGAAAACTTTAACCCCCCATAACTCAAAAACTTGTTTTCAGACGGAAGGTCGATTTTGTCGTGCCGCGTCACATATATATATATATTTATAAGTTTCAGCATGATCGAAATTTTTACATTTTATGACCTGGAACCTGTTCTAATTGATCAAATAAGATCAAACTAGAGAAGTGGGGTTCTTTTGGGACCTAGAATTGACCCCCGAAGTTTGAAGGGTCAAAGTTGAAAATTACAGAAAGGTCATTTTTTTGGAGGGGCATAATAAGGCCCCAAATGAACAAAAAAGGTCCAAAATCATACCATAGGTCAGTACCTTCATTGTGATCAACATATCCAAATTTCAGCTTCCTAGGTCATCCCCACCCCATTTTAGTTGGGAAAAACCACATTTTACCCCTATTTTCGACCCCCTCACCCCTAAAATTGACCTGGGCGGTCCAAATTTTCAGCATACAATGAGAGGGTGCCTCTTGAGTGCTTTTTGCAGGTTTCAACCTTCCAACTTCATTTGACCCCTCTCCAGGGTCAAAAAAGTGGATTTTTGCGTGTTTTTTGATGTTTAGCCAAGCCTACAGCCCCTCCAAATTGACCTAGAGGGTCCAAATTTTCACAGTACATTGGGAGGATGTACCCAAAGTGCCTTTTGCAGGTTTCAACCTTCGAACCCTATTTGACCCCTTTCCAGGGTCAAATGTGTTTTTTGACGTTTAGCCAAACTTACAGGCCCTCCAAATTGACTGGGGGGGGGTCCAAATTTTCACAGTACATTGGGAGGATGTACCCGAAGTGCCTTTTGCTGGTTTCAGCCTTCCAACCCCGTTTTACCTTAATCAGGGTCAAGACCGGTTTGTTACCACATTTTTCGAAGGAGGAAAAAGAGAGTTGGGTGAAGCCCGAGGGGGGTGCAGGGGGGACAACGTCCCCCCACATGCAGGCGAAGCACAGGAGCGAAGCGAGGGTGCGAGTAGTCCAAGAGAAGCGCAGAACATGAAAAAAGCATGTACAGGAGGTAGGGGGGCAAAGCCCAAGGGGGGTGGAGGGGGGACGAAGTCCCCCCCAAAAACAGGCGAAGCACAGGAGCGAAGCGAGGGTGCGAGTAGTTCAAGAGCCCTCAATGTTTCTGGCACAAAAATTTGGCTCTTACGTAGCGGCAGACTGCTACGACTTTTTTTTTTTTTATGAGTGAAATCTGTTACTGGTAGACTTGGAGTTTCTCTTGTTGGAAAAAAAATCGAGCAAGTATAATTTTGAGCATTTCACATTTTCAATTCCTGATTTTACATTTTCTACCTATGTATTTCTGAGTTCTCGGAAAAATTGTAAAAAATGGTGGTAGGTATACAAGTTTGAATATCGAAGCATGCAGTTGAAAATTTCTGTGCCTTACATTCAGGAACTATGCAATCCTTGATGAGTTCACGCAGGTACGTTTGCCCTGCTCCCCTGCTCAGCATTTTTTTTTCTGAACACATCACTTCTGCCAGAACTGCGAAAAAATAAAATACAACAATACGACTAATACTAAAAAAATAACAAAAATTTACACCTTTTTGAAAACAATTTATTTTGATGTTCTTCACATTTGAAAGCAGAAAAGAAAGAAAATCACATAGTTCGAATGCCCTTTTTTTTTACGAAAAGTTTTTTTTTTAAAAAATGAAGAATGAAAGCCTCCTCTTTAAATCTCGATTGTTTGAAAATTACATGTAATAATATTTATGATGATATCAAAACTTCATGGAGATTGATAAGCTTATCAATATTACGATAAGATAGGTACATATATTCAATACAGATTTTTCCAACATCATTATTAAGTACTTAAATAAAGGAAGTTTAATAATTTACCCCTGAACAGTCTTTAGTCTAGTGTGTTGTACTTGACACAATTTTTGTACACCTATCTGAATGGCAAAATTACGAATATCTTCACTCTTCAGTATAAGAGGTTACTTCATCACCATTACCTCGTTTTTCTCTTTTCTTATGGGCGAGAAAAACATAATGAGTTGGTATTAAACACCTACGTAAGGAGGAAATGTTATACATCCTATGATGTTTGATGCTTTGTATAATTCCACTGCACGTATGAATACCTACTCCTACCCTATAGAGCATTCAGATTAGCAGGTCATGATTTAGATCTTTTTATAAACTAACAAACTCGGTCTAATTTTTATTTTTTTCGTCATTTTGAATGGTTGTTCCATAAAAGTACATAAGTATGTGCATGACTTTTAACACATCTTCATGCATCAAAATACGCGTTGAAAAAAAAATACCACGCCATTAAACGTAGGTAGGTACCTAAGCAGCCTACATACATTTTTAAGTAGGTAAATGTCAACTTTGAAATTTAATTTAATCGGTATAGCAAATGTATACCTACCTATGCATGAGAGAAAACGATGCTCTCCAAATGAGCTAAATTACGAGTACAATTTGCACAAAAATATACGTCAAGTCGCAAACAATAAGAAAATGACCACAAACCGGGTAGACATTTTTTCAGAAACGCGTTTCCTCTTTAAATTTATAACAGTACGCGAAATTAAACAAAGAACAAAGAAATGGCAAAGGTAAGGTATAGCTAGGTGGGCGAGTAGGTACTAGGTAGCAGTAAATTGACATGAAATAGAAAGCCAACAAGTCCGCAATGAATTTTCTTTTTATCTTTTAATTTAGACCGTGTTGTTATTTTCATGCTGTTGGTCGTTATTAGGTAGGCTGCTAACAAAACTTATTTTTCACTTTGGCATCGGCGTTATTACAAGGCGGCTTTTGTCCCTGTCCTTTGTCGAAAGTGGTAAATATTGATGATCCTGTTATTCTAGTACCTGGATCAAAACAGCCGCGTAAATTGCTGGTGATATTGTTACAATACGCGCAATATTTATTTCTATAAGCCTCGTCTTTGAATTCGTCGTACACTATCGAGGTATGCGACGAATCGCATAAATTTACAAATGTGCTATTTTTCAAACTACAATTCGAAATTGTCGACACGCAATCTCGAAAATGAGGCTCCAGCTCCGCCGGTTTCAGTCGCTTATACCAACAATCATATTTCGTACCGTTATACTCGCTGAAGAAAGTTTTACTAGTGGAGTTGAATCGAACGCGTTTTTTCGCTTCTTCCAAGTTCATCTTATGATAATCTATAAATTGAGAATCGGGTGTAGATGCGGACATTTTTTCTGTACTGGATACAAACTGTTGAGTCTTCTCCGTTGATGGTATTTGATCGTTGTTCGTTATCGGTGAGCAATGAGTTGTCAAATTCCACGCTATGTAAACGAACTCGTTATTACACACAGCGCAATATTCGTTTCCATATGTGATATTTTTCTGCACATTGGTAACTGGAATATACAGCTTTTTATTCTCATTTTGCAAGCTTTTCATGGAGCTTTCACATTTGGATTTCACGCTTTGATTTGGATAATTAGGCGGACACGTAGTTTTCATGTAAACCTGCGAATATAATAAGGCGTTCGTTTCAAAATAGCTCGTATTGGATGATAAAATAAAAATCACAGTTGAACTATACACTCAGCTTGGTGTATGTACCATATACTATCAAATTTTTGTCTTATATCAACGGTGCAACGTTGATAAACAAAGTAAAATGATAATTAGCGTGATACTTTGGTTCGTATAAGATAATTGAGTACCTATCAATTTATACATAGGTAGGTAAAGGTATGTATTATACTCGTACAATATTGAACACAATTTAACAAAAAACTAATGAATATGTACCAACAAAAACTTTTCACTTTTCAGAAAACTTACTCGCTCGGCAGGAGGGCAGTAAAAATACTCCAATTTATACGTTTTATTATGGTTAATGTGCTGGGAATCTTCGCAACAATCCCCATAAAGTGTGCAGTTCTCATCACACATACAGTTTCGGGTATTCAACGTTTGCAAAGAAGCATTTACCGTATTCAATAAATGACACGTTTTTTCACTTTTACAAATCCTGCAACACATGAGAAAATAGGTATTTTATCTTTAAAATCGTTTTTCGTATACCTACCTATTTCAATTAAGGCGAAGAATAAGCTACGCTACATTTATTTTGTGATCCATCTCGAGGGATGAGACCATTTAACTAATAAACAAGAACAAAGTGCTTGAATGAAATCAGATTCATCGTAATTTGAAAGAAAAAGAGAAAGCAACGAGCCTGCAATCATGTACTTAAGGATGCCTATAAATATAAATAAACATCAGGATAGGTTTCATTTTTTTCTCCAAGGTACATAATTGGATAGGTATAAAAGTCACGGCGTTTGTACCCAGAAAGGTCCCCTATTCGTAGTGAAAAAACGAAAATAGGTAGACTGAGAAACGAAGAATCTGAGATAAGTAGGTACCTACCTAGATACTTAATTATCGAGCATACAGGTGTTGAGATAAGTACCAAAATTCATTGAAACATTTCGATTTTTATAGCATAAATGATAATAGGTAATTATTATGATTAGAATCATGTATTGATCAAAAAAATAATTGACAAAAGCTTTTACTGTTGTTTATTTTTCAATAGAAATAAACCAACGTGTGGGATGATTTCTTCCATTTGACACCTCAACTCAAGAATATCCACTTTGAGCTGCTATGAACCTCCAGCGAAATATCAATTTTTCTAGGAATTTCAAATAGGTAGGTAACTCTGCAGAGTAATATTTTTTTGAACGAGGATAAAAACTTCAATACTGCTAGCCATATTCATTAAACATTTTTGACTTTAGTGGGAGATATAGGTATCGTCTAAAGATCAATGAAGTTGTTTTGAATAGGTACCTACCTATTTAAATTCAGGACGAGTGTCATTTTGAAGAGACTTCTGAGTTGCTTTGAGTGAATCAGAGAACGATAGAAAAGCTCCAGAATTCATGTAGATAACTACTCTTCATACTACTCGTATGACTTGAACCAAGATTAAAGTGTTTGTTCTAATTAGGAAATTTTTTGAATTTTGAGATAAGCTTGTGAATAATACGTTCGATTTTACTTTCCCATTATAAGTTTTCAGAATAACTTCTCAAACACCCGCAAGGACCGATCTAGAAAGGCGATTTTAAATGGGAGAGGATAAAGCAGATACCTACTCAAAAAGGAGATTGTTTCCTCACCCCCCCCCCCCAGGCTGCGATTTTCAGTAAATATCTAATATGTACTTGAAATCTTCGGATTGAAACATTCATCAAAATTACCTACCGATCGAATACTTATTCTGTAATCTTAAAATTAATTTTGATCGTTGACAGCTGAGAAGGTACCTAACGAGTTGAAAACTTGATTATTCAAAGTATAATACCTACGTATGTAGTAAGTAAATATTTATCTGTCGTCCATTGGTGTATTTTATTCGTTTATTAATTCTCTTGTTTCTTATACCTACACGAAATGCAATGAAGTCGAACGAGAACTTTAAACAGTAATAAAACAATACGACTTTCGAATACGTAATGGAGCAGCCATATCATGGAAAATTCCCGAATTTCTGAACAGACACTAGAATTATCTTTACGAAAAGTTTCCTCTGACTTCGAATAAAACTATGAAATAAGCAAATAGGTATACTCAAGTCAAGTTAGTAAGTAAGCACTTCTGTGCTACAATTTTTCCAGTGTGTAGGATTATGGACTTATCGCGAGGGACATTGTAATAATTGAACAAGTAGGTATGAAGATGTAGGTACATTGATTGACGATATACGAACCTCTATTAAAGCCAAAGATCACTAATGCACAGCGAGTAAAATACTCGTATACGAGTAACTGATTGTAATTTATATGGAAGTATAAAAGGCGGATATAATGTACCGTATTAGGTAGGTACATATTTATTAATGAATAAAAATGCGACGAAAAGGAAAAACATCTCACTTTTCAATGTAATCCGACACGATTCGTTCACTTTCGGTAACATTTCTTTGCGAATCAATTTTTTGCGATTGAACGACGAAAAACACTGTAAAAATTATTACAACCGCTCTCATACTGAACGAAAAAACACGCAACTATAATGAACTAAACGAGAACACATTTCACGAGCACCTAAACTACAAGTACATCCGCGAATAAACATGTACTCGATTTCTAATCTTGCACTATCACAGTAATTTTTCAACTTATACATATTCCAAGATGCGAAAATCGAACATCATTTTTTATTTGACAGCTAAACATAGATCTGGCATGGCATATCTATCTATGAAGCTCGAAACGCACGTATTGCTATGTTTTGGTGCCTGTACCTATCTGACGTTTACTTATGCGGTGAAATAGGAAGATTTTTAGATAAATACCGGTTTTGTTTATAATCGCTTTGTCAATGAATCTTAAAATCGTTCCCAAGGCTTGTTGACATTATAAAGCGAGGTAATTATAATGGTTGCGATTTCATACATAGCATTTTCCTAGATATAGGTACTATGAAAGTGTCCAGTCGAGTGTTATTAGCAGCACTACTAATTGATCAGGTGTTTTTGGGATTTCGATACATATGAGTTTCTATGTAGGTAGGTATATTATGAGCAACGACAACACGTGGTTGTCATAAAAATTACATACAGTAAAACGAAGATTACTTTTTATCAAACTGCAACATCTGGAAACAAAAATTTGATACATTAAATAGAAAGAAGGTAAATGTAATTAATAATACCGGTGCATATCTATTCCTTTTGCCGAATTATTTAATCGCAAAAATCCAAGTACATGTAAGTAGGTACCTATCTACTTTATGCGAGGATTATAAGCTCTCCTACATTTCTTATCATTGAGTAGGGTAGGTACTTCTACTTACCTTTCTGTTTTATGCCAAAATGAAATCGGTTTCATTTCATCTCATAGATTACGTCTCAATAAAACGCACCAGAATCAATAAAATTTCCCATGATTAATTTCTTAATGAATACCTAGGTACATACTGATTACTATTACAATTTTTTTGCAGAAGATCTGGTATGTCAAGGTTTTTCTAATTTTAGATATTCTTCAAATCGATACATTAAGAGCTGATCTACTGAATTTTCATTCGGAAACTTGTTAGTTTCCTAGTTCATATTTACACGATTCACTCTTTATGACGCATTGGCAGAAAAATTATGCGAAGAAATGTGATCTTATTTTCGCACAGTTTCTCATAAGAAATTAAAAACCCTTCGTAACGAAGACGAAAGTATTGCAAGGTATGAAAATCAATTCTACAATGGTTTTTAAAACAAAGAATGAAAACTGTGGACTACGCAGTGTAGAAGGGAGAGAAATACAATATAAATGAGATGAAATGAACATAATCGTCTGGAATTAAATGCATCTGTTTAAAGGTATATTGTACTTTAGATACTTGGGCGTTGTTGTCTACTTAGAGATAATTACTGGACAAAGTAAATTATTAATCAGCTTTAATTCATAAATAACAATCACTTATAAAACAGACAGTTTTCTTTGAAATAATACATAGAGAGTTACTTTATTTTAATTAGAAATGGATAGGTAGATAGATATCTGCGTACCTATTTATCTGATGGAAAAAGTTCACTGTATAATGAAATGAAATTATAAGACTGAAATCTAAATAAATATTTGAGTAAATAGGTAGGTACATTAAAATCTAAGTAAACTAAAAAAAAACATGGAAATTTTCATTTAAAAAAAAAAAAAAAAAAAATGTCTGAATTGAAATATGTACCCGTAGAGTCAAAATCTCTTCATAAAGACACGTAGGTAGGAACTTAATAAATTATATTGAAACGCCTGACGATTTTCTTAAAAACATTATTACATCTACGTGAATTGATTGTGTGAGTACGTACGTAGATGGAACAAATTACTTCTTCATCACACGTCATACAAATTACTGGAAATAGGAAGTGGGCGTTTTTACAAAATTCTAAACAGATGTAGGTATAGGTAAATCAACTATCACAGGTGCTTACATTTAAATAAAACTAATTTATCAAAATATTCCATATCATGATTATATTTTACAGGTTACACTGTATAAAGTTTACGTGCATTTTTAATTACACATAGGTGGATATGTAAATTACCAAGGTATGAATCTATTGGCAAACATAATATCCTATCTAGATATATTTCAAGTTCACACACTGTTCATAATGTAGTTTTCCCACTCGTTTTTCTCAGAATTATTCAATTATAATCATGTTTTCCCCTGTCGTTCAGATTTAAAGTCAATTCCAGATCCGTTGGAGTGGTTGCAAATGAATAAAAATAGTGCATTACTCGTAAACGGGTAGAAAAGTAATTTCCCTTTTTCTAAGTAGGTAGGTAGGTTTTTTTTAAAAATGAAGCGGGAGAAAAACGCATTTGAGACCATCAAACAATTAGTAATCAGGGAGCAAAGTTACCTCGCGCTCTTCACATATTCAAAAACAACAACATAACATTCGAAGCCGGGTATTAGGAGTACCTAATGCATAAGTACATACATCAATAATAATAGGTGAAGCTGGCTTCGAGTGATGAATGGTTTGCCTATAGCCAGATGGCAGGCATCAGTGCATCGCTAGATTATTAATCAGTAATCACAAAAAAGAACAGTAGTTTGATTTTGAACGTTGCTAGAATCGTTTAAAGTTTTAAAATAGAATTGTTTGAGATTTTCTTCTAAATTTTTCGTAAGAAATTGGTTTTAAAATTTTTCCCCGTGTACTCTTACCATGCCTATCACATCTTGATAATTTGGATCTTGAACTTTTACACTTACTTTGCTTTTGATTTCTGTTAAATATTGAATTTGTTTTATAATCTAATTACCTATAATTCTATTTATTTTTTGACAAAAAAATTAGTGTCAGATTTGTGTTTGAAAATTTACGCTTTCAGAACCATGAATTACGTATGTACTTAGGTAGTTATGGGGAAAAAATTGATATCACCCATATTCCTATAATACCACACACAAGATATTTCGTCTATTTAACACGCTCCTTGTTGGGCACCAATCTAATTGTGGAATTAAGGTACGTATGATTTTTTAAAACGTCGTAATTTTGTGATTGTCTTCTTCAGATATGTTACCTGCATAACTGTTTTTTATACTTAGATAAATTTGAAAAATTTTCAGATTATTCAAATTTTGTACTTTTGTCTTTTTTTTTTTTTTTTTAAAAAGGACAAAAACAGAACGACTCACTGTAAGTATTTATTACTTTAATGATTGATAATTCAATATTCATCTGCGCCTCTTGATTTTTGCTCGGTATTTCTTGGGATCACTCTCTTTGCTTTCCTTTCTGAATATCTCAACACCTGTAGATATTACAGATTGATGACAAAATAACGTAGGAGTGAACATTTTATGACGTCATTTTTGGGGGATTTCAAATTGAAATTATATTCCTCAGGCGTGTGATAAAAATTTGATTTTCTCTTTTTTAATTAATATCTAGGTAGAGGTAGTCATGTTATTTCCATGCATTTTTAAAATTAAGTAGACATGTGATTTTTTTAGTTTAATGCACACAGTAAAAATGGAAAAATCGACAGAACTTTTTTAAAAATTTAATTCATAAAAAATTGTTTTTTTTCTTCAAATTTTAGTTTTTTGTTGAGACGTGATCAATCATAAATCTACATAGGTCAAGGTAAGTTACACCTATGTAATTTTATCATATAACTTGTGAGTAATTTTGTGAAACAAAACTCACTATAAAAGGGACAACGAATTCGTAAAGAGTAAAAATAGTCTAAAATATTTTTCATGATCCAATCTAGCGATCCCTTTTCATTAGAGAGTTTGTTTCAAAATCTTACATTAATAATAATTAGCCAAATTTCTGAAATTCTTCTAATGCTGAGTTATTTTTGGAATAAGAATGGAAAAAATCACAAGCAATAAACAATGATTAAAAGTTTTGGAAATTGTTGCTTTTGAAACGGTTTTAAAATATTTCATCGAGACTTAAGGAAAGAAAGAGTTAGGTACCTGAGAATTTTAAAATAATTAAATGAGAAAAACTTTGCAGCGAGGAAAAAAACTTGAGAAGTTTACGCCTCAAGTTAGCAACATTAAATTTTAAAATGTTAGCAGTAAAAGAAAATCACAATGTTGAAACGCTTTGTGCGTTTAAACATTTAAATTTGTATAAATGTCACCGTCGTCCCATAAATACTCGCTTACATAGTTCCTACCTATACAAGTTTAAAAAGGATAGGTATAAATAAAGATAAACTGCTTAGCTATTTACCAGTATCTATTTAGGTATACCATACCTATCTTAAGATGCGAGATCGATGAAATAGTACATTCGCAGGTTTACTTTGGTGCATGGATAAAATTATAGTTGGGTAAACTTGAAAAATTTTAGTATGCTGAGATATTTATTACGTTAACGTATCTGTTTTTTTTTTTGTTTTTTTTACCTATTAAAACATGACTAGAATACTTCTCATCGTAAAATTCGCATTGTTATAAAACTGCAACTGAAAATTCCTCTAAATGAATGCAAAACAGAATGATGCCGAATCAGCAAGATTCAAAATGCATTAAAAAAATACCGAATGTTTCGAATGAATTCGGTAAACCATATTTCAGGTCGTTAACCCTGAAGATGATCTGGTTACCGGAATAAAATCATCTTGTGGTACGTTATCCAAATGGAAATTCCTTTCCCTTTTTGAAAGTATTAATATTTTGCACTACGTGAATAGTTGGTTTTCGAGTTTTTATGGTATTTCTCTCGTGACCGGTATAATAATTTCAATACGTATCCGGTTTTATGTGACGCGAATGCTACAAACGATCTATCCAAATAAATTCTAACGGAATTGGTTGGTTGAGATTGTGATGTATTTTAAAAGGAAACTGCTTAAGTGTATTTTTATAGCTCGGATATCCCCCTCCCTCCGTTTTTGTTTACTTAATACGAATTAATGTTAAATAGATGGTACTACATAATTATGATATGAAAGTGTAATATTTTTAAGCATGTATTCGCGAATATCTACTTATAGTTGTTAATTGAAGATATACTTTGTTACACCCCAATAACTCGGATCTCCTTTCATGTGTGAAACATGCCTATTGCAATACAAACTTCCTCATTGATCGTACCTATATGAATACAACAATGTATACGTAGGTACCCCTGAAATAAAATTTGAAAGGTACTACCTACAATTGGCATATGTGCCACTAGGTTCTATCGATATACGTACCTATTTATCGCAATGCTGCTTTTCAGTTTATCTAAAATCAAATACCAAATTCGTTCCGAATTTCGTACTTCTACCTATTTATGCTATGATGTTGAGTAATAGGGAAAATTCGCATCGCAAATTATTCAGTAGGCATATCTGTTAGGTATGTGTATGAATTAGGCAGACCTACTTGGTACATACAAAGATTAAGTCGTCATATAATATAATTGTTTTATAGGCATTCATGGTACCTGAACAAGAGTTTTGTTCTTATCAAAAAATGCTAATGCGTTGCTCTGTCGGTATAAGAATGAAATAACCTTGGTCTTATAGATTTCATTACATATGTACCTAGCTACCTTCTAGGAGATGAAAAAAAAAACAAACGTTCAAACCGGTAAACAATCTCAGATACTAAATTTATTTAATAGTCTGCGTTATGTATACCTATTAAATAGGTAACATGAAACATATAGCCGTTCTCAGCTTTAATTCTTTAACGTGATGAATTCTCGATTCATGGGTCTCGGAGTGTTAGTCTTTTAGTTGATTCAAATGTGAATGAACGAGTTAAGATTTTGTTTAAGAATACGTCTTATCGCTTCTTAATTTTTATTGTGATTTGAAATATTTCGAGTTCAGTTATTTTCTTTTTTTAAAACAATGTTTCATTTTTTGTTTAATTTGTTATCGAATCGACTACAAACAAAATATGTATATTAAATGTCGAAAACCAATAGTAACGTAGAAGTTTTATTAAATCTTATATTTTCGAGTAAATTAAGATGATCAGTGCAGTATTTCTTGTGATCACAACATCAATTGTTGTGTACGGGCAAACTAATAAAGATGATTTTTCAGTCATTACAATTGACCAACCAACACTCTTCAATGAACAAGCTTACCGAGAAAAGTATGTATCTGTGTGCTTTACTAATACCAACTCATATGATGATATTTTGTACCTCAATTATACCTAGCTACTTATTCGTGTGGTGGAATATTTACCAGGGAATTATCGAAGAAGTAATTGGTGAACTATAGGGGGATAGCTCGTCGTAAGAAAAGTTCACCTGCACAATCGAAAAATTGAGAGTCCGTACACCACTTTGAATTTTCAAAAACCTGATACTTGAAATAGGTACCTATTGAAGAATGTGATTATGGATACCTACCATGGGCTAAAAAAAATTAATATTCTTGTCATATACCAACTCGCATTATGTTTAGAAACCCATTTTGTAAATGAGCGAGAAAAAATGCATGTTTTAAAAAATCGGGGCTTTGAAAATCATCACACAAAATTTAATGCCCCAAATTCATTTTTTGGGAAAATTTTTGAAAATCAAATTTGAGTCTAAATTTTACCAAATTGATCTAGAAATTTTGAAATTTGATATACCTAAAGTAAACTGCTCGTATAGTTTTTTATAGTGCTTTTTGAAAATCCAAAATTTCCTAAATGTGCCCGGGCTCCAGAATGATTTGAACCTCCCTGCAATCCACTCAACATGTTAAAATTAGAGTATTAAATGAATTTTTTGGTTGGGTGCGATTCTGAGGAAATTTCAACGTTTGAAAATCTGTTGAACATTCTAGCACAGCTCAAAATTGTTTGAAATCCTAATCAATCGATTCGAGGCGGTGTCGAAAATGAGACACATGCCAAATTTCCGCTTTCTGGGTCACTTTGGTAAAATTTTGAGTTTTTTACATTTTTGAACCGAATTCAATTTTCAAAAAATATCACCAAAAATTTTCAAATGCACTAAAGGTAGGTAGGTAGTAAAAATTTAGCGTATGTATTTTTGCATGGTCTTTTGATTCAATTTTGCGCAGTTCGAACATATTTCTTCTGGTTAGGACACCTTCCTTTTCGGAGTTCTAACCGTTCAATCGCATTTTTCGACTAGGTATCTGTATGTGCGCAGATTTTTAAAAATTCGGGTGATCAAAAATGTACAGAATATTTAAAACTTTTACCTAACACTCCTTTTCCCCTCAAATTTATATCACAGCTGATGACCTCAAATCTATCTTTACCCAAAGCACACTTCGGGAATGGCAAAACGTTCGGACCCTACAAACATCAAACAAGCTTTTCCATCACAAAAAATCAACTCACCACTTTTCCCTATCGATATCAAAATTCACTCTCAAAATGTAGGTGAATTGTAGCTATATGAGACCAGGAACCACATTTCCTGGAGTGGTAACCGTGAAGATTCAATTTTTAACTTTATGGGTACATATATTGGAAAATCCAAACGTGTATAGGGCCCTCAATTTTTCGAATGAGTAGGTAGCTGATGCTGAAGATTGTTAGGAGTCTCAATTAAAAAAAAAAAAAAAAAAAAAAATGGTTTTGGTTAGGTACAATCCAGGTAGGTATGTAGAATACTAAAAATTATGGTTGGACTGGTGGATTCTGAGAATTGGTATAGGTATGTATTTTTTTGAAGTTTCAATGTTCAAATTAGGCCTTTCAGAAAAACTAAACGAAGAGATGGTTGAAGTTTATGTGTTCGTGACAGCGGCAGCAGAAACAAATTTCTTCTCTATCTGCCACAAATTATAGGCAATGCATCTCATCATTATTTTGCTCTTGAGGCACGCTATTTTACTTTGTGTAACTCAATTTTAAAAAGTTCCATCGCACTGGAATTGAGTAGGTTTACCTACCTACGTACAATAAATTGCACACGTTCATAACTTACGAGTTAATTTCACACTCATAAGTAATATAGATTTTTTATCTGCAAATATATTCTCAAAACTAGGTAGGTACTTAATATGAAAAAAGGAAGGACAGGAAGAATCAAATAGGTACTTGAAAGTGTAACAAGAATATTATTCAACAAAGTTGAAAATGAAACTGGTTGCGTCAGTCAAGCGCTTTCCTGCTACAGTTTGTTTTATAATTGAAATGTTATAATGCATAACGGAGTTTGAGAAACTTGAATTTTTGTAGTTTTACTGTATTAGGATTTTACCATTTTTAAAATGTAGGTAGCTCTTTACGAATTCCACTAATGACATCTGATAAGCCTATCTCAATAAATTTTAGACTTCCAGTCGACTCATCATTCATTTACACTTTTTCTTTGTTCCCCTCTGCTAGGATTTGTAAAAGTGAGCCGACTTGCAATCTGATAAAAGACATTACGCCGAAAGAATTGACTACATTACAGTATCGAAACTGCATGTGCGATGCTGACTGCGCCACATATGGAGACTGTTGTTCAGAATCGAAATATTTTAATGCAACGCAGCAAAAACAAAACTTTCATAATTTCCATTGTTCGTACCAAGAAGATGTAAGTTTTCTGTTAATGACCGAAGACGTGTAGGTAAACAGTTGCCTCGTGCCTATTACATTACCTACACCAGACCTCGTACCTGTAAAATAAAGACCAGCATATCGTAATTTTTGCAATTGAAATGATCTCGTATTGTTACAGGTTTATATGATAACTACCTGCCCGAAGAATTATAATAACATCACGATAAGAAATAAATGCGAAAAATCCACGTTACCGTTAGACACCGACAATGTAAAATTAATCATTCCAGTAACCAATGTTAATACTCGGATTACATACGGTAACGAGTACTGCGCTCAATGCCACGGCGTCAGAAATTATCGTTATTGGAACGAAACTCGAGTTTGTTCGGTAAAACACGACGAAAGTATTCGAACAGATGACTTTAGGCAGAACTATCCAGTAGCGAATCTTGACAATGATACTTCATCATTGAATTCCAGAACACAATATTACAGGCTCGAAAACTTTACTGATTTGACAGAAAATGGCACCTCATTACCTCAAAGCGATGATCTTTACGCCGAATCACTCGAAGCTACTAAGTTCATGAAATTCAACTCTACCAGTAAAACTTTTTACAGTTTATACAACAATAGAAATTTTGCCTGCTCGGTTGCACGAGCTATTCCAGATGATTTGAATTCGTCAGTAAGAAAATGTAAAAAATTTGTATCCGAATGCTCTATTGCTTCAAATAAAACGCTGACTGAAAAATGTCGATCATATACATCGATAGTATTCGACGGTTTCACTTCGTACAGAAACAAAGAATGTGCTGCTTGCAATAATGTCACGCAGGAGTTACCTGGGTGTTTTTCACCTCCTCCTGCTTTTGGAGCTGCTTCTAATCTATTTTCAACTAGTAACAAAGCAACATCAGGAGACATTAATCCTTGTAAAAATCCTTCTTTAAAGGATAAATTTTGTTCGTGATTTATAACTTTCATTTTTATATATGTATTTTTTATTTCCTATTATAAAAGCTGGTATGTGTACCTACTTATTTAAATTTAAAATACAGTAATTATTGAATTGAAGTAGGCGTCTATTTTTTTAATGAACGATGATAAATCTTTGTACCAACTGTATCATTTCATAGGTGTTTTGACAGGTACAATTTACATGTTATATATACCTAATAAATTTTTTAAGTAGGTACCTAACTAGGCAGACAGCTAGACACTTGTACTGATAAGTAGCAGCTGCATATACTCATTAGTCATTATCAATCAGGGCCAGTAACTCACAAGTTTTCTTCACTTCTTGAAATAACTTATTTAGTGGAAAATTTACTCTCTGTCTCTCTTTATTAGATAATCCCAGTTCATTAAACTTGAAATTTGACTTGATAACTAAATGTTTGAAAATTCGGCGAAGAAATTGAAAAATTTTGCAAAAAGGTTTTTGCACCGACATACATTTTTAGGCCAAAAATATCATTGGAGGTAATTTTTGAACTCAGCCATTCTTGGTGCCGATGAAGAATGAAGAAATGAATTTATTGACAGAAAAATTGAAAATGGGGAGATGTGACATACGTTCGCCTTCGTTGCAATGTCAATTTAGAATAAGCACTTACTTATACTTTCCTTAAAGTGATTAAAAATACATTTCGTAATTACAAAATACCGATTGTGGGATATCATTGTGTATGTAACTGAATATACTTATAACTATAAAGTTTCGCAGTCGAGTAAATTACAAAATTGATTACTTACCACAATCAAATGCAATTAAAGTTTTACTCTTCTCAGCCATAACTTCAAACACGCATGTAAACTAGTTTACTATTGTTCATTGATTCTAAGTCGAATGAAAGCCTGCATATATATGTCACAAACGGCTGTTGGAAAATTGTTTAATCATTTAACGTTGGTTTTCTTAATCACACAGAATCCCATAAATCCTTTTACCAGTGGCATACGTTATACACATTTATCTAAAATCTCATTTTGTTTACTATGTAGTAGGCCTATATGTACTCACAAAAACGACTGAGATGAAATTTTCAACGAATTATAAAGCTTTTTTCCCCTTAACGCACCAAAAAAAAAACTTCCCCAAAAATTAATTTATAACTTATGCTTTTAAAGATGACATTCTTATAAGATAACGTAAGTAGGTACCTATCTATTGAGAAAAAAGAGTGCACGGTTTGTAGCAAAAAAACACACGAAATTTCAATTAAATTGAATCTTTTTATTAATAAAACTTGAACACAAAAAGAAATTAAGTTTTTCTTTCGAATTCACTTCGTTTTGTTCATTCAGTATTTTCCCGCTAATTTGAGAAACTTTCTTGTTGATTCTAATTTGTGGAAAAAATGGAATAAAAGAATTACGCTATTTTTCTCTCCCTGCTCTCATTCTACGGCAGCTTTAAAAATATTGGAATAAAACTTTCTTTTTCGTGAGACGAATTTAATTATTTTTTCTCTCCTCGTGTTTTGTTTAATGACGGAGAAATTCTCGTATACTTATGTACAAAAAAAAAAAAAAACTTCCTTGTGAATAAGCTTTAGCACTTTACTCGAATTTCTGATAGCTGTTTAAAGAATATTTTCGAATTTGAGATAATATAATATACATTTTTTAATGTTACACAATAATTAAAAATTATACATACTTGAAGGGTTCGTCGTTTAACCCGCAAGTATCTCGACCATTTCCATTTTTTAGCTGGAATTTTTTTGGCTACTTCGTGCGGTATTCAGATAATGCTCTTTCATCCATTATATCAATTAATTCCACTCCGTCTTTGGAACTCATTCAAATAATTATGCTTCACTTTTAATACCTAATTTCGCTCTCGAGCTGTTCGTCTTACCGCGGTATGCATTATATACCCGGGTTCGTTCTAAATTGAGCAAAATCTTCAGTTCGAATAATTTTAAGACTCAATGAAATTCTTTTTGAATAAACTTACCCTTTTTCGTAGTAAATACAAGATGAACAATCGTTTATGAAGACCCTATAAAGGCAATAGAATGCCGGACTCTGGAATGTGCTTCTTCGATATTACATCCCTTTATATATATTTTTTAGGCTTGTAATTTTCCACGTAGTAGCTGTGTATAGGACTCGACCAATTCGTTTTCTCAGATAAAAATTAATATTTCGCAAATTTCGCAAAAAATATACCATTTTATATGTAAGGTAATTCTTGTTTTTAATAACGTGCCTACCTATCAGCGAGCTTATAAAAAGATAGGTACGTATAGGTAGGTACCTACTAGGTAACAGCGAGTTCCACCAACCAGATCAAAGCCTCTTACACTAACAAAAGCGATGTCTCGGCTTTTCAGCTCGCGTATAAAAAAAAAAAAGAAAAACCATACCATCATCTCTAAACCAAAATCTATTTGGAACAGAAATTTGATTTTTTTTCTCATTGAGACATGTGTCGAAAAAGGTGAAATTGCAGAAATGTACCAACGTTTACAAACACGTATACCTCTACCCTACATGTACACAACGTTCGTATGTGTACATTGGTCACACAATGCTATACGGCTATTTTCAATAAACATTTCGCCAAACTTGGGGTGCTTTTAAATTTCACGCCTTACGATTTCCTGTGCACGTTGCTCGCTCCCTTTCATTCTTCTCTCAAAAGATACAACTTGGTTGTATGACTTTTGTTTGCTTTCGAGGATATTTTGCTTGATAATTATGTAGTTTAGAAAACGCTTTTTGCATTATTGTGACATTATTTTCTCATAAGTAGTGCCGTGTACTTGGAAAGGTAGGTATTGGCGCGCAATTTTGCTTTTTGTTTCGGACGTGTAACGAACTGCGTTTAAAATTTAATCAAAGCGCCGGTGTGGAGCGCATTTTATAAACTGAATGCACACGTTAATTTTCAGCTTTAAAAATCTTTTGGGTATTGTTTGTGTGATTCTACAAAAGCTAACGGCCTGAATCATGTAGAAAGTTTTCAAGATTATGAGCCATGTCCTGAGCTGTTAAAATTTTAATAATACGGAATACGCTGGTTAATCTTTATGACGACTACAAGAATACACGCTCAAGGTTTCCCAAAATAGCTAAGGTGGCTTTAATATGCAAAAATATTATCTAGTATGAGTATTATGCACCTTGAATAATTAAATCGGCGTTTCGTAGTAAGACATATATAGAAGAGAAAATCGATATTGGGTAAAACTGATTCAATTTCTACCCAAAAAGGGAATAAACATACATGCAAAAATATTTAGGTTGATAGAAATCAGACAATTTAGGATTTTTCGTAATAAACTGACCATTCGATTTTTTTTCATCGTTTTACTCAATAAGTATTTGGACGATTTTGTAAAATAAAGACAATCAAATAATATAGCGATGAAGAAAGTTTTCTGCAAAAAGAAATGGTATTTATGTAGGTACCTAACTGCAAAATTATTTTTAAATTCTCATTCGATGAAATAAACAAGTGAAAAACAGAAAGTCATAAATCGTGATACTTATTCACAATTACCATGGATAGAAATACTAATCAAACGTGACCATCCATCGTTCAAAAAACAAAAAATTATAGCCAATAAAAATATATCTAACCTACCACATTAGGTATCAGTTAGCTAGGAACCACATTACTGCATTACCTACCGCATGTAGGTAAGTATAAAAATACCCTATCGCATACACTTTACGACAAAACGCACGTTCTTTATCAAATAACTTTTATTGGATATAAGCCTCTAGCATTATGAATTAAGCTTTTACAGCGTCTTTTTTCACTCGTACAAAAAGTTGCCAAATTCGATAGTTGAAAGTACCTATTGGAGAAATGATGTAATGGAACGTACATGTTTTTGTTATTCAACACTCTTCTTACTCAATAGTAGAAACAACTTTTCGTCAACTTACGCTCATTTTATTCGTCAAAACGCCAAATCTCAAGTATGTATAGGTTACAGTAAAGTATTTGAATAATTAGGTAGGCATACAACTCGAAATATAACGATTTGCCAAATTTTCGAATCAAAAGCGCCTTGAATAAATACCCAGAGCAGAGTGACAATATACTATTTGGCAAAGCAGAACGTAGACCACAAAATTTCGTAGCAGCAGTTGGAAAGATAAGTAAGTAAATAATGAATCAATCTGTTCGGTTTTCATCAATGAATTTAATTCCCGTAGCGAGTATATATTTTTCTTCATTGACGATTCTGATAGAAGGGAAATCGAAATAATGAGTTGACAATCGACATTTTATGTTCATTGAATAATGCACAGATGAACGTATAAAACATGTAGGTATGCACTTACCTGTACCTACTTACTTACCTTCTTAAAATATTGGATCTCTTTCAATTTCTGGTCTACATTTTATCTATTCATGGTGAAATTTTGGAGAATAAAAAAAGGTCAAACCAATTGAACTTTTGATTTTAAAAAATTATCATGGATTTATCCCCATTTAGGAACTTCAAAAATTTCGAAGAATGATTAAACAACTGAAACTTCTGTCATGTACTTCATAGCATCTAACAAATCTTGTTCAATGTCTTTTCTTAAAAAGACGGTCTCGTATATCTACCTAGTTACCTACCAGTACCAGCCTTAAATTTTCAGAAGGTTTCCTTGTAAGTACTGGGAAGGTAGGGTACCTATCTACAATTTCTCCCAATTACTTAATGTTTAACACCCAACAGATTTATTTCAAGATTGCAAATAGAACTTACAACGTAACATGCCGGACACGAGTGAAGGTTTTTTTTTCAAGACTAATAAATCTCATGAACATTGGCAGATTCATAGTTTCAATTCAAGGTTTTTCTGAATATACTACCTAGCTGGTAGCTATATACTGCCTAATGAAATAAATTTGCAACTACAGAATATAAGTTCCCATTCTCATTTTAATACTCGCAATATGATTATGATGGGTGCCTTTTTTCTTCCTTTCTACGAGAGCGTAACAAGTTTTTCTTTTTTAGTTTATTGTAGGGCTAAGCATTCGCGCAAAATAAGACAACTCCAACAAATTTTTTTCAAATTAAAATGCACTGGCAATCTCATCCATGATAAACGGCTCAATCGTAAATTTGGCAAAATGTTTTATTAACGTTATCACTGTATTAAAATGAATAACGTCCCACAAATGCAAACGTAATAAAAATTAGGTCTAAGGCTGTAAAATAACTATAAAATAGATGCTAAATGCTTTGGCTTCGTCGTTTTCTGTATCTTGGAAATGTATTCCTGCCAAAAAAATTATACGACCTACAAATGAAATTCAGTTTTGCGTCATTATTAGAATAAATTTACGCCAGTATCAATGATAAACTTATCAAGCAATGGCTCATTCGTACGAAATACTTACACGTAATATTTTAGAATGTTTTTCTCGAAATATACCTATATACCGACTCTATGGCTAATCTACATAATTTTAACAAATTGAATAAACATCCACGTACGTAGCTACTCAATGTAATTGAATAGAACAATCCTCGAAGTATTTTCAAGCTTATGTATAAACTACACAAATACAGGTCTAACTGGCTGTATTTTTTTCTTCGTATTTAAATTTTTTCTGTAGGTACGAGTAATAAAATTTTTTACCACCCTAAAATCTACCTAAGTATACTTGGCGAAGAAAAAAAATATATACATAGGTAAATAAGGAAAGAGCAGAAATTATAATGTAATATCAAATTCATTGTTCTTACATTCATTACAACTCTCACTGCTTCTTAGACCAGATGAATCTCACCAGTTGTTTTTTTGCAAAAAAAAAAAAAACAATCGATTAAGATTTCATGTCAGTAACGAATAACGAATGCGAATTTGCACTTTTGGCAACTTGCCAGAAAGGCATAGACTAGAAAGTGTCGAACAGGAATGTCGGTTCAATACTTAGTTGAATTTATTATATGGGGAGGAATAAATGAGGTGGGAAAATTATTTTCCACTCGAAGAGCTTTGCTTGCATGTAAATAAAATGCCAAAAGCCGTTGCGTTTTTCTAATACACCTACTTTTACCTGTTAAGTTATTGGTTTAAAACTACAGTTATTCTGGGTTATGGGCAAATACGAATTGATATCTATCTACATAGACATATACAGTACACATACAAACCTAGTTATATTGTATCATTGCATGCTTGGCGAGTATATCATGTTCGAGTATAGCGCAAAATCCACTACTTTAATAGAGCGTATATGAAATACTAATATCCAATAGATGAAAAAGTGTGCGGTCTTTTATGAAAAAGGATTTCTTGTTAAAATATTTTCGTTTGAATTTTGTAATATACTTTGGAATGCTTTTGATGGTTAAAACTGGTCGAAATTCAAGAAATATTTTTATAAAATTGTACTCTCGTTCTTTTTAACATGGTAGGTAGATACTTACTACTCAAGCCAATGTAACAAATTTTTCAAATTAAATTTTGAAAAGAATTTTTCATCCATATTGAACCTAAAAAAATATTTTTTCACGAACATTATACGTTTACAAGTTGATAGATATACTTATCTTAGAATGTATTGAGATACCATAGGTACCTATTCGTGTAACACTTGCTTATTTTTTGTTTTGAAAAAAATCACGATCACTTTCGAAAAATTTTTAAAAAACAATTTGTAGGTACTCGTATATATCTATCTTAAAAACAGCATTTCAAAATTGAATCACAGACACAATGGACCTGAACGATCATTCCCTTCCTTATAGTTTCTGTATAAAAAATTAAAAATTATACTAAAGTTTTCAAAACGAATTAGTAGGTAGGTATAATTAGTTTATGATAGCATTTTTCCTGTATATCTTTAAACGAGCAACCACTCAAATAACACAAAGATAGGAAATCACAAAGATTGTGGTGAATTACAATGTAAACGATAATTAAAATCGCAGCACGATAAAAACTATAAAAAAGTAATTTCCCGTTAGGTACCTTTGAATTAAAAATCGTTTGCACGGCTGAGTTTATGAAAACGCGCTTGAACTTCAAATGTGGCGTCAAAATAAAATTATGGCTTTTCATTAAATGATTTCCACCTTTTCTACATCTTGTATTTTTGAGTATAAATTAATCAGCGTGTTCTTTGATCACGCAAAGTGTATTTACACCCGAATTCGCTAAAAATGGAAATAGGTAAGCAGGCCTTAGGATGTTTATAAGATTACGTTTCTTTTAAATATTTATTAATAATAATAATAATAATGTCGTTTTGAATTCATAATACAGTCTGAAGCGTCAGTTTTTTACATTTTTTCTTGGGGTTTCATCTCCAGTGAAATTTGAATACCGGGGTGTAAAAAAATAAAAATACATACAAAAGAATTTGATATTTTTGTAGGTAGCCTTGTGATGCTATTTCAAAATATGCTGAATTATTCAATATGTAAAATGAGGCGATTCCACGTATATAGAGCAATAGTAGAATTCAACCCCAAAAAATGAAATCATAACATCCTCTGCATACTTCCGTAAAGTACCTACCTAAAATATATATGTACTAATTTAATTTGTCATAATTAGTCAGAAGGAGGGGGCGGGGACAAAGCATCAGAAATTCCCAACTGAGTATCATGAATTCAACTACTGGTTCCTAGTTGACTGAAAAAAGTTCGTTTCCAGTTTTTTGTTTTGATTGGGGGAGAGGGAGAGAAAAAATATATATGAAATTTGCTAGGTGATAAAACATTGAGTTTTTGAAGTTAATTAAGAGATAAAATAACAATTCTTGACCTCTGATAATTTTCAGTTTTCTTTTTGAATTTCCGGAAGCTTCAATAGGTAGGTACCTATACTCACTTACTTTTTTTGTTATTATTATTTTTGCGCCTCAAAAATATCAAAAATTTGTATTGAGGAATGTGTTTTTTCCTTAATTTTGAAATTTTAGAATTTATTTATCTATTTTTTGGAAATTTAACACCATAAAAGCAAAAACTTTCAAAGATTCGTGTTTTGTGAAGTAAAAAATTGGTTGTTTTTTTTTCAATATGAGGTGTGACCCCTTAATTGGTATAAATAAGATTTTAAAAAAGTTATTTTTTGATCGAAAAATTTGGAAAATATATCAGAAAATTGTACATTTTTCTTTGCTTCAAGATGAGTCAGTTGTTTTTGGAAACCCCCTTTTAATTATATTTTTAAGAGGGAGGGAGGGGGGTGTCGAAAAATTATTGTAGCATATTCGTCAATTTTTCGACCCGGTTAAGGTGAGTATTTGCGAAAAATACAACCGGTCCGCTGCTCCTACTCATAAATATTTATGAGTACTCCAAGTTGAAAATAACGTGATCTTTTTTTCTGCTTAGGAAGTAAGTATCAACGCAATGTAGCCTGCCTGTAGGTATTCATTTTCCATTTTATGAAAATATATTTCATTTGGAGCACGGATATAATTAAATTTTCTCAGGATGACATAAGTTGTTGTAACATCAACCACCATGTTCGCTACATTTCGTATTCAATTCAACAACTTGATGTATGATTTTTTTTTCGTTTTTCATTTCTTTTTTTCCGCATAACATTTACGCTGAACAATAAGCTTTTAATAGGTTTTAGAGTGTCGCTTTCTGACAAATTAAAATTTTACCCGTTTCATTTTCGAGTTGAAAAAGATTGTTTTAAAATTGAACATTTTAACCTTTACGTGCGAGTAGGTGGCATTCACTTACACGAGTACAATCTGTTTTTAACGTTGTAGTACCTAGGTAGTGAAACTTTTCGAAATCTAGTCTCTTATTTTTATGTGTGGAAAATATACTTAATTCATAGAATTAGCCTTTTTACGACGAAATTAAAAGCTTTCATGCAGTAAAGAACATTTTTCAACCTGTTACTCCTGGTAGGGTTGTAAAGAAACACGATTCCTGTGATTAATTATTCATAAAAAAAGAAAGCTTTTTTCTTTCGTTTTTCAAAGATAACGCTCATTAATATTTTCACCCTTCGTCTATTCAAGTGGAAAAGAAATAAAAGTCACATGGTTGAAATTATTTTACACATTTACTCTTTTGTATCATCATTTCAAAAGAAGCTGACGTTCTAAATTTCGAGCCCTGCATCTATGTAGTATATGTACTCGTATACGTACCTGCATACCCCCTTTTAAATAGGTGCGAGTTACATATTCATTGTTGATTGTTTTCAGCGTTTTGGTTTCAAATAAATTGCATGGTAACGATTTACAATACTAGGTACCTACTTATTTCAACATAATCTATAAACACATTTTTCATGATTCTTTTTCGAAAAAATTGCGTGTAGAGGTATTGCGCCTGCGGTCTTGAAATAGGCAACTTATTACGCTTCAAGATCAATCGAACTGATATTTTTGCCATTTTTGAGCTACATATTTTCAAATGTTACTCGCTATTCCGTTATCCGTTATCGTTCGATGTTTCTCCATCACCAACGATGTACAGTGCTTAAATTAAGAGAGAGCCACAGCGTCACAGCGTTCAAATATAGCATGGAAAATGTGGTCTATGGTAATATGTATTAAACACATGCATTATTGATGAACAAAAATGTAATTCTTGTCAGCGAATGGACTATACACCATAGCCTATGTATGTATTAGGTACTACCTATATAACTTTGCCTACATATTGCCTCTGTGTTTTCGGCATAGCTCTCGAGGGAATTAGCAATGTTTTAGAAAATACCAAGACGAACATCGAGAGAATTGTTAAATAATTCTATAATTTTCTTGAAAATGTAAACCTGTTTTGATTGGTCGACTTTTTGATAATAATTGCAGTTACAACGTTCAACCGCATGCTGAATATTTTATTCGTTTACAACCTACGCATCCTGCATTCACTTAATGGCCAACGTTTTAACAAAGATTATTAAATTTTTAGTAGCTGTTTCTCCATTAACACTTCGCACTCCTTGGGATTTGTTTCTTTATTCTTCCACTCAATTGGTAGCTTTCTCAATAGAGCAAGCCTATTAATATCTGATGATAGAAATATTTATTCTCGTCGCTTCATGCGGCTTTATTGGCGTACCTACCTAACTGGTATCCCTGGTGCATGGAAAAACGCCATTTTCAGAGAAACATTTGTAAAGTTGCTGATTTTTCAAGCATGAGTTAGCTGTTTTCGTAGCTAAGACAAGAGGGTACGAAATATGATCAAAAAGAAAAAGGGACGAAGAGAATGCTTCTTTTCTGAGAAGTTGAAAAGGGCGAGAGAAAAAAAGTCGAAAGAACGCGGTAAAAAGTGAAGATTTCAAACATCATTGCGGAAACTCCTCTTTCACAGCTCGTTCCATTGCATACCAGTGTAGACATTTTTTCGGTTAGTTTTTCAAAAATTCACGATACCGTGATTTTTTTTAATTATTTAGTTAGTCGATCGCCACGAAAATTTTGAAACTAATTGAGTACCTAGCACTAGGTTTCTTACTTCTTCTAGTCTTCCCTTCAAATCAGACATTGGTGCTCGGTATGCCATTGAGATATAGCATGAACTGTGTTTGAAAATTGAAGCCACAAAATGAGAATCATGCTGAATGTTGAATGTAAAATACTAAAAGTATGACACGTAGATTTTTAATACCTATAGTTATTACCTTGAAATAAAATTTGACGATATCTCTGTCTGCGAAACTTCTAAAATATTTCAGTGCCACAATTACGTACTTACCTGTATCTTCTTTTTATGTAGTCTACTATATGCATACCTACCCAATGAAAAGTTTATCAAGGGGTGAATTTCACGCCATCAAAAAAAGAAATACCGCAAATAAACAAAGACAGATACGTTTAATTTTACTATTAACACTACAAAACAAGATGTAGAAATTTTACGTATAAAACTAAAATGGTGCAACACTAATCATTTCAAAAATATTACGGTAGAAAAACAATAATTTACAATAGATACACGTTTTATAGTTTTTAAAAAAATTGTAAGAGATCCATTATAGAGGAAAGTAGATAATTTAATGGAGGTTTTTATATCTCGTATTTTTTTTTTTTCAATTTTTATCCATAATTACTTTTTATAAGAAGATATACATTAGTACGGTACACGATTAAAGGGTAAAAAATCATAAAGAAAACAAAAACACAACAAAACAACAATTACTTAAACGTTAAGCGCACATAAGAGTATTTAAAAATTGCAAATTGACTTAAAGATTAATCTTGTTGTGTATTTTTTATGCATGCAATTACATTGTTCGAAAGTTTATGAGGAAAAAGTCCGGAAGTACTTGCACCTTATTGTACATCTGTACCACTGACAGGTGAAAAAAAAGCAGAAAGAATTTAGAACTGTGTTTCAACTTGATCATGAATTCATGATAATTGACATACCGATATTTTTTTGCCACTTTTCACAGGAAATTAGTTAGGTTGTTGCGGTTTCGTTACAATTGCAACTTTTTTTGTTGTCATCAACTTTGTGCTGACGATTATTCCCCCTCTCCCCTTCAATTGGACCCTCGTATTTCTCCCCTTTTTTTGATAATTAAAAAAACAGTAATTACCTATCTGATCATTTTTATTGAAAATGGTTTCATTTTTTTTAAAATGACATTTTTCAGAAGAAATTCATCAAAAATGATTTCTTTTTTAAAAATAACAAACCTATTTTCCCATATTTTTTCAATTTTTAAAGTACATTTTTTTTATCTCACACTTTCGAAAGCTGAAAGACAGATAATAAAATTTATTTTTAGAAGAAAGCCAGAAAAAAATTTCTTTATGCCAGAAATGATGTCACCCGCTTCAAGCGATGTCGAAAATTTCAAAACTTTATTATTAAAAAAAATCGGTATGTTTTTCTTCCGTTAATTTATCATTGAATCATTGTTTGAACTGAAGTAGGTAAAGGTAGGTCTAGGTACCTACTTTTTTAAAACTGTTCGAAAAACTGATATTCTTCCAAGAATAAGAATTGGTCCTATATGTATAGTTAGTTTCATGTTTCAAACAAAGTGACAATTTATTCGCAGAACAAAATTTTAAAATTATGAATGAGGTAGTTTTGAAAAATTCCGAACTTTACCTTATTAAAATTAAAATTTAAATATTTAATCTTTTCGAAAGAAAAATATTTTAAAAATCTTCAACAATAATTAGTTTAGGTACGCGTGTTACGTAAAATGCTATAAATCATGATCTGATTGTTTTCCATGATTTTAACATAGATAGGTACGTAAAACACAATAACAATAAACAGTCGATATAATTACAAGTAATAAAACAAACAAACAAAAATGTACAGATAAAAAGTATATACTTAGTAAATGCCGATGTGGTGCAAATAAGATATGATCAGATAGGAAGTATATATATAGGTAATATACATACATGAAAAGGAAAAGCCATTAAGGTATTAGGTACAGTTATGTTTAGAGGTAAATAGGTATTAATTAAGTATTAATTCACATTGAGCCATTATTAATTATTCATCGAAATAATAAAAAATACAAAAAAATTTAACGTTCTCTTTCCTTAATAATGTAAAAGTGGTCCTAAATAAAATAATTCATTGACATTTGTTTTAGAATAATTAGTTGAGTAGTATATTGGTTGCATTGTTGTACATGCCATTTTTTCTAAAATTCGGCACACCTAATGTTCTGTAAACAGAGCAAATTTACAATAAAACAAAAAATAAGTCGTCATAAAATTTCTGATATTTTCAACATTAGATACTACACATATTATGTAGGTTATAATGTGCAAAGACTGTACCTTCCGTAGGTATAAATTTAAAAAACAATTCGACAGGGATTTAGTTTGCCATTTCACAACCATGGGATTTGATTTATCGATGAAGAAGTAAAGGGGAGGGGAATCAGAGCACCTGAAAAAACGGCTGGTAAAAATCTTCGACACTTTTGTTTTGCTTTGTTTTTTTTCGTTCTGGAAAATTTTTTGCCTGCTGGTTTACTTGACCAATAGATGTTGTTTTTTTTTTTTTCAATTAACATATATCTAAAGGCATATGTAGTAGGTATAAAAGTTTATTTTATTGAAGCAAAAAAAAAAAGCCACCAAATAAAATGTTTTTATCTAACCCGCTACCTACCCATATCCTAGTGACGACCTTCCTAAATACAGCACTGGTCTCTCGGTTCGAAAAGTAGCACCCTATTTTACAAGAATTTACCATATAATTCTAAATGAATTTCATGTTTTTTTCATTCAAAATTGAAAAAACAATTATTTTTACCTCGCGTAGTAGCTACGTTTTAAAAGTTTACGTTCTACTCTAATTAGGGTCACCGTGAAAAAATGAATATCCGAGTAGAATTAATTTTTTGTTGAGGTTTCGCTGAGTTTTTTCATCTTTACCAAGTGTAACAGAAGTAATCGTATAATTTCAACAGAAAAAATTAATTAATTTTTTTCGTCAGGTTTGACCACAAGAGAAAAGCCATAACATTAACATAAAGGGCCGATATATTTTTCACATCTCTAGAAAATCATGATAAATGTTTTTTTTTTCATCCTAGTCCTATTTTCAAACTACGTTTGCAGGTATTTATTGGGAAAGGTAAAGTCGTCCGAAAACCTATGAAATATTGTTTTGTTTTGTCAAATGTCTATTTCATCACCAACTACATACATAGATAGGTACCTACTTAATAATGGTATTCAGAAGATTTTCTGTCAAATTTCAACCCTACATAGTAGGTACATGTATAGAACCTAGCATGAACTTTTTCTACTATGTAATACCGTATGTAGATATGAAAACCTACTTCGAGTGTTTCAAAGTGAAAAGGGAAAAGAAAAAAAGAGGTTCTTTAACTATTTTTTTTTTCTACAATAACCTACTGTTACCCCATGTTTTACTAATGCAGTACCTACAGAAATAAAGCATTTTCCTGCTCTTAAAGATCATAATTTTTTTAAGACGAAAAAATGTACCAGCTACCGAAGCATCTGCAGGATATCTTGTATCACGAGATAGCGTAATCTTCACTACTCTTACCTCGAAATTATCTACAGTCAGTGGTAAAGAAATCATGGTATTGCAAAGGGCCAAAGAAATTATGAGACAATATATCATTATTGATGTCAACGTTACTCCACGATGAAGAACACTGAACAATTTTAGCTAATTTTGAACGTAGGTAAAATTTTTTACTCGGCTTAGTTCAAATTTACGATATCATTTTTCATTCAATTTGACGTGTATTATATTAATTACGATTCCCTCTGTTTCTAACTTCACACGCTGGCCGTTTTGGGCGGAAAGATTTATTGTTTTACAAATTTTTTCACATGACCAAAATCTCAACGAAGGAACGACCACTGCACCATGCAATCATCACACACTAAATCATTTCACAAATTTATGATACCCGCTTTTCCGTTCGTAAATTTTTCATGTTAAGCTTTTCTCAGACGTTTTCTTTTGATAGCAGTGAACAATTTCCTCAAACGTTTTATTTTGTGGCGAGCGACGCGACTGGATAATTTCAAAACTTTTTCGACGTGTATTTTAACTAGCATAGACCTTCCCTTCACTTCGTATACCTATATTATGTGAACGTGTAAGGTACCTAATTCAAGAGCTGCGTATAACTACATATTTTTTTTACTTCTTTCTTATTTATTGTCTGGTTGCACAGGGTTTCCCACCAAATGCCTGTCGTATTCCGGATTTGGATATAACTACGTACAAAAAATAGCAAAAAACTTTATATGAACATTGAGGGTGCTTATCTTGACATTTGAAGGGATAGTGAATTTTCATCAGTATTTTGTTTTTACGGTTTAAACGTGAAACTATGTGTAAAATAAAACAAATGGGTGAGCTAAGGAAAAACATTGTCGTCGACTTGGAAACAATAACGCATCAAAAGAAAATTAAAAGGAAAGTATAAAACAGCAATTTTCATTTCATTGATCTTATAGGCTACGTATAACTTACAATACGATTTTTTTTTTTTTAAAGAGAGGAAAGGAAAACATAACAATGGTATTAGGACTGTATTCATTCTACTTGACTAAACATAAACAAAACAATGTAACATCGGGCACATCTACTACCATCGACTGTCAAAATATTGAAGACATTCGGGCTTTAGAGGATAGATATAGATTTTGTTTATGCTTACATCTTTGCATTTTATTAAGGAAAACAAGACTGGGGATGGGTGGGTGCGTGCACACTGTTCGTCAGGATTTCCGGAAAGCGAGTAGCTAAACTTTTGCATATAAAAAGTTCTGCTGAAAAAGCTGTGTAGGTACAGGTAACATCAAAAGACGAGAGTAGCCAAGTGCATTTTTTGAAGGAAAAAAAATTTAAAATTTTTACTTCTACCTAGGATCATTGGTACCTATGTAAATTAAAAATGGCTAAATCAGTAACAATAGATTATGTACTCATAGGTACATCTTTTTTTTTTCAAAATCTGTATAGACCCTTAAATTTGTATGTATTTTGAGCAAAAAATCGTTTATTAAGATTTTGAACAATTTTATCTGCACTATAGGTACCCATATTTTCACGATCAAAAGTTTATAGGCAGGCTACCTACCAACATTTTTTTTACAGTAAAAGGCACTTTGACTTCTCAATTTTCAAGATAGGTATGTATACAACATTTTGACCGAAAGATTTCTTAATGATACCTATCTACAAGAAAATCGAAAAAATCTCAAAAGTTTTTGGCTATTTTTCTCTATTTCTTGTTAAATTGCTCAGCAGAACCCAAAAAGTGGACTGAGCCATCTTCTCCTAAACAGGTTGGGTAGCGACAAGACCGAAAAAAACTATGATTTTTTCGAAAATCTTCTTTTTTTGAGGTCTCTTATCTCCCCTCCAGGAGCACCTTGGAGGCTAAAATTTTTTATGGGCAACTTTCAGCTCAAAATGAAGGTATCTGTTGAATTTGGTCGAAACCCGACAACTTTTTTTTTGTGGCGATCCACCAGTCACTTTACTTAATAGGAATACCTACCTATGCTGCAACGGCTGTCTAAAGAGTGAAATTTTTTAAGATGAGAGGCTCCAAAAAAATGTACCTACACAGACTGTTGAAAAAATCAAATTTTGCCTAGGTACTCATACAAAATTATTCTACTCGTATGAATGATAAGCTAGCACTACCAACATCTAAACAACTTCCCAACATTATGCTGCTGATAGTGGAATAATACCAAGTAGTACACGAATTTTACAAAGCTTAGATTTTATTTCTATTCAATTGGTAGATATGTAGATAGATAGATAGATAGATAGATACCTATGCCAAGTAGGTAGGTAACTAAGTAGGTACATATGCTGAATGTTGTTCTCTTTTATATGCCAAAACATTTTCAAGATGACAAAAGCTGATGCCAAAAAAAAAGTTCAAAACCATAAAACATGATATCATTTTTAATTAATATTCTTATTTCTTACTGAGAAAAATGAACAGAAACTGGCCTGTGAAAACTCAAATTTTGGATGTAGGTGAATCGTTTCTTTATGCAACATTCCTGATGTAGGTATATGTAAATGGATTATGCACTCCAAAAAATTATTATTGTGCCATGAAAGGGCTAATGCAATAATTGTCACAAAATTATGTGTCATGAAAGTATACAATTGACCAATTAATTTTTATTTTTGTCAGCACATGGAATGAACTAAAGATAGGATTATCAATGTTATTGGGAGGGGTGAGGGGAGAGAGGGCTCGGTATTCTAAGGGAGTAGGTAGGTAGGTAGGTAGGTATAGGCACATCCATACATAGTATATTCGTCTCCTAATGAGTATAGGTATTCAAGCATTACTTAGCATATTCCTGATAGCATAAGCGAATTCTCAAAAATTAAGAATCAAGTAAAGTAGGTATATTCTAGCTATAAATATCTCAATTAAAAACTTACTCGGCGGTAATATGCGGATGATGGGTATATCCAGCGATTATTTCTTTGTTCTGAGCAGCTTTTGCACGAGCCAATATCGATAGAACAGTTCGTTTTGTAGGTGACATGAATAATCTAGTTCCCGGACCTACGCCCGATAAAAGCGGTCTTTTCCGACCTATCGCCATATTACTACCTAAAATGAAATATTCCAGTTCTACTGTAGAGATAGAGCAAGAGTCTTTTAACACGAATTTAATATTAAAATAGCGTGAACAGAATTATGAAAAACACTGAATTTTAATCAAACGAAAGCAACTTTAATATGGGCATTTTCATCAACTTTAGACTAAAGATAGGAATGGTGGGCACCACAATACATATAATGCACAGGTACCTAGACCCATAGATATTCTACCTATGTACTATTCACCTGAATATAAGTTATAAAAATTTTGCTTTGAAAATCGTTGATGCGTTTATGAAATTCAAGATAGAATTTTCAGCACGTAGATTTTCAAAAGCATAATATTCTGGCATGAGAATCTAATATAGGGTACTAATAATAAGTTACAATATAGGTACATACATGCACGTGTTTATACATGCGTGTAATTTTAATTTTCAGGCTTCCAAAACCGCAGCTCTTTGAGACAACTAGTTATGTACATAAGATCTGAAGATGCAAAAACTCGTATTTTAAGTGTAAACTGCAATGATTAAGATAATTACATTTCTTTCAAGGAACGTACACCAATGAATTTACCGCATATTTTCATAACAGATGCTGAAAGATGAAAACTATAGCATCCTCAGTCAGGTATAATTTCGATCATCATCTCCCTAAAATGTTCTAAAAAGTTGAAGGGGATGTCAGGGAAATAATAATATATGTATGTACCATTTCACCTTCTTTTAACTGCATAATATTAAGAAGGTAGGTACGAGTACTTTTTACTCGTAGGTTGGTTGGTAGGTGAATAAAAAATTCTTCCAATCAGGAGAAATTTTGAGCAACGAGTAAAAATAAAAAAATAAACTGAATACATTAAAACGCGAAGAATATTCAATTATTCGCGCCATATGTTATTAAGTAAGTAGCTCTATCTACCTTTCTCAAAAATTCCGATTTTTTAATAAAAAACTTCGCAGTCTTTTTACCCATTTCACTCGTAGGTGGAAACACTTCAACGAATTGATAATATATGTATTTTAAATAAAATTATACTCTTGTGTATCTTCGTCCATAATTTATCACCGTTGTTATTTTTAATTTTTTGAAAATTTATTCAAGATGTTTCATCTCATCTCACTTGCAACCAGAAAAATACGAAAGCATCATTCAAAGATTTTGAAACACCTTCGGATGAAACGATTACGTGGTGCATTTCATTATGAGATAGTCTTCAAGAATAAAGATATTTTTGAAACCAAGGTATGAGAAAATGTGATCTTTTAAAAATATCTTAGCTCGATAGCTTAGGTAAGCCTCAAATTTCCAATAATTTGACAAAACGAATCACACGCAAATTCAAAAAAAAAAAAAAACAAGCTGAATGTATCTGAAATATTCTAAAAAAATCATAAAAATTTAGGCAATGGAATCGCAAATTTTTAACCGCATAAAAAGAGCGAATTAGCGGTAAAATCTGAGCAATAACTTTCGTCACTTTGTGGAACCACTGACTAGGTTTTGAGGTATACGTACATCGTAATATGACTATACCATTTTGGCGACATAAAATCAAAGTAAAAGTAGGTATATAAAACTATACTCGACATTGGTACAAGGATTATACTACCCGAACCTATTACGTTAACAGTAATAACTGATAAGGAAGCGATTTTTCAAAAGAAAAGCGTAACAATATGAGTCTGGCAAAGTAACGCATGCGAAAAACATCCAACAATCGAGCAATGATAAATGCGAGGTTTTCTACCGTCTACAGGGTAAAACCATTAACAAAAGTCATATTTTCTTCGAACGCCTTCTCATGAAGTTGCTTTCACGAGTTCGTTTTTAGCATTTACACGTTTTTTTCCTTACTCGTACAGGCACTGTGGATAACGATGAAAAAGAGAGACGGTGCTGTGATATCGATGGTACGAAAAACGCCTTTGCTTCACGAATCACGTAATGCGACAACCCGATGGATGTTTTTTTCGCATTCATCATAAGTTAATTCTATTTTCGTTTCATTTATCAACAATTTTTTCATCATTCGTTTAAGGCGAGATCGAAGAGAACAGTTTTTTAATATGTATATTCGCCTAAAGATGTTGGAAAATAAATGTGGCAGGTAACGATAGGTAGGCATGGGCTCTCTGGCATAACTCAATAAAACGCACACAAAACTTGGCATTCAAATTTTTGCCCATTCATTTATGATTTGTAGGAGTAGGTATTTTACATATCAGAGCAGATTTTGAAGCAGGCTTTATTGTAGCCAGCACTCAGACAACCATGGGCATTGCTCGAATTAGAAAATCTTAATTTTTTTGGATAGATTTTCGTTAGATTTCGACCAAATTTAAAGAATAAGTGAAGTTCTTGACTTTTTATTGGACTTTTTCCTCGACAATTTTCCAATTTTGATAATGCTCAGGTCACAACAAATCTGTACTTGCTCAATAGACAAATTTTCATTTAAATATTAGTAGGTAGAAAATGTGAATAAAAGTAACAAGTGGGTATTATTTTACAGTACCTACTTAAATACTATCCATTGCATTACCCCAAGTCAAAAACACGCACATAGTGGAACATAATTCAATTTACGATCACGTGATCAAAGTCACATTAGACAGAGGTTCATTTTAATTCTATACCAGGTTCTCTAATCTGTTTGACCCTTCATGTAGTGTAGGTATACGATGAAATATCTGTTGCACATATTTCAGACTGAGATAAAATCGGGTACAAGAGGCGTGAAAAACTAAACGTTGAATGCAGACAGGTTGTTTGTTTCCATAAAGCAGTTGTGCTTACTTATTTTTTCACAAAAAAAAAAAACAAGAACTTTAAGATAGGTAGGTAAATAGGTATTTTTTCAAGCTCACGTAATTTAGGAAATTCAAATTATATTCGCAACTAATTTAAAAGGTTGGGAAAAATGTTAGGCCTAATCGACTTTATACACTTATCCAATTCAAGTTGGCAATTATCTTCCTTAGCTTATCTGGCCTACATTGAACGTAAATTTAAGAAAGCAACTAAGCAAGCACCGCATTCATGTAACATTCAACAAGTCGTTCGAGCCGTTTCATTCAAGGCAACGACCAGAAAACAAATATTCCATTATTCCCCAACAAGCAACAATATTTTTTCAACGAGTATACAGAAAAAGTAAATAAATAAACAGCCGAGATTTTTGCCATTCTGTGCACACTACTTCATATAAGAAAACTTGCTAGCGTAGCATAAATATACTCGTACACTCACACACGACTGGCCAAAAATTTTAAATCAAGATAACGTCACGCGAGTATATAGGTTCAATTCTTTTTATCGTTGATCGATGCCGTTTCTAGGCTGTATTCATCAAAATATTACACGAAAATACGGAAAACATCTGCTACGAAAACAATTTGCTTTTTCGGTCTAAGTACCAACAATTTATTACGGTTGACAAAGTGCTACTTCCATCACATAAGTACACGATATACCTACACCTACCTACGTAAGCTCAAAAATTACAACTTCAAAGTGCCGGATTCGAAGCACTGTGTACGCTGTGTAGTGTGTAGGCTTGTGCAATATTCTCTTCACACAACAAATGGTGCAAAATGAATCGGCTGAAAAGTATTTCTCTCGCTTTAAACCTCGTGGCATCAATTTTTCAAAACTAAATACGTTACATGGGTACTTTCGACGATGAATTGCGAGGAACGACCGCGTAAGTAAATATAATCTCGCGGTTAGAATTTGGTTAAAGTGTTTACATAGGTAGGTACTAGGTACCTAATAAATACGCCAATCAACACGCTGAAAATGTCTCTACATGTTAACGGTGGGTTTTTGGAATTTTTTGCGAAGGAATTTTTTATTTCTCTTAATAAAATTAGAATACCTACTTTTTTTTTTTAAATTTCACATGGCATGCGGGCCACCCTGTAAATCTGGATACTTCATTATAAAAATTTCAAAAATCGCAGACGACATGATTGTACATGTACATGCAAGGGACCGTTTCCGATCATTGAAACGTAATATTTATGTAACTTCAAACTTGAAGAAGTAGATTTGCCCGGTTCTATCGCGGTGGACCCTTCATTTATATTTGAAAAATTTTAACGATGTAGCCAAAAATGGATGGTAATAAGTTGAAAAATTTTAAACCATTTCTAAACCAAGTCCTCAGCGAAATCGTTTTCAGTAGAATTTTTCAACCCACCATCTCCTTCTACTCACACACACACACCCAGCAAAAAATACAGAAAAATTATTTCCAGCAATAAATATGATATTGAGTTTTCTATTCACCGAGGTACATATACCTACCAAAAGCATACTGTATCAATAATTTGCATGCAAATGCACAATGCACATGCTACACACTTTCATTTTTTGAATGAAAAAGAAAAAAAAATGAAATTCCAATTTTCGTTGCACCCAAATCCTCTAGGATTAATTAAATATCTGAAAATATAAGAACTGACCGTTAAAATTTGAGTTTTTTGATGTTTTATTTTAATATACTCAATCTTTCTATGTGTGAAATTTCACCCAAATCAAAGTCTAAAAATGGGTAGGGGAACTCCCCTTGAGATTAATTTTTGAGTAAGTCAAGGCACAGCAAAGAGTGGTAAGAATCAAAAAAATTTTCAATTTTACAATTTTCATGACAGGATTGCGCAAAAATGTATAAATTTGAAAAGCTCATCATAATTATTAAAATTGTTTGTGGAATAAAAATACTTTTTAAAGCTTTTTTATTCGTTAGGTATATGGAGAAACATAGGGGAAAATAATTGGATCTGATCAAGTTCAAGCAGGATCAAAACTCATGATCCGATAGATCTGTTGAGATCTAATTGGACCCGCAGAATGTCCGGATCTAATCAGGTCTGATATGGTTATAAATCAGATCTATTCAGATTTAGCCAGATCTAATCCAGTGAATACCTACTTTGATCTGGCCAAATCTGATTATATCATTGTCAGGCCAAGATCTAATCATTTTCCGATAGGTTTTTAAACAAAATATCTTCATCTTCCTTATCTTTTTTAATTGAAGGTTGAGCAACATCGCTGATCAAGGATGGGAAGAGGAAAGGGAGGTGATGATTGATTAGTATACTTATTTCCTAATTAGAGTGAGCTATTTGAATCATGGATGTGGAAAAGATGAAATTAAAAAAAAAAAATTCCTTCATCTAGTTTGTACTCAAGACCACCTATCTATTAAAAAATAAGGACCACTTAATGAGCACACGAATGAAAAAGCCCATATTATTCAAATTGCGTTCGCTACCTGATGCTATGCATATAGTAGGCTGCCCAGAAATATCGAGCACCCCTAAGGAAGTTTTTCATTAAAAATATAGGTTGGCAACGTGAAATAGATGCATATGATTGGTGGAATGTTACCTCTCCAGTCCAACAACCAATCATGTGCTATCATTATTATCATTCACTGTGACCAACCAAAGTATTTTAGCAGAAAACTTTTTTAAGGGTGCTCGATATTTCTGGGCACCCTGTACATATATTTTATGCGCATGTCGGTTAAATACATACCTAGGTAGAGGTATTGGAATTTTTTTTTGTGTCGCTGGTGGTCATAAAATCTTTCACCGGTGAATATTTGTGTCAGTAAATTAAAAATTTCACAGCTCAAAGAAGTGGCAATTGCAACCAAAAATTTGTTAATATACCTACTTCATTTCAAAAACTAAGTAGGTACCTATGCAAATTCAAAATTGAAAAAAAACAATGCTTTAATCAAAGCATACTTTTAGTTTTTGAAAATATTTTGATTTTTGAAAAAATTAAGCAATTTGATAGGTATCCGGTGAATTACAGTTACGTAAATGCAATAAATGTATACGAGAATATAATAAAAATAACAAAGAAATCCCCAAACTACAAATAAAAAATCTGGCCAATTAATATCCAGAAAGCAACCTAGCTTCATTAGTACCAATGATTTGTGACACAAATTTCCACCAGCGAACCACCCTTAAAGAATGTAAACCGTAAAGGAGCAAAGATAGGTATCGAAACTTCAAATTATTATCTACACGAGATACACATACACATATAGGTACTTGATAAAGCAATATTGCATATCTTACCTGATAACGGGGGTGATGTTAAACCAACTGATTTATTTTTCAGTCCTCTCATAGCAGGATGTGACATCAGCACAGGGGTAGGTGAAACAGAATTTGGTAACTCAGGAGGGGTTAAACTTCCGTTACTGGATGACGTTCCGTAATTGCTTAAATTGTTATTGTGAACGATAACGCTGTTGTTACTACTTTTTGATACCCCAGAATTGCCTTGCATTCCGGGAAAAGCCATCACACCATTTGATAATAATTCACCGGCACTTTTTTCTAATATGCCGCAGCTAATGTCTGTGTTCTTATTACTACTGTTGCTCATGTTTGGTGAGGAAGATCTGTTTAAAATATGCATTTCCCACATTTGTTCTTGCCTAATTTCATCATTGTAATCCTAAAACAAACAAAGAAAACAATATATTGTACATATAGGACGTTGTTCAAATACAGTTTTTGACACACAGAAAGAAAAAAAAAATGAGAAAATAGGTCGGTGTAGGCACACTACATGTTTTGAGATTCAATCTAGTCTCAACCTTTTTTTTTTTTCGTTTTTGTTTGTTTCCCACATCACAAGTCTCTACTTAATATTCACCAAGATTTTTGCATACGGTAGTACATAGGTACAACACCCAACACACATAAGAGCTACACATCTCGAGTGTGTATGCACAAAGAAAAACAAAAACCAAGTGATATGCCAATATCAGGTACCTACACCGTATCGAAAAAAGAGTATCTTACCGGTACTAGAAAACGACGAACTTCCGATAATGCATAAGCGATACGGGCGTGAGCTTCGGCTGGTGGAGCAAATGCTGTTATTTCTACATGCAATTCATCTAACAAATGAGAAAAACGAGGATCGCCGGAATTCCGTAACTCTTCCTCCTATACAAAAATATTGGAATTTGATTAGGTATAATATTATAATCATTGCCATTATAAACTGGAACATAATAATGTGATATGATTTTTTTTTAGTACAAATTGGTAAATATTTTGTCAAAACCCATCATTCTGAACTTTTCACAATGGAATAGAGCTCTTTGAAAGCCAAAATTCAGTCAAAGTTTTTAACAAAAACTTTACCTCGGTAGGTATGAATGTTTTTTTTTCAATTGAAATTCTTATAAGCATGAATAGGTAGGCAAGTACTTGGGTAAGCTGATTTTGTCAACTGAAAAACTTTCGTTCTCTGTTCACTTTTCAAACGAGTACGTAGGTTAAGTAAGTATAATAGGTAACTGGTGCAGCGCACTCAGAAATATTGAACACTTTCGAAACAATTTTTGGGTTTCAAATACATATGAGTTGGTTACAGTGAATAGTAGTAACTCGTGACCAATCATATGTGTCTATCTGTCTAGGTATTTCATGTTGCCAATCTGGTTTTTAACGAAAATAAAATCTTGCTTTGGAGCGCTTAATATTTCAGAGCACATCAGATATGTACAACTGTGAGTAGGTATGTTTATGCTGCTATGATAATTGCAAGCAATAGCTAGTTCTTGGGGCAAATGGCAAAAATGTGCTTTCCGAACCTCGAATTTTTATGTACATATAATGAGCTTTTTCCATTTCGAGTAAAAATACACAAAGTTTGAGCATTTAATTTTGTTATGGCTTTCAAACCAATTATGCTTCACTATACAAAATTCTTTTTGCCAGCATTGTCTACAAGTTTTTATAATTCAAAACCGAGTAGAAAAGTTAATATCAAATTAAACGTTTAATTCTTAGGAAGTACGTACCTAAAGAAGGAATTTAATTAAATTTCACGAATTTATGTCAAATTATCCTTTAAACAGGTACTTAACACTTTTATTAACGAGCAAAAAAGAATCAGCATATTTTAAATTTGTACGCTTCATTTAACGTACGAAACATTTCAGTGAAGTTGACATTTACTAAAACTGAAAATGTAGACAAATGTTGGGAAAAAATTGTCGTCCAAGATCAATTTATCATCATTATTTGAAAAATAAGTGTCGAGGTGGTTCAAAATATTTCTCATTAATTAAAATTATATGCAATACCTAGTTAGGTACCTAGTTTATTACATATTTTTTTTTTTTTTTTTTTGGTAAAGTACGAATAGGTTGAGTTGAGAATGTTTCAGTATTAGTGCAGTTCTAAGATAAAGTGAATGACAAGAAAATAAATAAAGGTACTAACAGTCCATACCTTGTGCCTATCTCTCATGGAACCTCTGCCTAAAATAGCCATTTTAGTCATTGTTTCTTCTTGCAGCCTTTTTAATGAATTACCTTTTGGTCCCAATAACTTTCCTACAAAATTAAACTGAAACAAAAACAGAAGTAACAGAAAAATAAAAATAAATGAAGAGAAAATTCAAATCTTTTCGTAACTAGGTAGTTTACCTATACGTAGTAGATATTTTCTAAAGTATGTACCTATATTATTCAGATCACCAGGGGAAAAATGTGTATAGGAATTTGTAAAGTTATATAACTTTTAAAAATATTCTGCTAGTCTAACAACAAGTTTCTAATTAAAATTTCTTTTCAATTATTGATCAAGCAACACGTCAAAATATTTTCTCAAGTTCCCTCGATAAGTAATTAAAATTTTTCATTTAAAATGTTTCCAACAAGTTCTTGAAAAATACAATTTTCTTCAAACGCGACGTCCAAGAATACGCGAGTGAAAACACAAGAAAAATATTATGTAGATCGATAAACACCTGATGATTAATTAGCGAACAATAAACATGTGTAGTATATGGTAAGATAATCATTTATTGAATTTCTTTTACTTGCTGTCAGTAGCATAGCACGCCCTTGGACGGCATTACTAAATAATGTGTAAATGACTTTTTTTTCAACATAAAATTCAATTTTCTATTACATATTCATTGATTTACTTTTCAATTTCACCAAATGTTTTCTTCCACAAATCTTTTTAGGATAGAAATTGCGATAAAATTGCAAAATTGATCAGCATTATGCATGTTGTTCACAAACAAATTATGAAAATAAAATAAAATTCGATTAAGCAACTATCTCGATCAAACTTCAAATGTGCATGGAAAAGTATGGAAAATTAAGAAATCAATCTCAGAACCCCAAATCATGTATGGTAAGTACTGGAAAACATATAAATTTTGACATTTTTCATCGTATTTCCCAACTACATTGACTTTAAAACAAGGTAAAAAAAATATTCCAATGAATTTTAGCTCCTTCTATTCCAAAATTGCTCTTATAATTCAATTCTAATACTGTTATTTCCTCTCCAACTCAGTTGATCGTCAACTAAAAATATTAAACTGGTGACACATGCAGGCATAAATAAATGTAGAAAGCAATGCAACGCATTCGATTACGTACATTGAAACATTGTAAGACATTTGATATTCTTTTGGTGGAAAGAATTTTCCCACAAGGACAAATACATCAAACTACAAGTGAACCATTAACCATTACGTTTACTTCGATTGAGAGTACAGTTGATTAATAATAACTTGGACTTCATCCAGGAGGCGTTATATAGCATCATAACCATCTCTCGATGTTCATTAATAACTTACGCTGTCGCACAATCATTTCTCACTAAGTTGAATCTGGTCAATACGAACGTAATCCAAGTATTAAGTAGTATTTGTGAAATTTATCACACAAAACTGAGGAAATTTGTTAACATAGGTATCTGTCGTAAAGGTACCTCCTCTAACAACAGTAAGAGGCCTAAACAGTGCTATTTTAATAGTCCATGCACACAACGATTTCCTCCTCTTATTGTTGAAAGAGTAGATTCGAATGAAAAAGTATGTTACATACCGTACTCATACTTAACAGGAATAATTCATTTGAGCAAGTATACCCTACGTATGTACTCGTAGGTAAGTATACTTTTGAATTCTCAAAGACTGACGACTAATTAATTAGGTACCTACTATAACCTACGTCATCAGGTAAGGTGTTGAGTAACTCTATAAACAGTCGACTGACAACTTAGATAAAGTAGTAAAGTATGAGAATACTCAGAGGGTTTTCACCGAGATTGACGTTATTTTACTCGTACTTACCTTAAAAAACAGCTTTTGGCTGAATCTTCTTTAAATTATTGAAAATAAAGCTAGACTATACGTACACTTACAGGAATGATTCGGATAAGATGCGAAATATTGAAACCACGTATTTTACTCATCGAAAGGAAAAAAAATTCCTTTGTAAGAAATTCAAAAAATCATCCCTTAGTTAAATTTGGTTGAAATACGGCGAAATCGCGATTTCGTTTAACCGTTGTGTCAGATAACAGCCAATCCGAAAGTGATCTACCGCAGTAAAATTTGTTGAGTCCTGAAATGAGTATGTGATTGAGATACGAGTAAATCATATTTTTCGAAGAAATTTTCATTTTTTTAAAAAATGAATTAAGGTTTTTAAATGAAAAAAATGAAAAAAAAAACTTCATTACTTAACCCAAAAGAAAAAAAAACTTGGACTGATTCGTAAGCATTGAGTGAATATTATTATCCATAATAGGTATAACTGATGAAATTAGAAAAAATTGTAAGTATTCATATTCATGTATGTTAAATCGGGGTTTATTTTTCGCTCTAAAACACTTGAAGCACGAGCTCAAAAAGAAAAAACCTCAGACATAATTTTCTAGGGCGCCTAAGTCGGTAATGAAGGAGTTAGGGGTGATCATATACACATGACATTTTTTGTTTCAATTGATGAGCATGAATACGTGGTTTTAATATTTCTTATCTTATCCAGATTACGCTGTATCATATTATGGTATTCAGAAAGTGATTAGCGAAAATGCTGTTAAAGCAAAAGTTTTAGAGAAAATCCAAAAAATCGAGAAATTATTTATTAATTTATGATCGAATCGACATAAAAATCAGCCAACGAGCCAAGTGCAAAAGTGGTAGGTACTTTACGTGACCCAACTTCAATTTGAATAGGTAGCTAGGTATCTACGTGATCTAAACACAAATCGGGATGATCAAGTTTAAGATTCACATTTCGTATCCACTCGTTATAGTATTTTCTAGTACTTGAAGTTACGAATGACATTTCAAAATTGCCATTAATCAACGATACCTACCCATCGACGCATAAAAAACGAGTTGGAAAAATTCGACACCCAAAAAAATGACGCATATTCTGTCGTTTGCTTCACGTAACAAGAAGTTTATGTTTAAACCAAAAGAAGAAGAAAATTCGGCTATTTTATTATGACCATCTGCAACGGTGCTTTTTCCCTTCTTTATCTAAGTACGCTCATTCCTTTTGCTCTTTTTCACAATAACTATAAATTTTTACGAGTTAATGGTTTCGTTATTGAAGTTTTGAAAAAAATATTTCTGCCTTTACTTTCGCATAAAAAATGTTTACCCTCGAGACAGGCTTTCGTTAAAATATTTTTCCGCAAGTTTCGAGTATTTTTAATTCAGCAATTATTTCTTAATTTTTCAGTCGAGTTTCAAGTAGAATTCTCATTAAAATAACTTCTCATAATGAGTGAGTATTGATTAACTTAGACCTATTGTAGTTTATGTAACTAACCAACAACGTCAAAATTTTAAACGCAACAAGTTGTTGGTGTCGCTTTCGTGTAATTAAATTAAATGGCCCTTGAATATTTATTGTGCTTTGATGTATAGGTAACGATTATCAAATTCGATAACAAAAAACTATTTTATTTGCTAGGTAGGTACATATGTATGAGCATTGAGCAATGACCATTCCAAAAACAAAATAATTCAAATCCCTTTTATTTTATTATCATTTTTTTTAAATTACATTTTTGTGTCTTCAACTAATCAGTTACATACTCCATAAAATTAAAAATACGTATCTCTCCTAACATATTTCTGATTGAACCTACTAGGTACACAGAAAACGTAAGAATACAAAATTTTGAATACCGGTACAACGCGTTTTAAACGCGATGGCCATATCTTAAATTCATTCAGCTCCTATGAATTTCCTCCAGAGCCTAAATATGCACCTAGTACAATTTCATGGCGACGAACTGACAATATAATTGTGTAAATAATAAACGTATTGCGGTAAAAGGCAAACTTAGAATAACTGGAACGGTTACATGGTTCATTACGACGATACGAGTATAATCGTTTCTCAAGCATCTATTTGACTCAGAAGCATTTTCACGTTCTAACTAAAGATCCACCGACAAGAAATGTTAAGTAGGTATACGTAGTAGTTAGATTCAACTGAAACTAACCATAAAAAACGTAATTATTACGTTGCTCCGTCATCGTCATTTAATGTGACATTAAGATTGTTAGAGTTTTTGTTAGTTGTATGCTATGTAAATGTAACAAGGAACCGAATCCTGCAAAAGTTGAAAGTTTTGAAAGCTTTAGGTGGCATGGTTCAAATTTGCAATGTTAATGAATTTTCGTCGCAAATATAGCCTATTATTGTAGTATTTTGTCGCTAGAGCTTTGAACAGTCGTGTTTTGTAAAGGGAGCAGAGATCACTTTTGAACGACAAATAAGTGAATGAAAATGAAACAAGTATACCTATCGTTTTCTTAGGAAGTCGCTGTCTTATATTTAATGTGTTATAAATATTGTTTTGTCTCGTTTGTTGACAATTACTTACTTCCATGAAATAAAGCGTTAATAAAATAAGTTTGAAATTTAGAATTTGTCAATTCTCAGTGTTTTTTTTTTTCATGTTTCCTTTTATATGTAAGTATGTACTTTTGTACTTATTTGGGTACTTACCTGAATATCTATTTGTACGCAATGCCTTTCCACAAGGCCAAAATATAGACTTTTCAAGCGAGAAATTTAAAAATATTTCGAAACTGAAAAGATTTATATAGGTAATTTTTTTGTAAAACTAACACCTCTTCTTTTCCCCAGCGATCGGTCAAAATTTTGATTTCAAGACCTATTTGTGAGAACTTTGGAGAAAAAATGCAAGAATTTTCGGAAAAATTGTCAAAATGTTGGTATCATTTGAATTTTCAAAATCCAAAATGAAAATCGAAGATTTGAAGTAGAAAATTTTCACTTTTATTCTATTTTTCAGTTTTGACGACGCTGAAGTAAGCTTCCCACAAGGGGTAAGCTGGAAAATACGTATAAAAAATTATGATAATCATATGTATGTACTTTGTACGTGATCAGTTTTTACGACTATTTTTCTTACACTATATACTCGTAAGAAGAAGAAGCATTGCTCCATAAATTTTACCTTAGCATAAATTTTCATCTCATTTGCGATACTTTTCCTGTATGAAATATTTGAAAAATATAATTAGTCTGTATTACACTAAAATATATGACTCAGTTTGAAATTTTTCATAAAATAATCTCATTCGTTGTTTCGCAAGTGTTTTATTTAATCCGTTTTTGATAAATATTAGGCATTTGCATTCCGAATTAAAAAAAAAATACGACCACTACACGGGAACTGAGAAGAGATTACCGCCAACTTAAGTCGTTAACGTCTATAAAAGCAACCTAAATTTGAAATTCCAACAGCAATGACTTAAAATATATTACCTTTTATATTTTTTTAACCGCCTGAGACGGCTTTAAAAGTTATAAAATTTCATATACATACGAAGAAGGGTAAAAACAAAAACGCTTATCCAGAATAGAACGATAGTTATATATCGTTTCTTCGCTATTCATCAGCACCAAAATAGTTTTTCTCCGGATACTCTTTTATGCAAATCCACCGTGTAGGTATGTCGGACTGATATGAAATCCGACTTCATCCGATATTGAATATTTATAATATTTTGCGTACCTTCAAAGCTTACATGGATTTTTGTTTCAACTTGTCATTCGAAAACATTTTGCCGACGTAACTTACGTTATCGTAGACCTATACCGACACTTTTTTGTATGATTTTACTTATTTTATGAAATATTCATTGATATTACATAGTAATTTAAATGGCTAAGAAAACAACTATGGATATGTCAGTAAGAATATCCATTGAATAAGATATGACAGTTGTAATCTTATCGGATCGATCTCGTAATCCGTTCGAATAAATTTTTCGATTGTTTTTAGACGTCGAACAATGAAGATAATTGACAACGTATGGTCATCTATGTAAAATATAGGTGAATTAGTAAGCCCAGGTAGGAATACTGAAAAGTTCAACTTTTAAACATACTACCTATGTATGCTAGTATTAAACTATTTTGTACGAATTCTCTCACATTAGCCTACTCTTACCTATACACTAGAGGAACGATGTGAATCAAGATTAATTCGAAATAGGTTTAACGATGACTTTGATCAAAGCACCTGTTTACATGTGCTAAGTTAACGATGAGTAAATTAATTATGTATAAGTGATACATTTAAGTTAGTGTAAAAGTTACGCATCTCCTTAACGGAGAGTACAATGGTGATTAATGTTGTTGTGTATGTATGTTTAATCCCTATTGCAAAATTAATCAATATTAATGTTAACAAGTTTTTCACCTCACGTTAATAATATGGACCCACTTACAACTGCGCATTACTAAAAGTAATAATAAACCACTTCAAAAAGATCTTTACAGATTATTATATGTACTTATCTTTTGGAATTTAAATCTATGTCAGTGGTGTCGCGAAGGCACGAACCCTTAGAAAGTTTGACAAGTCACTTGAAGCCATTCCACCTCTTTCGTCTCAAATTGGTACCCTCAAATATTTTTTTGAAACCAAAATACTATTGTTAAAAATTAGCATTTTCAATTATTTTCTTACGACGATTATCAAAATTCAAAGGAGAAGTGGAAGAACGCCCAAAAAAAAATAAGCGTAGGTATATTCAAACTGCTCTCGAAAACGTGACACGAAATTTCAATTTTTTTTTTTTTGAAATCCCACGTTGAAAATAAATTTGTTTAAAAAAATGTAAAAAAGAGCGTTTGATGTTGATTTTTTAAATTTTTAAATTGCAGTTTCCAACTTTCACAAAAATGATAAAAGTCAAGTTTTTACCGCGAAAGTTCAGTTTTGAGTTGCACAAATTTTCATTGCAGATTTCAAATTTCCTGTCTAGGTACTATTTTTAAAACAGCGTAAAAAATTTGATCTTAATTTAAGCAACCTTCAAAGTTGGACAGTTTCTCAAGACTTGAAAGTTTACAAATGCAATAGGTGCAATGGAGCCTCCCTAATTTTCTTAAGGTCACCGCGGAAACACTGGCTATTTTACTAGACCATATTGAAAGGAATTCGTATAGCAAAAGATGAGTTAACTTCGTTTTTGATTCAAGTTAAATAATGTGCAATAAATCTCATAGCGAATGTTTCTGTATAGGTACCTATTTACGGCGAACTGGTTATGCAAATCTATTAACATCATTTTTTCTAAAACGCGGATTACGTATAACCTGCAGGTAACCTACACTTGATTTACATCTCTAATGTAAATAATACCGAAGTGATTGAACTTAAATAGCAAATTGGGAATTCTGTTGAAATTATTCTTGAAATGATGATTTCAGCTCTCAGGCTTTATTAAGCAAAGAAAAAGAATTTATGCGAAAATAAATATAAATACGAGACTATCTTTTTAGATAGTGAAACAAATTCAGTGTATGATTCAACACAAAAATCTGAATGTTTTTTTTTTTTTTGAGAATTTGAGCATGAAAAATCTGCTTGGCAATTGACAGCTGATCTCACAATACCTAGCGACAACGTAATGGGGTAGATTGGAACATTAGGCAGGTGCAAATAAAATAGCGCTCTCAAAATAAAAACGCAGGTACGTAAGTAGGTACAGGTACCTTATGAGATTATTACCAGTGTTGCTCGGAATAATAGAAATGTTTCTATTATACAGAATTTCAACATTCCAATTCATTATGCTCACATGCAACCCGAGAAAATGAGGCAATTACTTAAAGCATCTCGAGCATCTTTCATAGCCCAAGCAATTTTGATCAAAATAATTCATGCAAATTATCCAACAATGAATTTCGTCGACGAAAATCGTCGTCGTGCTATTACCTATCTCCAGTGAGTAAGTGAGGCTGTACTTACACGTAGGTAATATAAATGTTCATTTTAAAATTACCTAGTTAAGGTTTAAAATTTCGCTAAGTCACGTTTAAAAATGATAATCGTGATGGCTTTTCTGGAAGTTTTTGGTGAACTTGATTAGATTTTTAAAAATTTGCCAACTCGTATGCATGTCTAGTATTTGCACCATACGAGTTTCGTGTTATTATTGCAAAGGTATTTTTAGAAGCGAAGAAACATTCTGATGCATTTCCATTTGGTTTTGGAGATAGATTTAGATAGGTATGTATGTATTAAAGAATTGAGAACGATTTTGGATACAAATTCAGCTATCTACGTCTTAATTTTTGGGAATAATGGAAAAGAAAGAAAATTACAAAAAATATCCTGATCAATAGATACTATAATCGAGGTACATACAAGATTTCTTAAATTCAGATTTATGGATCAACTTACGAAAGAAAGGCGAGTGAACAGGTATTTTTAGTGTTTTGTTTCTCTCTGAAAAAATGTAGGCTAAGTATGTCACATCCCAGACTCACAAATTCCAATTATTAATTTTAAAATCAAAAAGCTGTAAGCTAATGCACTTCGAGAATTTCCAAAGTTTGAAAATGTTTAAAATTAAAATTATCACTGGGTGTTTTTCGTACCAGTATATCCAATAAAATCCATCGCGTTTCAAATAAAGCTTTACATCTACCTACTCTAAAAACTAAATTAATGCAAATTTTCGTGAAAAAAAAACTTCTCGTCACCTAAAAAAAAAAGCTTTCAACTCGAGCTTCATTACGGTTTTAGTCATTTGATGTATCGACAATGTTACCACCAAATCGGAAAAAACCCCAATTAAAACTGTTCCTACGTAAGCATAGCTAATTAAACTTTTTCGTCACATTTTTTCGCGTATTTCGCTTCATTAATCAGAGATTTTTTTCCTTAAAGATAAAACTTGGTAATTTTTTCTTCTTTGTACGAGGTTAGACAAAATTTCTATGAAAATGTCAATAGCCGAGCTTACTCGGTACCTTGCAGCTTGTAATTAAAGATGGCTGAAAAAAAAGGGGTGAGGGTTGTTCTTTTCTGGTTAACAAGTTTTAGTTCCTGGGCGTGAAAATGTTCTGCCTGCGAGTTGCGGGCACACAAAATTAGGCTAAAAGTTATCCTAAAGTTTTATTTAGCTTTGAGGGTGGATGTTGAAATTTTATAAATGAAGTTGCCAATTTGTTTGGGCTAATTGAAGAAAAAAATCGCTACTTTACTAATTACAATACAAAATAAACTTATTTCTACCTGAGTGATAATATTTAAATTGATTCTTCGTTGTTCTTAATATTTTTCATATTTTAAAGTATTTTACACTTTTACAGGAACGTAAATGCGCATTAATTCATAACATACAAAATGGCTAAGTATAAACAATGATGATGAGAGGTAAAGCTTTTAACGCTTGAATTATCATTCATTCTCTTAATCTTAATCAGTACCACGGAAACTATTTACGTGATGAAACATAACACCAGATATGTAAGTAGGTGTGCGTATTATCAAAAGTAAGTAGGTATAAAGGTAAGTAGGTAAGTGATAAGTACGATTCACTTTTCCTCAAAATGCATAACCTTTCAACACCGAGTTGAATTCGTCATAAATATTAATATCAAGTCGCACCATTTGTTGGTTCAGTTCATTTTGTAAATTTCCTCATCACATCGAGTTATCACTGTCATGTTCATTTAAATATGTTTAAATCATAAATTGAACGTCTCGATGGCTAACTAAGTAGATACATAATATTTTCAAACCGAAGATACAATTTATATCTACCAACTGAATGTCTGGGAAAAAGTACATGTATTTCGACTTTGAAAAACATAGACCTACTTATCTGAAGAAAATTTGAAAATTCAATTCGATAACACCTTTGAAAAAACTATTAGAAAAACTAAACTCGTTATGTTTAGTTTAAAGCTACAAATGCGACAAGTGAGCATGGATTCGATTAGCAATATAAAAATTACACGCGGCGTGTATTGAAAAGGTTATCGCATTCGCATTCAATAGCTAGAATATCCATTTTTGTAATTCCATTAACGTCCGGCAATCATCTTTCACAAACAGTGTAAACTACGTTGGAAATCAATATTGCTTTCAACTGGTAAACCCAATAAATCTAGCAAAAAAATCCGCCAGAATGCTCGACACGGCGATGAAATTGTAAACAGAGCCAAATTTCCGCTAAAAAATAGTACAATTCTCAACACGGCTCTCGGCTCTTTTTGCAATGTTAAAAAGTAAATATAACGACACGTTTGCAAAGAGCGCTTTTGTATTCAAAATGAATTCTTGATCGAAACGACAGCGCAAAATATTGTTTCTAAATAATGTCTTTGCCTTTCCCATTTATATTTATGCTTAATATTTATTTTACACGAGCAATCGCTATATTACGGTTACGTGAGAAATGAGAACTGGGTACAAAAAAGTCACCTTATTTAGTAATTTCGAAAGAATTGTTCCTTTCTGTATTTTTTTTTTGTTTTGTTTTGACTACGTTTCGTCATTTTATCATTCCAGTTACAACCTACCGCTACATGAATAGAATTGCTGAAGCGAATCGTAATGTTTTCACAATTTCAAGTTACGAGTAGGCAGTATCAGGGACGAATATAGTTTAAAATGAAAACAAAAAATAAAAAAAAATACCTATTTGATAGTTCGCATTTGGCATAAAGAAAATGTTGGCATATCGGGCACTTTTTTATTTAATTTATGTAGAATTATAGACCTGCCGGCCTATCTACTTAAGAAACTACCGACACACATATATGATGTTTAATAAATGTTTTCCAACAATCAAGGCTATATAAGCTGAAGAAAGCTTCTGTTTAATGTCAGCCAATTTCGCCTGAAATGTTGTTAACTTGTAAATAACTCATATCACCCGAAAGCAAAGATATAGTGAACGCACAATACCATGTAGTCAGACATGGCCTATCAACTGCGACAATATAGATTTATTTGCTTTCAACGCCCTACCTAAAATCAAATTAAGGGTCTACATCTCCATCCACACATGATACAATATTGTACGAGAGATTATAATTCAGTACACGGGAGGTACATACATTACACACTTATTCAACTAACCAAAATTGATGATTTTTTTTTTAGAACTTCAAGTAGTGTGTTAATATAAAAAAATATCGTAGAATTTTGGCCAAATTCAACGGAGACACTTATTTTGAGATGAATGTCATCCAGTAAAAATTTTAGCCCCGGAAGTGTTCCTGGAGAGGAGAAATGGGTTTCAAAAATTGGGCATTTTAGAAAAAATGGCTGTTTTTCCAGACCAAAAAATATACCTAGGTATTATAGAATTTGAGATTCTGCATTGACTTTCATGACTACTTTTGGGGTTCTACTGAGTGATTGAAAATTTACAAATCGCTTATTTCGGGGCTAATTTGTGTTCTAATAACAATACATAGTATTTTCTCCTCGAACATTACACATTAATATTATGCCAAAACATTAAAAAATCATTTATTAAACTAAGGAATCTATTTGAATCCATAATAGCAATTTTAAAATTTTCGAAAAAATTTGATCCATTTTTATTTTATTTCATTCGTTGGCAATAGTGGCAAGAAAATTGGTACCATTACGTTCCAAAACATTCCCCCAGTTTCAGGTGACATTTCCCAAACATTTTCTTATTTCTTACAAGGTATAACTTCAACACTTCTACAGTCCGTTTAAAATTTGGCCCACTGAAAGAGCATGTTTGCACCACCCAGACCTCAGAATCACATTTTGAGCTGCTAAAGTTGATTTTTCGATTTTTTTTTTTGAATTTTTTAAAAGGACGGAAATATATAGTTTTCATATTGGTATAAATAAATTAACTTTCGACAGAAAAAGTAAACATAAGAATCTGAGAATCGGATTATACGCTAGAGGCGACCCCCCCCCCTTATCGATTGCAATTATTTTCGAGCCGATCTCGAACCTATAGCGAAAATTGTCTTTCTTCCAGAAATTTTAAAACAAGACTCCAGGATGCGTCATAATAAACTTCGATTGCTGAAAATTTAATCCTGATTGAATTGCGATCATTCTCAAGCTGATGTGGAGCCTCCTGAAAAAATTGACTTATTTGTAGTAATTTCGAATAGGTAGTTCCAGAAAGTCTAAATTAATTAATCCTGTGATAAGTTAGATGGAACAATTCTGAATGAAATTGAACACTTTTGGCGGGAAAAATCACGAAAAAATCAGTTTTTTAAGCATTTTTGGAGGTCTTGCACCTGCATAAAATAATTCTAAAAAATATGCAGTATGTTATGCATCTAGATGATGAGGTAGTAAATATTGTTTTAATGATTGCACATTTGAAGGAATTTTTTCCCGAAAATACAGAAGTTAATAAATTAATTATAGGTAGGTACCTAATGCGTGTTTCGCTAAAAAAAAAAAAAAGTTGAGCAGGTAAGTATATTACTGGTATTAAGCATGGACAACGCAGAGAGCTCAGCCCGAGATAGCGATATAGCCTATGCAAATTTCAAAAGGGAAAAAATACATACAAATCACCCCATTTTGATCAGCACCGAAACATCGTT